>NW_004955496.1:14667-24806 GCF_000276665.1 Chinchilla lanigera | reverse complement strand
TCATCTCTTCTATGGCCTTATGCAGTTGTTTCTTTACCTCCATTGCAATCATTTCAGCTATTTCAGGCATGTGATTACCAAGTTCTCCCATGTTGATGTCTCCTGGTCTTGTTCTGATTGGGGTGGAGTTCACGGATTGTGTTTTAGTCTTTCATTTTGACATGTTTGCTATCCGTTGCAGAAAGCTCAGTTTCCCTCTTCAGTAGCTGCTCAGCCAAGACCACTATTGTTCCTATTTTTCCTGTTGTTCAGGTTTGCCTCTGGGTGACCTCTGAGTAGCTCTACTTACCCCTGGATTTTCTGGCAGTTTTTCATTTGTATCTAGTTATCCCCATTTTCAGAAGTGGGCACTTGTGTCAGTTGATGGCCGACTGTCTGATCCAGCATCCCCTTGTAGTTCAGTGCACGTGCATGACCTGGCTCAGGTTGCACTGGTGCAACAATCCTGCTCCAGTGGACCTATGTCTCCAGGCAGTTTAGGGCACAGGCATAATTCGGACATAAACTGCAGGGTCTACAGTTTGTGAATCACCTAAATCTATGTCTCCACTCAATTCAGGACTCATACAGGAACCAGATTCCGCCCAGATGTGTAGCAGTCACAGACTTCCCCAGCCTTCGACTCGCTGGAGGGTCTGGGCAAAGGCAAAGCACAGATTCAAATCCATGGGCCCTGCAGCTCCTGGAGTATGGGGCTTAGAGAGTCTACTCGCCTGGCTCAGTGAGCCTGCTCGCCCAGACCCCAGCCGGAGAAGTCCCCGGGCCACTCAGTCTGGATCTCCTCTCTGCCGCCACAGTGACTCAGTCTGTAATGTCGGCAGGGTCCTTGTTCACCCTTTCTGCCCTCAGGGATTAGATGGGAAGTACCTGGCTCTCTCCATGCTTTTCAGCTGGGAATTGTGGTGGTGTGCATCCAGCACAGACTTGAACCCACGAGCCCTGTCGCTCCCGGAGAACTTGCTCTCTGGGCGCAAGGCACGCAGGGCTGGGGGAGCCTGCTCAGCCGGCTCAGAGAGCCTGCTCACCCCGCCCGTCCCCTTGGCCTCTCTGCGCCTCAGCAACTCAGTCTGTAATGTCCGCGGGGTCTTTGTTCTCGCGTTCTGCCCTCAGGGATTAGATGGGAAGTACCTGGCTCTCTCCAAGCGTTTCAGCTGGGAATCATGGTGGTGTGCATCCAGCACAGACTCGAACCCAGGAGCCCTGCTGCTCCCGGAGAACTTGCTGTCTCGGCACAAGGTGCGTGGGGCTGGGGGAGCCTGCTCGGCCGGCTCCGTTTGGCAAATATTTTCATTGCTAGTAGTGAAATAATGATGATATAATTTTAGGGTACAGCAATACTATGGAATACTATGCTTAAGTAGAATAAGGTATGTTTAGATAGCTAACATATAAAACCCCAAGGCATACAGTTTAATGAAAGCAGAAGTATCTGAACAAAGGTACAGTAAGGTGTAACTTAAGAAGGGATATAAGCACCTCAAAAAACTAAACCAGTGTGGTTAAACACACAATAGACAGCTCAGGAAGGGATTTGGAATTGGGGATTACTCAAAATAGCACAATTACTTTGCATATTATAATGTTTTAAAATGAGACTATATTCATATATTAATTGTACAGTTGAACAATCATAAACAAGAGCAATAATTGTTCACTTAAAATCAAGCAGAAAAGATAGAAATGTATTACATAGAAAAGGAAGTTTCACCATTGAAATCTCTAGATATAACCAATATAAAAGCCCTATATGTACTCTTAAGAGAGTTTTTGATCTTGTATTAACAACATGCCTTTACTTTAATGAAATAGGATCATGTTCTAAACCATGGTGCCATGTGCTTGTAATCTAGCACTCTGGGGGGCTGAGGTAGGAGGATTATAAATTTGAGCCCAGTCTGGACAACTTAATGATTTACTGAGGTCTATCTAAAAGTAATAAATAAAAAAGGACAGAGGACATAGTAGCTCAGTGCAAAGGCCCTGGCCTCTGCAGCATGGCAAAAACAAACAAACAAAAAGCAATCATGATCTAGCTTCTCATATCTTAATGTTTGACTCCTGAGATATTTTAAAAAGAATTAATTCATCTAATAAATATTTATTATGCACATACTCCACACCAGGCGTGGTTCTAGAGTTGGGACTGTTTGGGTATGGAGAGCTGACTTTCTTTTTATAATGTTATTTTTTTTGTTTGTTTGTTGGTAAAGTTATGCAGAGTTCTGTTGATTGGTTTGTTGTGATTTTAAATTTTAGCAATACCTGAAATAAAAGTAGGTCATTTCTAGTTTTAGATACAATAAACACTGTTGTGTGGAACTTCCATGTTCAGGACTTACCCAGCTGTATGTGCATGAGTGATTTCTTTTTCTAGGATAAAATGCTTACTGTAGGATTGTTAGGCTAAAGAAATGCACAATAAAGTGTTGTTACATATTTCAAAGTTGCCCCAAGAAATCTTATATGACCAAGGTATGAGAATTATTGACCTCAAGTCCCCATGACAATATTAATAGTTATTCATCATTTAAGTCTTTGATGACATGATAGATGTAAAATTGTATCTCAGTTGATTTTATTTGCATATCTTTGGTGTTAAGGGTGGTTAAGACTATCCCAAGGACTATCCATTTGTATGACTCCATGAGTTGCCTTAACATGTCTTTTGTTTGTTTGCTTGCTTTCAAAACATACATAGCTGAAGACTGTGTGGAATAAATGTGCAACTAATTAGTGCTGAGACTATTATAGTACTCAACTTATGAAACCTGATTCCCAGTAGAGTTTTGCCCAGCTTCCCCCAAGAAATAACAGTTTTATAATAATCAGGTATAAAAATATTAATATGACAGTCATTGTTTTATTGGCTTATGAAAACCAAGGATATGCGTATTTGTCAGGATTTTAGAATGCTTCTCTTAACAGCCTTATAGTCACAAACTCTTTGCTATGTCTTTTGAATTCTTGAACTCTTCAGATTCTAGACTTTATTTTATTTATTGTATTTTTTTGTTACTACACTTTGGCAGTACATAACGATTATGTTTATCATGGGGAGTTGGTGCATGCACATAACACTCCCTCACCCCGCTCCTTCCAACTCTTGTTCCACTTTCCATTTGCAAAAGCTTTATTTTCATCATGCATTTTTTGCCCTTCAATGCTTTCTTTTCTTCTAGATTTTATAGTATTGAATTAGATTTCTTTATGGTTATAACTGGCAGTGTCAGTGTTTAGTTCTAAAGTGTCTCCACAAAAGTTTCATGTGTTCAGAGGCTGATATGCCTCATCAGCGGCCTCATGCTTGGATGAGTTCTGGGTGAGTGTGCTATGTGGAGGCACCGTGGTTGGAAGAGGTGAGTCACTGGGGGTGTGCCTGGAAAGGATGCATTCTTACTCCATGTTCTCTCTCTCTCTCTCTCTCTCTCTCTCTCTCTCTTCCTCCCTCCCTGCTTCTTCCATCCCTCTTTTTCTTTGCTGCCGTGCCGTGAGCAGCTATCCCTGATGTCACACATTCTGTTTCAGCAATGGGAAAGTGACTGATATGGAAAGCCAATTTGAATCAGCATAAGAGGCAGGATTGGAGAGGCCCCATCACTATCTGTGGAAGATCAGGTATGAATTGTGTGATTGAGGTGTAAGGTCCTGGTCACTTTTGACCTTCTCAAGTTGCTCCTCATCCTCAACGATGCCCTCCAGTCTCTCAGTAGGGAGATAAACACAGAAACCAGCAGCTCCTAGGCCTCTCTCTCTCTCTTGATTTTGACCATTGGATTGGTACTTACGTACACTCTGTTGAGGAGTGTCAAATAGCAGAAAGATTTTAATTCAGTCAGTTCTGGTCTGGTGCTCACTGCATGAATCTGAGAACCTGGAGTGGGGAGGGACAGTCCATGGAGGCTACAGAGGTGGATTCTGTTCACACAAGGGACACTGGACACTCTCCCAGTCCAGATGGACTCATTTGCTAGTGCTTCCTGTTCCCCTCTGGTAGTTGTACTTGTCTATGTCACATATAAGATATAATCAAAATATATGGCAAATGTTGAAGTTAGAGAACACTATTATAAAAAAAGACACATTGCCACAAATCCCCCTCAGAATGTGCTCCCTCCCTTTGAACACATTTACTCCTCATTCTTGTCCCTTTCTGAAGCAGTTCTTGGATTCCTCTTTCCCAAGTGTCTTTACAAGGTGTGGTAAAAAATACAGTGAATGCTGCCATTAAGCTGTATCCAAGGGAAAGAGAAGCCCATAAAAATATGACACTGTGTCCTCATCCACCTTATTCACTAGATCTGGTGCCATGTGAATCTAGCTCTTCCCTAAAATCATGATACCCATGAAAGATCAGTGTTTTTAATCAATTTAGGACATGAGGCAGCCATGAATGCAACTAAATACTCTCACAAAACCTCTTCCAGAGCTGCTCTGGAAAATGGCAAGATTGATGGGATAAATTCCCTTGAAATGAGGTGAATGTTGAGGGAGATTTATGGCAATTTATCTTTTACTGTAGTATTTTTAAAAATGTAAATGATCATGCATTTTTAGTCCACCTTGAATGTCTGTTCATCTAGGTTAGGGACAGTAAATTGTGGTTGGTCAGTAGTGGTTGTGATGTAGCCTGACACAAGAGTTCTGAGACCTCAGGGAAGAAAGGGCTCCACTCAGTGAAGTTAACCAGAAATGTGAAAAGGGACAGGTGTCTTGCCTTGGGTCACTTTGGTTCCTTTCCCAGACATGTCTGGTTTGAAATGTAACTCAGCTTCATTTGTCACAGAATGGTTGAGAGTTGTGCCCTTTTCTCTGTGGGTGTTAGTTTGCAAAGAGTAGAAAATGAGCAGGTGGGTGGCTGAGGGCTTGCAGTGGAAGTTGTCCATAAAGGATGCCATTGTGGGTTCTGCAAAGGCAGACATAAAAAACTAAACTTGGAAGCTCCAGACTCAGTCCATCTGGCCTTACGTTATACTTCCCAAACTTTTATTCACACCCATTCTGTGGCAGACACTGCTGACTCTAGGGGTTCAAAAGAGAAAGAAATCACTCCTATCCTTCAGGAGCTCTTTCTGGAATGGTGGGGGTGTGATGATTTATTGACTGTGTGAACTTGAGTAAGAGAAGCTCAACTAAATTGGCTCAGAAATTTCACACCCTCCAGTGTAGAAGACCCACTTACGGTGGCTTGCCACCTGGATGGTGTGAAGAGGAAATGAAGAAGGATGGATCTGCTTCTGTTTCTTTGCATGAACTCCAGGCTTCAGCTTCATCTTCGACATCATCTCCTGGCTTCCAGGGCAGGTCCTTCAGCCTTCTGTTGTAGACTCTTCAGCCTTCCATTGTAGACCCATTGGCATCCTGATATGGACTTGCATGGACACTGCAGTGAGCTCCTGACCCTGGACTGGACTCTTCAGTCTCCACTGTGTAGATAGACCCTCTGCACACTTCCATGTCCGACTCTGTGGGTGGCCACTGTAAACCAATCTTGAACATTCTTATATATTTACATTATATCTGTTTCTCTGTAAATACTGACTGGTACAGGGCAGGGGATACATCAAGAAGTGCCAAAAGCTAAACAGGATGATTCTCCAGGTGGGTACAAGAAGGTGATCTGAGCATGGAGGCTGGGCAGCAGAGGGAGCTTCTCTGAAGGGGACCCCTGGGGGGTTTGGAAGGACAAGAGATACAGGAAGAGAAGGAAAAGTATTCCCTCCAGAATTCAAATTTCAATGTCATGAAGGTAGTTAATTGCATGACATATATAGTGATCAATAGGGTATTCAATAAGATCAGAGTGAGGGTGGGTGTAAGAGTGTAGATATTGAGCTGGGGACATAGCTTAGTGGCATAAGTGCCTGCCTGGCAAGCGCAATATCCTGAGTTCGATTCTGGTACCAAAACCAAACAAACAAAACAACAACAACAACAAGAGTATAGATATTGAGCCAAGTTGTTGGTATAGGCCTAACTCCCAACTATTATGGTGGCTGAAGCAGGAAGATTCCAAGTTTGAGACTAGCCTGCTAATTTAGTGAGAATCTGTCTCAAAATATAATAAATAAAAAAGTGCTGGGGATGTAACTCAAGGTTCCTTAGGTTCAATCCCCAATATAAACAACAGAATATGCATATAAACATACATACACATACAAACACACACACACACACACACACACACACACACACAACCTGAAGCAACCAAACTATATGTAGGGAAGATAAATTAGGAAAAGAGATAACAAAACCAAAAAAGACCTCACATGCTGAACCAAGAAGTTTAACTTTTATCCTGGACTTAAAGTCAAATATTTTTTAACAAGAAAATAGTGACATGTCTTGAACTATAAATAAGAACTATCTCCAGGCAGACACAGGGATACACACCTGTAATCCAAGCTGCTCAGGAAGCTGAGGCAGGAGGATTGGGAATTCAAGGCCAGCCTCACCATGATAGTGAGATCCTGTCTCAAAGTGAAAAATGAAAAGGGTTGGGTACAGCACTTGTTTAGTGTGGACTGGGCCTGGAGTTTCAGGAGGGAGAGGAAAGAGAGGAGAAGGAGAAAAAGGAGGAGAGGAAAGGGAAAAAGAAATAAGAGGAAAAAGGAGGAAGGGGAAGAGAAAGAGGAGAATAAGGAAGGAGAGGAAAGCAGAACAGGAAGAGGAAGGAAGAAGAAAAAGTGGAGAAGGAGGAAGGAGAAGGAGAGGGGGAACAAGAAAAGCAGAGGAAGAGGAGGAGGGGAAAAGGAAGATGAGAAAGCAGAGGAGGAGAGAGAAGGAGAAAAAGAGTGATTTTTTTATGGGTGCATGTTGGCAGTAAGTAATGATTACATTCTGCATGGGAGTGGGTGCATGTACAGAGCACAACTTAATTCTATTTTTTTAAGGCCCAGAGAAATCAGCTGTTTACCTATAATTAGATGCAGATGAAAGTAAGAGAAAAGGCTCAAATAGCAGTAGCTCCCACAAGATAAAAATCTACTTTTGTCCCCTGTCAAAGCCCAGATCCTTGTCATCTAAGTCTGTGGCTCTTCTCATGAAGTTCCTCTTCCAATTTAAATATTATCTCTATTATTTATCTTTACTTCACTGACCTTGACTTTGCCATAGTAAATGTTTAGCAACTTTAAAAATATGAATTTAAAGAACAATGTACAAGTCCATAAGCAATTAAGATGATGTGATTAAAAGGAAGAGATTAGAAGTCTATATAAATAGCATCCCCTCAACTGAGGTGAAGGGTGAAGGTTCTGAAATCTGAACCCAAGAAGATCAAATTGTGTCAGAGAAAGTCCCCTAGAGAGAAAAGCAGAAAGTCAGTTATTACTGAAACACGGCCTTGATAGGGAATGGAGGAAGAAAAGAAACAAAGAAGTAAAACACTAAAAAGTTAATATTCTTATGGTTTATTTATGGATACATGCACATTTTTAGAAAATATAGGGTAAATAGACCCAACTTGTACAATAGATACTGTGAAATGGGAAGAAAATGTTCAGAAGGAAAGAGAAACTGGAATAGGGGAAAGGACAAAGGAAGGAAGAGGAAAGGAAAAATAAATACATACATACATACATATATATACACACAATAAGATACTTATACTACTAATTGCTATTAGTTCATGGAAAGGAACAGTTTATGCCTATATTGCTAGATCAATTTTTCATGCCTCTATCTTATAATATGAGCAACTACTTCAAAGATAACAGTAAAGTACTAACCGTTGTTACTCTCCTATAATCTTGTTTTGAAATTTTATATCATTGTTTTTACTGGTTTTTACTTTTCTTTAAAAGAAAAAAAGAAAAGTGACAGAAAATATAGAGATTATTGTGATCCACACGCACCTAAGTTTATAGCAGGACAATTCATAATAGCTAAATTATGGAAGTAGCCTGTATGTCCATCAACAGATGAACAGATAAAGAAAATGCCATACAGGATAAGCTTGAGTCATTTGTAAGAAAAAAGGTTCACCTTGAGGTATTAATGTTAAGTATAATAAATCAGACACAGACAGATAAACATTGTATACTTTTCCTACATGAGAAACTCAAACTGTAAATAATTTAAAGGGCAAAATGAAGAAGAACTGGTGAGCAATTGTACACTTTGTGGAGATGGGAAAGGGCTTTGGGTAGGGTGGAGAGAGTAAGTAAAGATGATCAAGGTGCAATATGTATGTGTGCCAATTCCTAAGATGAAAGTAATAGGAAAATAAATAAATTCAAAAGTTAAGTACAAAAGAATGAAATGAGTATGTAAAGACAAGCAAGGTGGAAAGGCTGAAGGTGAGATTTGGATGGTGTTTACCTGGGGTGAGAAAGGACAGAGAAGGTGGTGAAGAGGACTATGTGGTTATGTGTAGCAGGTCAGGATCCAGGCTTTTGCTTTTGATTTTTCAGGTACTTACTACTTTTTTATAACTCTTGCAAAAATGGACATTGGAAAATAAATGAACTCTAGCAGACCAATTATTGTTGATGAGGAGCTGGGGATTTAGCTCAGCCGCACGGCGCCTGCCTGGCAAGCACGAGGTTGTGAGTTTGATTTCCGATACCAGAAAAAAGCAAAACAAAACAAAAAATTATTATTGAGGAAATAGCTTCCACAACAGAAAATATGAAGAACATGGTAATAGTAATCAACAACAAAAAAGATAAACTCTTAGAAATTAATAAGGGGTACATATTCTTTGAGTCCTCAGAGTAGGATTTCTTTGTCAGTTTGAGAAGTGATATAATTTTTCTGTAGAACCCTCAACTATAAAATAAAAAAACCAGGTTAGACAACTTCAGGATCTCTTTTAGCTCTAAATGGTATGTCTGTAGACCTTTCCCTGTTGAAGTCCTCAATGAACTTGACTTAGTTCATTGCCTCCAGTAAATAAGTTGGATAATTTCCCAGAACATGAAAATTTAAAAAACATCATGTATGTAGAACAATGGGATAAAAATTGCTTAAGGGATTTTTATTAGTTGGCTCCCCTGGTGGGCCAAATACCCACCCTCTGCAATTTAAAGAAGAGAAGTTTACTGTGGCTTGCACTTTCCATGGGTTCAGTCCATGAACAGCTGGCTCCAAGGCAGGAGCTCCATAGTGGAAGGGTTTGCTGGAGGACATCTGCTCGTGTCTTGGCATCCAGTGAGGAGACAGAGATTGGGGAGGTGGAAAGGATAAGAACGAACCCTCTCAGGCCATGCTTCTTGTAAAGCAGCCCTTTCAGCTGAGCTCCACACCTAAACAGCACATTCAGGTATGAACCTTCAATGGATTAATCCACCAACAAACATGGTGCCCCTTTGATCCAATCACCTTCCAAAAGCCTCACCTCAAACATAAGGTATTTTGGGAAATATTTTAGATCTAAATCATACCAGTAGCTATCCTTGCATTTCCTATCTTCTTGGGGAGAAATAAAGATTTGAGTGCCTGGGTCATGAGATGTCTCCTGTCAGCTAGTATGATTTGTGGTGCAATATTTCCTCTGATGTTTCTATGAATATATTTGTGAAAATATAATGGAAATGAAGTAATGGAAGGTGATTAATCTATAATGGAAAGAATAATGCATTTACATTAATGAATATAAAAATTGTGTTCAAGTTGCATTCATTTACCTATGAGTGTCTCAAGTTTATCTTTTTTTTTTTTTTTTTTTGGTACCAGAAATTGAACTCAGGATGCTGTGCTTGCCAGGTAAGCACTGTGTCACTGAGCTACATCCCTGCTGCAAGTTTGTCCCTTATGACAGAGTAATACTCCATTGTGTAAATACCACAAACTGTGTTAATAAAGAAAGAATTGTGTTAAAACTCCAATTTTGCTTACTAGTAGTTATTTGACTTCACACAAGTTGGTTCCTACTAAACAGCAGAATAAAATGAGACAATAATACTCTGTAAAATGAGAAAATAATGCTCTCATTAGAGAGCTGTGTGGTCACTGAAAGGAACAATCTAGTATGACTTTGCAAAATGTTAAATGGTGTACTCTGTACAACTGGTCTCATTGGATCCACTACTCAAATTATGTAGATGGCAAAGGTCTGTTAGAGGACACTTTATTCTTTTTTTTTATTTTAAAAATAAAAGGAAGAAAACATTAACAGACAGACAACATTTTACAAAATA
>NW_004955496.1:5988-6817 GCF_000276665.1 Chinchilla lanigera | reverse complement strand
GAATAGCTACCCCTGGTTTTCTCTGGGTTCCTGTTGCATGAAGGATTGTTTTCCATCCTCTGGCCTTTAGTTTGTGGGTTTCCTTTTCAGAGAAATGTGTTTCCTGTACAGCATATTGTTGGATTTTGTTTTTTAATCCACTCTGCCAGTCTGTTACTTTTCACTGGAGAATTGAGGCCATTTACATTTACACTTACAACCAATATGTATTGATTTATCATTATCATGTTATTTACTTGTGCTGGTGTCCTACTTTTGCTACTTGTTTATTTGTTTGCTCTTCTTGATGTTTCATTTCTACTGTTGTTTTTGAAATTGGGGTCTGATTTTTCTCTGTCCAGAATATCTTTTAGTACTCTTTGTAATGCTGGCTTGGTGCTCATGAAGTTCTTCAATTGTTCATTGTCGAGAAAATATTTTATTTGTCCTCTGAATTTGAGAGATAGTTTGGCTGGGTACATCAGTCTTGTTTGGAAGCTGTTCTGTCTCAGGACCTGTGATATTTCACTCGAAGCTCTTCTCTATTGGATGGTTTGTGTTGACAAGTCTCCTGTGATTCTGATGGGCTTACCTTTATAGGTAATCTGTTTCTTTTCTCTAGTAGCTTTTAATATTTTGTTCTTTTGCTGGAGATCTGGGAACTTGACTATTATATGTTTGGGTGTATTTAGTTTTATTTTGGTTGTGGTTGTTTGGAGTTCTAAATGCCTCATTTACCTGGATATCATGTTCTGTTTCCGTGCTTGGGAAATTTTCTGGTATGATTTCTGCCAATAATCTTTTAATGTCAGTCGTGTTGCTTACTGCTCTTTCATTGACTCCTATAATT
>NW_004955496.1:0-4827 GCF_000276665.1 Chinchilla lanigera | reverse complement strand
GCGTGGGGGCTGGGAGAGTCTACACACCCCACCCCCATCCAAAGAATTCCCTGAGGCTTCTGAGTGAGGACCTCCTCTCTGCCATGGGTTCAGGGAGGGGAGAGACTTCGTCTGTAATGGAGGCGGGGCCCTGGGTTGCCCGCTCTGCTCTCAGGAAGTAGATGGGAAATATCTGGCTGTTTCCGTGAGTTTCAGCTGGGAACTGCGGTGGTGTGGGCAAAGCACAGACTCGAACCACGGGTCCAGCAGCTCCCGGAGCACTCACTTGGCACAGGGTGCGCAGGGCTGGGAGAGTCTGCATGCCCCGCCCCCAGCCAGAGAAGTCCCTGGGGCTTCTGAGTTAGGACCTCCTCTCTACTGCAGGTGCAGGGAGGGCAGAGACTCAGTCTGTAATGGTGGTGGGGTCCTGGTTCACCCGCTCTGCCCTCAGGAAGTAGATGGGAAATACCTGGCTCTCTCCGCGCATTTCAGCTGGGAACCGTGGCAGTGTGGGCCAAGCACAAACTCAAACTGCGGGTCCAGCAGCTCCCAGAGCACTCACTCTCTTGGCGCAGAGTGCGTGGGGCTGAGTGATACTTTACTCTTTTCTTTTAAAAACACTGTGTATTTCCTACCATCTCTTCTTTATTTTGGTCTTTGAACTATTTATATTTTGGGATTCACATATCTGAGAAGCCATATAATATTTAACCTTGGGATCTAATGTATTTCACTTAACATTATGATTTCAAGATTTACCCATTTTCCTACAAATGTCTCAACTTTATCCTTTTGTGGCAGAGTAGTATTCCATTGTGTATGATTATATCCACTTTCTTTGTTCATTTTTCTGTGATGGGCATGTAGGCTGTCTCCATAACTTAGCCATTGTTAATTGTGCTGTTATACATGGAACACAGATGTTTTGTGGGAGCTAGTATGTGTCGCTGCACTTTTCAGAGATGAGAAGCAGATCTGGAGGAAGAGTGAAAATGATCAAGGTGTAGTCTGTGTATACCAATTTCCCCAAACAAATGCAATTATTCTGTATTGCAAACCTGTATTAATAAAAGGAAAAGAAAACACCACTATGCAAAGCAAAAATTTGGACTCTTCTGTGATAAGTCTCTGCCATGTGCTTGCTCACAGGAAGCATCGGACAGACAGAGAAAGCACAACTTTTACTCAACAACCTAAATGTCCTAAGAAAAGGTCAGCTCTGTCTGGTATTACCATTCAGAGAAAATTTCTCTCTCTCCTGAGCCAGTGTTGTTTATTCCTTGTTTTAAATAGCTAACATCTGTAGAAAGCAGCAAATGACTTTCACTTCATTATAAACAGCTTGAACCTGTCAGCAATTGAAGTAATAAGTATGCAATCAGGTTGTAACCCCAGATAAAATTACTTTCTTAAATATTCATAGACGAACTTCTGTCACTTTTGTTGCTGACAAAGAAATATTGTCAGAATTCATTCATGTATGAATAGATAATTCTGATCTCCACCTAACAGTGTTAGATAAGTAATAGGAGACCATGGTTTGAGGCTAGACTCCTGCATGGGCCCTGAAAAGAGAAAAGTAAAAATAAAAATAGAGTCATTCAAGCTTACATGCAAAGATAAATCTAAGCAGTTATGTGAACTTCCTAGAAATTAGGATTGGAGAGATTACAGGCATATTCCTAAGTAGGCATGTTAATAAAGTTTCTTTTGCCTTAACGCCTACAGAAGAAAGGTAACTCACACTAACTCTCAGTTTTTCTCTAACATCACCCTGGCCTGACCTGACAAAGAAATAAATTTGAAATGGCCAATCTGCTCTTTGTTTTTGTTTTTTTTTTCCCAGCATTTTCCGTCTGTAAAATCATCCTGTATAACACCACGATCTGCTTGAATCATGGGAATGTTCATTCTATTGTGTTGACTGAAGTATTGTTGCCTGATTCTAGAATAAAACGTACAGCCTGAAGGGAATGGCTCAAGGTGAAAATTGTTCACATATGCAGGGGAGAGGCAAGACTAGTCCAAGCACAAAGAGTGCCTAAGGCAAGCCATGTGAACAAACTGTTTCAGTCCAGAGAACATTAAGTCCCCAGACAATCCAAGCAATGGGTTAATAGGTAAAAAGAGTGCCACGTGACACCAACCTGCCAAGTGTATAAATAAATGTGCTGCAGTGGCTGAGCAGTTCCTTTCCTCCCATCCAGACAGAGGGCTCCACCTGATCTCAGCTTTCTGTCTCTTATATTTATGTCTCCACACTCTCACTGTCCTTACCCCCAGGAACTTCGAGTACCATGTGGGTCACAGCAACAGAAAACTAAGGTATTTAACTTGTTGGATGCTTGTCCTTGGACAAGAGTAACACAGGAGAAAATATATTTGACTATGAAGTATAGCTTTCATTACAAAATCTCTGATTTTATATGATTGTCTGAAACTCCACCTTGGCATCTTGGGTCAAATCACCAATTTTATTGTTAATGGAATTGTGCACATTGAAGTTAAAAAGTTTTCTTTCCAGACTTGTTAGAAGCTTTTGAATAAATGCTTACTTAATTCTAAAAACAACCTGGAAAGTGGCTTTGATATTGTTTCCCATTGTACAGGTCAAGATGCTGAGGTAAAACAAGTTTCGAATATTCACAATACCAGTGAGCCACATGCAGTCATGGAGTTTTTCTGAGGTTGCTGGATCTAGACTGTGTGATTGATTAGCAGAGCCATGCTGTGATTAAGGGTGCAGGAAATAAGGGTAAGCTGATTGCTGGATCAGTCCACTGACTGGATAGGCACTGCCTTAATCCCAGTAGACTGGTTAAAATATAAGGGAGAGAAAGAGGCTTGTCCCCTACTCTGTTGCTTGCTGATGCTGTTTCCTGCCACCATGAACAGTTGCCCATCTGCCATGTGCCACTCTGCAGTAGAGCCATCAAATTAAGGACTGAAACCTCTACAAACTGTAAGCTAAATAAACATTTTGCTCTTTAACTGTGGTTGTTGGGTATGCTGCCTCCGCAATAAGAAAAGTAACTAGGACTCAAACAAATGACCAGTGGGTCTGTACTCAGAATGTGATGAAAGATGACTTTTCTTCACAGACTCTGTGAAAGGAAAAGTGTGAGCTGTCCTTCCCTGCGCTGGATTCCCTGTCATTTCTGGTCTTGCACACATGTTGCCAGATACAACAGGCTATGGAGCTACAGGACAACCAGCGTGGTAGGAATCCAACAGAACAGGAGGCCATAGGCATTCAAAAACTGAAAAGATTTCTTAGACTTCCAAATAAAACTACCAGAGGGTCTTGATGGAAAATTTACAGGACACAAGCATCATTTCTAGGGGGAGAGCAATCCGTGGTTCACACCAAAAAGTTGTGTTCTATGTATCAAGAAAAATTTCCAGTCACACGTCCATCCTTGCACTGCCTCCTCAGGGTGGAGAAAAATACTCAGATGAGCGTCCTGAGTAAGTGGCACCACCTGTCTGCTTCCTCTGTGATCCATTATGTTCTTCCACCTCGGCTTCCGATATTCATGGATTCCTGCTTCCGTTCATTTAGCCTGAGGTGGATGGCTTTGAAAACACCTCCTGGATACTGACGTTGGCCACACACCTGATCACCATGCCCTGGAACATCCATTGACTGTGGCACTGCATAGTTGGCTGATTCCACGTCGTCCTGAAGCTCAACTAGGACAGCTCAGGACTGCTCCTGGAACACAGATGTGTGGAGAGCTGCTAAACAGAAGAAAAAAGCTGGTGGAGGCTCGGTGCCCTTCAATGGCTCATCCAGGAGAAACTTGCAGCCTGAGGGACGTGTTCTATGTGACTTTCTCAGCTCGATATCTTGGCTGAGGATTGGCTGCCCTAAGTCTGCACAGAAATTGAAGGGTACATCCGACAGAATGTGTGTGTGTGTGTGAGTGTGTGTGAGTGTGTGTAAAGACTTCGATCAAGGTTTAGCTAGAAGTTTCCCCAGGTACCTGATAGGCTTTTTCAGCCTCAACCATATGGGACAAAACTTGGAGAAGGAAAATACATGACATACAATGCTTCTTCATTCCCAAATGAATGGAATTGGAGATCAGCATGTCACGCTCAATAAACCACACTCAGAAAGACAAATTTTGCATGTTTCCCCATACACGGGGAAAGAACAGGTGGATGATGACAGAAAAGAAGAAGGGACTCAGATGGAGGCATAGGCCAGGGAGGGTAATTGGGGAAGATACCATTAAAGTGTGTGACGCACATGTATGGGTTTGCCCCGACAAGCCCTGACTGAAAATTTAACTTCCAAAAAGAATTCTGACTTTTCCAAGATTACCTTAGGAGAATATTCAGATTATGTTACTCAAGTGGCTTCTCTTTTCAGAGGTGTAAAACCCTCTGACAGTGATATCTATGCTTGTAGAAATTCACTGACACAGGCGCTGGCAAAGTGCCAAAGTGCCAAACCAGGCTGGGACAGTAAGAGCACACATGATGCAGGATGCAGGATGCAGGATGCAGGATGCAGGATGCAGGTTGCAGGATGCAGGATGCAGGATGCAGGTTGCAGGATGCAGGTTGCAGGATGCAGGATGCATGTTTCCGTTCCTGTTGCTTTTGCACCAGTTACCTATCTTTATCTACGTGGCTAAGTGGTTCTTGTTCACGAATGCTCGTTCCTGCCTTGTCTCCCCAGCACTCCTCCTTATCTTTATTTACTTTTTGCAGTTCTCCCAGCTTAATGCAATGTTTAAAAGTGTAAGACACATAGTAGAGACAGCTCAATATGGTGGCCTATTTGTAATCTTGATTTGGCATCGTGGCATCATTTTCAGTGTTCTTCTTGCATATGTA
>NW_004955495.1:8496915-8540226 GCF_000276665.1 Chinchilla lanigera | reverse complement strand
TCATCGCAGCCCCCCTTTTCCAACAACCCTGTTTAAAGCAACGACTGTTGACAATGCCCTGTTGCAAAGCAACACCCATCCTCACACCACCCAAGGACAGCAGCGTGTTTTCCAAGCAGTGTAGGCTGAATGCCTTTCACGAGCCTGCTCTTCTGCTGGCTGTTCACGTGTACTCATGGGCACTTTTGTACCCAACACATGCAAGCACACACCATTCTGCCCTACCGTCTCTGGCTCCAGTATCAAAGGCTGCACCGTGCACGGAATCTTCTTCCTCCCACCCTTTGTGGCCCCTTTTGGACAGCAGCACAGTAGGAACCATCCCAAACCCTTCCTGTTCATTTTTACTGCACTTCCGTGCAGTGACAGGAGACACAGTGACAGTGTGCTCAAGACGCTGTGGTGGAAGGGCAAAGGTGGTTCTTGTTCATGAGCATATGGGCCCATGGAGGTGGTAGCCATCTAAGTTCTATTGCACAATGCCCTAGAGCACACAGGCCATAAGGCCCATGAATACTAGCAAACCAAACAACATCTCTGCACCTTTGCCCTTGCTTTAGCTGTTCTCTGCTGCCATGAGCTGTGGTCCTCTGCCACGTGACACCCTGCCTTGGAGTCAGCCAAGTATGCACTGAAACCTCCACAAACTACGTGAGTAACAAGGACATCAAGAAGAAGCAATGACTACAAGACAAGGAGGATGATCACTGAACCAGCTTCAGGTCTTCAGTGAGAGAGCCTGTCATGGCACACTCAGCATGTCACACAGCCAGGAGGCTGCATCCAACATGTGGACCTGGGGAGATGAGAAATTTCCGCAGAGGTCCGAGTAGAGCTCCTCTAAATGGAATCAAAAGCATGTGCAAATACTGTGAGTGAGGAGCAAGACTGTGCACGTGGAAAGCACTGGAAATACGTAGTCAACCTAGAGCTTCATGACAAAGACAGACAAAACCTGAAAAGCCTCAGGACAGATCAAGTAGGCCCTAGAAACCCACACAAAACTGTTGTATTCACATGGAAATGCAATGAGATAAACTCTCAGTCAAACAGGTTTTGGTGAATTGGGGAAGAGAACCTGTGCTAAAGCTTGTTTGCAAAGACATGCCATGTTTTCTTCATGGGCACTAGAAATCGAGATTCGTAGTCAGTGTTTAACACTCAAACCCAGACCACATCATGTACCTTTCTGCGTGCACACTGAGGGTTTCCAAACACTTCTATTGAAATTTGGCATTGTTCTCAAGAATTTTCTTCATTGTAGCATGCTGTATTTGGGGGGTTGTTTTTCTTTGGCTCTGTTTTGCTTTCATTTCTCCATTTGTTTTGGTTTGCTCTGGTTTGTTTTGGTTTGTTTTGGTGCGTTGTGGCTCATTTTGTGTACCGGGAATGGAACTCAGGTTTCAGGTGCTGTGCCACGGATCTCTATCCCTGGCCCATACTGTTTGCTTTTCTTGGCTTCTTGGCTTTCGAGTTTGGGACAGAGTCTCACTATGGAGTTCAGGCTGGTCTTGATCTCACTCTCTAGCCTAGGCTTTCCTAGAACTCTCAGTGAACTTCCTGCCTCCACAATCCCGGTGCTGGGATGGCAACTATGTGCCAGTATGCTAGGCTTTTCATGATTTGTCTGAATTCTGAATGGAAGCTGTTACAATATGCTTTAGGGGAGTATTCTTGCCACATCTATCAACTATTTGGTCCTCTACTCATTGGGAAATATTGGTCATTGCATATCTTGCAATCAATTTCTTAACAAAAAGGGAATCAACTGCTGAAAAAGTTAAGATTTTTTCTTCAATCTTTCTATCTCGTTGAGCTTATCCTTGTTTTTTTTTTTTTTGTTTGTTTGTTTGTTTGTTTTTGTTTTTCTCCGGTACCAGGAACCAAACTCACGACCTTGCGCTTGCCAGGCAGGTGCTTTTGCCACTGAGCTAAATCCCCAGCCCCCAGATCTTATCCTCGTTTGATATGAATTAGCGCTATGAACCTTTTGTAATCTCAGAGTATAGGACAGAGAATAAGTAAGTGTTAAGTGAGTATTTTGGAGTTAATTGTTCTACATTTCCCTTACATTAATACAATTCAGTAAGAGTTAAGTATACAATCAGAAACAGCATCTTGAAAAGTACATAGACAAAAGGAAATCCAATCCATGTGCGACAATACTTGAGGAAAGGAGTTAGTTTTAAGATATGTTGCTCTGGTAAGCTACACCTCTACTTGATCTGTCAGTTTTTGATGAGCTTTCAAATTTGTATGTATAATGAGAAGTTCTTCTATTTCTCCAAGTATATCTTTCAATTATTGCCTCACATATTTTGATGTTGGTGTAAATGGAAAGGGATATTGGGTTATTTTGTATTTCCCTGAGTTGTTCACTTCATGGTTACAATGCCTCCCTTTACCCCAGATAATTTCACTTGGTCTGATACTGACTTTATCTAACATCAGTACAGTTTTTCTGCCTTTAACATTTCCCCCTTTTACCCACCAGCTTTAGAGTCCATGATTCTCCCACTATCCACATTGTAAAACTAGAGAATACTTAGCCCTCCATATAGCAGTTAGTATGTATAGAAAGCCTTGCACTACTTCATTAAATTATCCACTTATGGATTTTCTTTTTTGCATGTCAATATTGCCAAGAAAAGTAATCTTGTGCTTTGGCGCCATTACCAAGTAAATAAAAATTACTTCAATAAGACCACTCAGAAGCTCGTTTTTTTAAGGCAATTTTCCTCTTTTTATCTGAAGAATTATATATAATTTGTAAAGAAAAAATATTCACAAGGAGAAGAATGAAATGGACTTGAGAGGAAGATAAATTTGACAAGCTCAGTTAGTCCCTGAGAGTGTGTTAGGAAAGGAAATCTTTCTCAATTCTGGTGGCATAGTAATTGAGATTGAAATCTTTTAATTTTCAGGAAATGACATAAAAGAGCAAAAACAAATAGTCCAAAAGGCAAAGGTAGTGTTGTGTTTATAATATTAAAATACATTTGAAACTAAATATCCCAAATAAAAGGGATGTGAATGAAATGATGGAAGGGGATGAAAAATTCTGAAAAAGAGAATCCCAGAAACGAAATGTACAAAGTATAACTGGTATCCTGCCGGTTTTAAAATATGCTATAAAATACTTGTATTTTTTATCTGTACATATTCAATATTTATTTTCTGTATTTCTTTTTACACCGCACCATAAAAGTACATGAGTATGAATGTGTGCACCACACAGAAAAACATATATATTAATAGGATCTGAGCTCTGAGGGAACCAAGAATGATGGTGAGAATGCAATTAATTGTAGTGGTTTCAAAATAGCCATAGGAAACAAAACGTATGGAAAATCTAAAACTTTAAGTATGAAGAATTTTATACATGCCTGTTCATTTTTTCATACACCTTCTATGGAACCCTTTATAATTCTTGAATTTGGAATGTTTTATTGTGTTTTACGTGTTCCTGTGATATTATTCATTTCTATGCTTTGCATCCTTTTCATTCATCATTTCACAGGGTTATTTTTTATCATTTGACTAATATTACTTTCATTTTTCTTTATCACATGTGATGATTTATAACTTTATATAAGATGAATTATTCCCCTTAGATAGTTCTTCACCCAGCATTTAAATGTCTTTAAAAGTTCTGTGCTGTATTCTTCTATTTCCACATTTGGAATAATTTTGATGTACATGAGTTACCTATAATGAAGTCCTCAAATCATTTTGTTATATACCTTCACACAGAGTTTTAGATTTTCCATATGTTTTGTTTCCTATAGCTATTTTGAAAAGACTACAATTAATTGCATTCTCACCATCATTCTTGGTTCCCTAAGATCTCATATCCTCTTAATATATGTATTTTTCTGTGTGATGCACCCATTCATACTCATGTACTTTTAAGTGAGATGCATGAAGAGGCTTTTATGTGCATCATAAATGTTCTTTATGTTTAGTACTCTTTTCTTTCCTAGCTTGCATCCCTTTATATTCACATTCAGTGGTAATTTCACAAAGTCCCTCAATAACCAGGTGTAATGTTTACTTATTTCAATGACTGCATCACATTTTTCTTCAACAGATTTCAACATATTAATATGTATTTTTGTTAACATTTACAACTTTAAGTACTTTGACACTGTTCTTGCCAATGTGCTATAATACTAACAATCTACCATAATTTCTGCAAAGATATTTGGGAATTATTCATTTAAATCTGTGGTTCTTAGCAACGTTTTTGTCCACTGTGGATATTAAAGGTGCTTTTCCTCTATTTTTCTTCTCTCCTTTCTTCACCAGTATTCTGAACCTTGACAAATTTTCCTTTGTCCTTTTTTTTTTCTTACCTTTTCTTTACACATTTTTTTTCATTTTCCCATTTCTCTTTTAAATGTTCCCTTTTGTACTTTCTATATAATTTCTTTCTTTTCTTTCCCTTCTTTTTCTTTGGTCTTCTATTTTTTCCAGATTTTTCCTTATTTTTAATTCTTTATACATCCTCCTACTCCCCAAAAGAACCTTAGTAGTGTTCCTTTTCATATCATAGGGTTTAATGTGTCAAAGTTTTCCTCTTGCACTCCACCATTCTCAAATGCTACATCTTTTGTAGCACAACCTTAAAGCTTTGTTTATCTTTTGAGAGTTAAATTTATAAAATTACTGTTGAATTTTTTCTCTGATTAGCAAATATGTAGCCATTGTATTTAGTACATATTAGCTGCAAATCAATACCTGGGTTGTTTTAATGTTTACACTAAAATTGCATATTTCTACTCAAGGACTAATGTGATACATGATTGGTTCTTATAGTATGTTAATAGCTAACTTGTTTGGGAGGATACTACTGTGTAATGATTCATTAGTTATTAATAAGGTTTCATAATTGTCACTATTGCTCTGCAAGCCAACACTCAGATTACCTTTCTGACTTTAACAAAACTGGAGTACATACCCAGAGAACTTGGTTGCTGAGATAACTACACTGCATCCTCCTCTCCCATATTAACCAAAGTAGTAAGATCTTGGGGCTGTTGCAAAAGACTATGGTTATCTATGCCCAAAGTACATCATTGAAAAGCAACTAAAGAGATCTTTACATTAGCAATAATGTCTTTAGCTATAAGCACCACAATGCTCAGCAGAAAACAAAATGAACAAATAAAACAATAAAAAAATCAGAAGACAAGGCAACAAAATGTCTCTCAAAACTCCAAGATCCCCTAAAGCCAATCCAGAGGGCACTGAGGGGGCAAAATAGCACAAGCCACACATTATAAGTAGTTGAAAGGACAACATAGGAGGTTAGAAAACAGCTCAAAAGGCTCTCAGAGGGATGAGAGGAGAAATGAAAGTTATAACATAATAGAAACTGTAATGCAAGTTATAACTAAAAAAGTTGCAGGAGCTTTCAGAAAACACAAGTAAAAAGCTACATGAGCTAAACCCAGTGATAAAAAACCATGAATGAGCAGTGAACCAAAGAATTAGAGTCCATGAAAAGGATTTGATCAGAAATCAAGGAAATTAAAAATTATATTTAAAGTATGGGCAGCAGGATAAAATAATGTGAGCACAGAAATTCAGAACTAAAAGACAGTGATGTCTTCACAGTCCAACTACTCAAAAACATCTTGAAAACAATGACAGAACATGAAAAATGGATCTAACAACTGCTAGACGATGCAAAGAAGACTAATCTAAGAATAACTGGAAAAAATGAAAAATTAGAAGACACAACACAAATGACACAAATAATCTACTCACAGAAATAATGGCAAAAAGCTTAAAAACTGTAAGGAAAGAAATAAGCAGATATGTGAGGCATACATAACAAAAAATAGCCATAACCAAAACAGAACCTCTCTGTGCCACATTATACTCAAAGCATTAGAAGTTTATCACAGGGACAAAACTTTAGAAGGTGCAAGACAAAGGCAATGAATCATATATAAAGGTAAACTCAATAGAATTACAGCAGACTTATTAATACAAACCTTAAAATCAAGGAGACCTTGGACTGAAATGTGTTAAGTCCTAAAATAAAATAACTTCTAACCCAGACTGATATATTCTGCAAAACTATCTTTCTAATTTAATGGAGAAATAAGATATCCTCATGATAAAGGATGACTAAACAAGTTCAAGAGCACTAAAACTGCACACTTGAAAAATTCTCAAGGATATCCTCGAAAGCTACAACAAAGTTAACAATGTTAACATGCATGAATAGAATGAATATATATGGCAGGGTGTGCACTTACATAGTTGAGAAAGAAAGGGAATCAGGAAAACAAAAATAATATAATTACAACAATAAGAAAATATAAATTAATTCTAACTATAAATGTCTCAATTCAACAATGAAAAGGCACAAATTAGCAAAATTGATCAAGAAATAAGATGCAACATTATATGGTATACAAGAAACATATTTAATGCAAAAACAAATTCATAAACTGAAAAATCAAAGGATGGAATACAAAATTCCATGAATGGGAATCCTTAAGCAAGCAGACATAGCTCCCTATTTTCAGAGAAACTGGTCTTTTAGTCAAAACTGATCAGAAGTGACAGTGAGGGTCACTTCATATCAATTCAGATAACCTCTCTTCAGGAAGAGATAATAATTATAAACATACATGCACCAAAAAACGTGCACCCAAATTAATAAAACAAACACTATGGGAACTCAAAATCTGTTAATTATCTGTGCCGTTATAGTGGATCTTCAATACCTAACTACCACAGACAGCTCTATTAGACAAAAAACTCAATAAAAAATAGAGTTGAAACAAACCTTCAAATAGACTTGATAGATATATACACACAATTCCATGGAATTACAGAATTAACGTTCTTCTCAGTTTGACATAAAACATTCCATCAAATAGACCTCACATTAACAAATAAAGCATGGTTAAATAAATGTAAAAGAATTCAAATTATCCCATGCATATTATATGATCATAGTGCAAGGAAAATAGAAATCAATGGCAAAAGAAACTATAGAAATTATGCAAATTCATAGAACAATCTCTTGAATAATCAATAGGTCACATAAATTAAGGAACAAGTAAGATAGTTCTTAACATTAAATGATAATGCAAATATAACATTCTAGTGCTATGGGACACAAAAAAGCAGTCCTGAGAGGAAAGCTTATAGCTGAAAATGCCCGCATCACAACAAAAGAATGAGCCCAAATAGCCTAACCATACACTTAGAGGTCCTAGAAAAGCAAGAATATTTCAATACAGAGCTAGTACAAGGAAGTAAATTATAAAAATTAGATAAGAAATCAATGAAATAAATGTTTAAAAAATACAAAGACTCAGTCAAAGACATAATTCTTTCAAAAGATAAGTAAAATAGTCAAAAGTTAGCCAATCTCACCAAAACAAGAAAGAAAACATATAAATCCAGGAATTTAGAAATTAAAAATTTTCAGAGCCTTGTCCTAGGAACACCAATCTCCTGCTCAAAGGTACAATGACAGAATAAGACAGAAAAAAACATATATTTTAGTTACAAGGGGCACCAAGATAGTCAAAGCCCAATGACAGGCTAGGACTATGGGGCATGATGTCCTTGGCTTGGATTAGGTGTACAGTTTGATTGGAGTGTGTGCTAGTGGGCTGCAGGAAGTGGTGGGGGTGAACTGGTGATGCAGTCAAGGTTCAAAAATTGAGGAACAATGCATTTTTGGAAAATCACACAGGAACAGATCAGGGTTAACTAGTCACCTGACTGTCCACTTACTGTGATTACTGAGCTAGATGGAATTTGCACAAGTGAAGCCCCCAGATGTCATGTTATCTTGCTTTGAGGTGCCAGAATTTCACAGACTGTTTACTAACCTTGGCTCTGGCCATTGGCTTAAAGACTAATCTGTACTTAAACCAGCCGGGGTACTTGCCACAAGCCATGGAGGCCTAGGACAGACTCTCTATTTTTGTACCAATTTATTAATATTATTTTCTGCTTGTACCACAATATTGTCAAAAAGGCCATAACCCCAGAAAAGTACACAAATTTAATGCATTTCCAATCAAAATACCAACATTAATCTTTACAGATCTAAAAAAAAAAAAAATCCTAAAATTCATATGGACTCAAAAGAACCCCAAACTGCAAAAGCAATTTTGGACAAAAAAAGAGAGAAACATCAAGTATAACAATACTTCTATACTTGAAGTTATACCTAACTTCAAGCTATACTACAAAGCAATAGTGATAAAAACAGCATGGTACTGGAACAAAAATAGATATATGAGTCAGTGGAACAGAATTGAGAATATGGAAACTATCCCAGACACACCCAACTATTTGATCTTCAGAAAAGGTGCCAAAAAATATACTGGAAGGAAGATAGCCTATTCACTATCTTGGAAAACTGGTGATGGGAAAATTGGTTATCTCTATACAGAAGATTGAAAATAAACCCTCACTTCTCACCATACAGTAAAAAATAGATCACATATTTAAACATTAAAGCATAAACATTAAACCTACTGGAAGGTAAAGTAGGTATAACATTTGAAGACATATCTGTGGGGAAGATTTTCTAAACAGAACCTTAATTGCATGAGAAATAACATCAAAGATCAATAAATGGGTTTATACCAGGTGAAAAAGCTTTTGTACAGCAAAAGAATCAATCAGTAGTGTTAAGAGACAACTTACAGTATGGGAAAAAATGTTGACAGCCACTCCTCAAACAGAGGAATAATATCTAGAATATAGAAAATCTGAAAAATATTAAATCATCTACAATTAAAGATCCAGTGAATAAATGGGCAAGAGATATGAACAAGACAATTCACAGATGAAGAAATACAAATGGTCAAAAATATATGAAAAAAGGCTGGGGATTTAGCTCAGCAGCACAGTGCCTGCCTGGCAAGTGTGAGGTCATGAGTTCGATTCCCGGTACCAGAAAAAAAACAAAAAACAAAAACAAAAAACAAACAAACAAAAAATATATATATATGAAAAATACTCAACATCTCTGGCCATTAGAGAAATGTAAATTAAAACAACAGTAATATTCCTTATTTCTTACTCTAGAAAGAATGATAATCATTAGGAAATCAAAAAGAACAAATTCTGGTGAGAACTGTGGTGAAAAAGGACCCCCCCCTTCATTCTATTGGGAATATCAACTACTAAAATAATTATGGCTCCGTATGGAGATTTCTCAAAGACCTGGAATTAGAAATTCCCCATGACCAAGCAATCCCTCTCCTAGGCATCATCCCTAAAGAGCTTAAGACTTCATACTACAGTGATACATGCATACTAATGTTTATAGCAGCAAAACTCTTAATAGGTAAATTCTGGAAATAGCCTCTATACCCAACAACACATGACTGGATAAGGCAAATGTGATATCTCTACATAATGGAATACTACACTACTATAAAGAATGACAGATTGAAGATATTTTTAGGAAAATTCATATACCTGGAAAATATAATATTGAATGAAATAAACCAGACACACAAGCTAAATGCCATATAGTATCTTTCATTTGCTTGAGGCAGAGTATGAACAAAGAGAATAATAAAGGATGGATAGAAAGGCATAAAGAGATGTATCTCTTAAGAAAGGGTATTGGTTCATGGCAAAAAGTGTGAGGGTTGAGGATGAATGGAAGGGAAAGGGGAAATAAGTAAAATAAAGATATGCCAGGTTAGAGGAATCTAATAACCTCAATTAATGTAAACACTACATGCCACAACATGAGTTAAGGTAAGTAATATTAACAAGAATGAAAAATGAATAGGAGAATTAGAGGAGGAGAGAGACAAAAGGAAGGGGGAGGGGACTTGAAGAGAAACAAGTTGTCATTTGTACATGTAATAGCTCTTCAAGATGATTGCAAACTGCATGAACTGTAAACATGTACTAATAAAATTTTTAAAAATTAAAGATGATTTATGACCTAAAACATGGTCTATATTAAAGAAAGTCCCATGTTCATGAGAAGTTGGTGATACGGTGTGAGTGAGTCAGGAATTACATGAAACCCAGAAATGTTGATAGTTAGGAATGCGTGTGTAATCTATTGCTGTCAAATGACACAATGTGTAGATATCAGTTAAATCCATTTGTTTAAAGGTTTAGTTAAACTCCTATTTGTTGAGTTTTTTGTCTCGCTGACCTGTCTATGTGTGTAAAGTTTTGAAGCCCTCTTCCTGATGAATCATTTCATTAACCAATATATATTGACCTTCATCTTGTCTCATAATTTTGAAGTGGAATTTATGTTATCAGAAATTCGAATAGATATGCCTGCTTGCTTTCATTTGTGGCCAGTACCATTTCCCATCTTTTGCTTTACTTTCAGTTTGTGTGTTTATTTGAGTTGTGTCTCTTGCAGATAACACTGACTAGTATTCTATTTTTTTTATCCAATTAATTTGTGCCTCTTGAGTGGGGAGTTAAGACTACCATTTACATTGAGTATTATATTGAAAGGTATATACTGTTTCCTGTCATTATGTTATTTCTCAGTGTTTATTCACTCATTTGGTAAGTTTTTCCATTTGTTCAATCAGAGTACACAAGAGCATACAGAAGGAGAGAACTATTGGGGATTGCTAGAAATTCTCTTCTACGCTTGGTCACTTGGCAGAGCTTGCTCTTCTTTTCAGGATGTATCCCTATCCAGTAGCAAAGTCTGTATTCTTAGATGTACACTGAATTTTTTTCTAACCCTTGGAGGAAAGTCTTACCTCACTCAACAAATGGCCATGTATTCAGTTCAAGTGGACACTGCTGCTGTTATTTTACTCCTTATTCTACCTATCAAAACTTCTGGGTTTCACCTCATTCTAAGCTCAATCAAATTGTATCACCAACTTCCAATGGGCATCCCATGCCTTTATGTAGGGACCTGTTGCTTTGAGTAACGACTTTAGAGTTGTCTTTGAGTATGTTCCTGCCTCCAGTTTGCCATGCTTTTGAGTAGAAAAGTGCATGTTTTTAAAGACAAAGTGCATTTTAATGGAAAATTTTTATCCTTTTATTCTGTAGATAGGAATTCAGGGTACGTTTTCCTGGTTTATCTGCTTAGGGTCTCATATTGGCCAAATTTAATCATTAGTCATGATGTGCTCTCAACTGGAGCTCAGGAAACTTTTGTAGGTTTGATCAATTTGTTGGCAGAATTCATTTGCTTGAATGGCTAGAACTGAAGTCTTATTATCCTGCAGCTTGTTGGACAAGGCTCATTTTCAGCACTGGGAGCTGTCACCTTTTTCTATCCACACCTTTGGCACAATTCTCTTTCCCAACCCTGCATCTTCTCATTCATCTACCAGCCTGAGGTACTGCACCAGTGTTTCCAAATGACACCTCAAAGTAACTGTACTAGCAAATCATCTCTGTATTCTTTCCACAGAAAATACCTCCTAAGCAACTGCAGTGTTCTGTGCATTCACTTTCTGTCCTCATAACTATTCATTCTGTTATAAAGTGAATATTTCCATCTTCCTAAAATTCATGTTTGGATAATAACTCCTAGTTGGGCAGGTCAGTTAACCATTTTGAGCATTATTTGTATAAATGTAGAATGAAGCTTATAGCAGTGCAGACAACAAAGCATATACTTTTAAAAATCAGAGAAGGCTTATAAATTGCTAATCTCAGGGAGATACGCATAAAAATCTAAATAAATCTCTTGGAAATATCGGTAGTTTTATAAATTTATGATTAAATGAGAGAACCTAAATTGTGTTATAAGATCTTAACTTTATTGTTTTGGAAAAATTGTCAAGAAGCCATGTATTGTAGTATTCATAGTTTGATATCAAGGGTTCCCTGTAAAATTCCCTCTTGAAGAAGGGAGTAGAAAATTTTCTGAAGGTTTCAGTTTTGTCCACAGTACAGTCAAGGCCCTGAGAATCCAAGGGTCCTAGTTAAGAAAGATTCTTACTGCCAGACTTTAGAGAAAACTATAACCCAGTTTTAGGATTAAGCATTAGATGTCGAGACCATTGGGGAACAGAAGACACCATGGAAAAGAAGTAATAAGGACTGGCTCACTGCCATTTGACTTGGTGTCTTGGGGACCTGAGAATCAGCAAGGAAAATTGCTTTGTGCAGAGCAACATCCCATGGGAAACTCATGTTCAGGCATGGGTTAAAAGAAGGAGATGTGCTTAATGAGCAGATATGCAGAGTTTTAAATAGTCCTCTACCTTACAACCTTGGGATGTGCATTCTTGGCCTTAATGGGACATGCTTGTTTGGTTTGAATTCATGCATCTATCTTGGGGACTAATACTTGACCCCTTCCTACTGTCTTGGTGACAGCATAGCTTCTGGCTGCTTTGTAAACTATCCAGGAGGAAATTGGATTTCCATTTAGACCTTCCATCCAGAAAATCCTTCCAGGTGAGTACTACACTGCATAATATGTTGCAGGAAGCTTTTGAGAGCCTGAAAGACAAGAACTTCTACCTAAGGTACCTAACAGCCACTCTAACCCAGCTACAGTTAAGATATTACTGTTGCTGATTGCTTATTTGTCAAATATATTGACATGTTTATTAACACAGAGACAAGAAAAGATTATATGGAATTCAGTAATAGATGGTTCAGCATTTCAATGGAATTTTTCAGTTTAGTTTTTTCTCTATTAATTCTTTGAAAGATGTTTTTAGGTATAAAATGTTTCAAACTGTATCACTGAATAGGTCTCTATTCTTAATTCTGAGTTTCTTGCCTTCTACCAGATAACTTTGCATACATGCAGTTCATATAATTTTTGGTATTCCTCTAAATTGGAATATTCACTTTGTTACTTCGGTGTTTTATACCTCTGATTTCTCTTAAGAAATGTGATCTATGTATCAATTTAAATTTCCTCCATACAGATAGCCATTAATGCCCATTTTTATTTAACTATTCAGGATTTCCCAACTGAATTAAAACATATCTATTACATATGTTAAATATTCATACATGCAGAGATATAAATTTTGACTCATTGGAGAAATAGAAACTAGAAATATTCTAGAGCACTGATGCTCTATGTGCACCAGAGCTTTCTAAGATAACAAAGAGCCCACTGTGTCACATGCGCCATACATTCACCATCACTGTTGGAGAAGATGCAATAGTCAAAGGATCTGCTTTATTGGACATATTTGCATATAGATCTTTTCCAATTTAATTATTAATTCATGTGGAGAACAGCAAAACATTGATATTGTATATTTTCTTTTACTTAATGTTTATTATTCCATTTGGTTTCTAATAAAGTTATGTTTATTCATTTTAACCTCTTTATTTAGCATTCTGTAATTTTATTATATGTAAAGCAGAGATATCCACACACTTCTGTGAGAACAGAAAGATGAATGCAGCAAGTTAAGCCTCTGCTTGTTTGCATTTTGCACCATTCATATTAATATAGAACACAGAGTAATAAAAGTGTGTGTGATGCGAAGTGGATAGACACGTGCAGAATTTTACTCAGTGTAAAAGTTAAAAATTGTCCTGGTGCATGCAAGATTTTATGAAATATGGTCTTGGGAGTCCTATAAATGATGACTGACGATTATAACCTAATGAACTGTCCAAAAATTTGAAATTTGAATGCCTGGGAATAACAGAGAAAACATTCCACACTAAATCAAGAGAGAGAGAGAGAGAGAGAGAGAGAGGCAAAGAGACAGAGACAGAGAGACAGAGAAAAAGGAGACAGAGAGACAGAGACAGAAAGAGACACAGAAAGAGAAAAACAGAGATAGAGACAGAGAGAGGATTGTTTCATAAGCTCTTGTAACATTCAAAATACAATTGGCATTTATCATAAAGTTTTTGGTTTAACCCCCAGAAAAACAAATATCAATTTGGTTTTATTGTGGATTTTCAATAGATGCTCTCACAAAATAGATAGTAGAATAATGATTACCAATAGCTGAAGTGTTGGATGGGTAAGGAGACGTTGGTCAGTTGGTGCAGTTGTAGTAGTGGGAAGCAGGACTGAGGGTGTTATTTTTATAGTTGTGTGACTGTAGTTAACAATTATGTACTACAGATTTCAAAATAGCTGGTAGAGATGGTTTTGATAGTTATCAAATCAGAAACATCTGAAGTAGTGGGCATGCTAATACTTCTGATTTTAAAATTACTCATTGCATACAACTATGAAGGCATCACAGTGTACCTTATGAATATATACATTTATTATCTGTGAGTAAAAATTTCAAATTTCCAATTACTCAACTTCATTTCAAATGGTATAAAGAAACTGTCTAAAGTTTATATAAATTTATACAAATTTTGTTGTTCTTTGAAGATGTCACTGTTTGAAATTTTATGTATTTTCCTTTTTATGGTTTTCTCCACTGTTTGAATATTAAATCCATAAGTATTTTAGTAGGAAAAAATATTATCAATTTTGCAGTTTGAAAAACTTTGATTTTTGGTTTTTGTGTTCCTCCAATTAACATAATTGAAGTTGGAAAGTAGCCAGGAAGATTTTATTTACTTACAGTCCATTTTTTGAGCCCCATTTAGTCTATCTCTGTGTTCTTTGGACAAATTTTTTGTATTCGATTAACTACAGATAGAAAATGCTAATGCTGAAATAGAAGCCCAAGTTTACAAGTGTATCACAGATTTATAAACTGGACTTGGGCACAATTCATACAAACTTTGAAGAAAACATTTTGATGTTGATATCTTGCTTGGTAATCATTTCTTTTAAATACTCTGATAAAGGTGAGAAGAACACAGTGTACATGGCTTTAGGAGATTATGCATTGTGGCATGTTATTTTTTTCAGAATACTTTTATTAGTTTATGTAATCAAACCCAAAAGATAAGACCTTACATATTTAATACAGTGTGTTGCCCCTGTACAAAAGGAAAAAAATAAGTTTAACATTTCTAGACCAATATGGCTGTTAATTTCTATACAATGCCAACTCAACACAGCAAACTGGAATAACATTTTCCAAAGTTGACAGCACAAAATTTTCAAAAACTCAATATATATAAATATGGCATGTTTTTAAGTGGTATGTGTGTGTGTATGTGTGTGTGTGTCTTTGTACCTGTGTCTTCCTTTAGAGCTGAAAGCAGGTTTCAGAGACAGGAAACATTTTAATATGTTCCAAAATGTAATTTATAGTATAGACATTAGAACATAAAAATACAGAGAAGAAGAGAAAATGATTTTCAATTCACACAGGCCATTGGGGACAACTTGAAAGGTAAATGCAATAATATCTGTAAAGAGATATTTCTTGTGCCTTGAATCTTGAGTGGAAATGAGGCCATTTGGTTCTTCATGTCTCTGTATTAGTTACTTTTCTCTCATTGCTGAGACAAAATACCCCACACCCAAAATTAACAAAGGAAAGATTTATCTAGCTCACACTTTGTGGAGGTTTCAGTCCATACTTGGCTGGCTCCAAGGCAGAGTGGCACATGGCACAGGGAGAGTGTAGCACTCACACCCATAATCTCAACATTGGACTATGGATCACTCATAAATCTAGAAGCCTGCCCCATGACTACAGGAGTATTTGGAGGAACATGCAGACACAAACCATAACAGTCTCTCGTCAGTCTCTCTCACTCATTCTTCCTGTTCGTACTGTCACATTGTTGATTTTCAAACATTCAAAAAAAGACTACCCTCAGGACTTTTGCACTGGTCTTTCTCTCTCCCAGGCACAACCTACTGAAATTACTATATGGAATCCTCCCTGATTTGCTGAAAGTCTCTTTTTAAGTGTCACATATATGCTCATCATCTGAACATCTAGAACTTCTATTATTAGAGATTTCTTCCTTTAGAGGAGAAGGTGCCATCTAATAAGATGGATGATAATTTCTTACCTACCTGTGATTTGATTCAATTTGATTGTATTGTTTCCCCTCATTTGATTTTAAGGACAGTCAATTCTTTTAGTACTAGTCAGTAATTCCCTAAACAGTAATTTTAAATTGACAGGTAAATAATTTTTCTCAAAGATAGAGAGAAATTAATATATTTGAATACATACTGTCTTGGGAAAGATGGAGAATGAGAATAGAATCTCAAATCAAAGATGTCAGTGGAATATCTCAAAGGGGAAAAAATTCATTAAAAAATATAAGAATTGGCATCTTCATTGTACTATATGAATGATGGCATTTCTGTCAGGTTTGTATTCCCTAGTTGTGTCATGTTATATTCCTGTTTTTCAGTTAGTCACACCAACTATATGGAACCAGAAAATAACACACAAATTTATAAAATCTTTCTTCTGGGAATTTCAGAGGACTCCAATTTACAACCCTTCATCTTTGGACTATTCCTGTTCATGTACCTGGTCACTGTGCTTGGAAACTTGGTCATCATTCTGGTCACAATCTCAGACACCCAACTTCACACACCCATGTACTTCTTCCTCTCCAACCTATCTTTTGCAGACATTGGCTTCACCTCTACCAGCATCCCGAAGATGCTGGTGAATATTCAGATACAAAGCAGGGTCATCACCTCTGGAGGCTGCATCACACAGGTATACTTTTTCACACTCTTTGGAGTTTTGGACAGCTTGGTTTTGACTGTGATGGCTTATGACCGCTTTGTGGCCATCTGTCACCCTCTGCATTATATGGTCATCATGAACCTAAGGTTCTGTGGATTGCTGGTGCTGGGGTCCTGGGTAACAGCTGCCTTATACTCTTTGTTACAAAGCTTAATGACAACAAGGCTGTCATTTTGCACAGACTTGAAAATCCCACATTTTTTATGTGAGTTTAATCAATTGATACTACTTGCATGTTCTGACACATTTGCTAATGCTATGGTGATGTATTTTGCAGCTGTGCTTCTGGGTGCTGGTCCCTTTGTTGGTATTCTTTACTCATATGTGAAAATAGTTTCCTCCATTAATACAATCTCATCAGCTCAGGGGAGGTATAAAGCATTTTCCACATGTACATCTCACCTCTCGGTTGTTTTCTCATTCTATCTAACCATCCTGGGTGTTTACTTTAGTTCTTATATTAGCGAAAACTCACAGTCAACTGCAAGAGCCTCAGTGATGTACAGTGTGGTCACACCCATGCTGAATCCATTTATCTACAGTCTGAGGAATAAGGGCATAATGGGAGCTCTGAGAAGACTATTTAGATAGAAGCCATGAAACACCCAAAATGCAGGAAATTTCTGAGTTCGTGGTACTCTAAACCTCAGAACCAGATCTTGCTCTTCTTTAATCTAATATGAAGTACAATTTGCTGCTGCAATTTATTCCAGGGAGTTTTCACTTGAATTTCAGCTACTGCATGTAATTAAAACAACCTGATTTATATGACTTCTACTTTCTCCGATATCCAGTATTTTACCTGGCTAATTTTTGCCAATGTTCTTCTCAATTAAGCATCAGAGAAATTTTAAATATTTTCATCAGTTTTACAGAGTGATGTGTTGAACTAATCATATGGAATAAAAATAGACAATTGATTGTATTGTTTTTTATTTAACAGAAATTCTGAGACAATACCTTTTCAATTTTTTCTACATTATTCCTTTCTTAATTGTTAACGTTAATGCTCTTTATGATGTACACTTCAAACGGTTTTATTTTTATTCAACTGTAGGAAATTATGATCCTCCTAATGATATTACTCTTTTATTCTGCACATTTTCACAATGCATTGTATATATTTTGTCAAAAAGTAATAAAGAAATATTACTGTCAACTAACTATACATTAAATGTGTATCCTTCCAAGAAAAACAAGTTTGTAAAGATGGATTGATTAACATGGTGTTAAAATCAGAGAAGTACTTACACAACTATACATTTTAATCGTACATTGAATTTCAGTCATATATCTATGAAGATAAGTGTGGTTATGTACATCTGCATTCTCTTGAAATGCCTGGAGTGTTCACAAGAACACTAGTTCACAGAACTAGTGTTATGCAGAGACCATGAGTAGAGTTTTCATTCAGTGGGCTAAACATTTGGTGTCATGTTCTACGTTATTCCTGTCATCTATGTAAACATTTTCTAGTACTTTCTAAAATATTTCTTTCATTACTCTGTACAAAATTTTTCCTCTTTTCAAAGTTTGTCATAAATATCAATATGCAAGCAGGAAAACAATGTGCATGAAATCTGTCATTTTCATTTTTTTGATGTTGTAAACTCATTGATGCTTATGAATAAAGAATAAATACCCAGAAGGAGAATAGCTGGTTTAAGTGAGACCTCTAATCCTAGTTTTATGAGGAAACTCCACACTGATTTCCATAGTGGTTTCACCACTCTACATTTCCACCAGCAATGCAGAAGGTTCCTTTTCCCTGACAGCCCCTCCAGCATTTGTTATTGGTTGATTTCTTCATAATAACCTTTATTTCTTGGGTGAAATGGAATCTCAGTGTTCTTTTAATTTGCAATTCTTAAATGACCTTTTTTCTGTTTAAAATGAATAAAGAATAAATTTCACATAAACTTGAATTTGAAATAATATCCTTATAGTATAATAATCTCCTGCAACTATTTATGGGTTTTGAAATTTAAAAAAATAGGTGTTAGGAGCACATTTTTGCCCTGAATTAACATATTTGTCCTCCTACTCTCAAGTGGTTACCTTAAATGGAAACACACCAGTGCTCACTATTTAATATTATTATTAAAATTAAATGTAAACCACCAAGTAATCAGAAAGGTTGTCTTTAAATATCATATCAAATGTCTGATATAAAATGCACCAGATTATTCTGATATCTTCAACAGTGTCTCCATACAGTATTGGTTCAGCAAGCTAGTACTGTGAAAAAGTCTTTCCCAAATAAGTGATTTAACATAAATTTGAGGCATTTTAGGAAACAATATGCACCATAAGACCAGAATGTTAAGTGAAATAAATTAAACCTAGAAGGCTGTATATGTAGTCTTACATGTGATACTCAACATATAAATAATTTAGAGGAGAAAATAATACATAGACAGTAGGAAACAGGAAGATTGACTTGATGGAGACCAGTAAGGAATTTAGGGAAAGTGAGAGATGGGAAGGAAGGGAGGAAAGGAAAAGTAATAATAAGCAAGATGCAATATATGTGTACCAATTCTGCACAATCCAGGCATTCATTATGTAACACAAACACATACAAATAATATATTTTTTTATTATATAAAACTATATTTTAGAGAAAAGAATGAAATCAAGAAAAAATAAAACGGAAGAGTGCATCTGTGTCAGCCCCTATTCTGTTTCAGGATTATATAAAACTATATTTTGAGAAATCTCATGGACCTTTCTCCTCTGCTTTTTTTTTTTTTAGTTCAAATGTGCATCTGAGGAAGGTACTTTGGTAATCAATGCTAAGATCTTGCAAATGTGCTGCTTGCTTTCTTTTTTTAATTTATTTTAAGAATAAAAGAAGGAAAACATATTAACAAACAGTCACCCATTTACAAAACAGCTTAGGAACAATACATGCAATACAGAGTTACAGACAAAGTGGTAAGAAATTAACAATGGTTGTATTACATATTGATATCTTCAAAGTGATTTCTTAGGAAAATAAATAGACACATGCAAGATTGATCAAATAATTAATCATTAACTGTTCCTTTCAGTAAATCAATAGAAGTCAGTAGTACAACTATGTTAGCTATCAGAAAATTTCCCGAGCATGGAAACAGAATCTGATATATAGTAAATGAGGCATATAGAACTCCAACTAGTCATAACCAAAATGAAACTACACACAGACATATAATAATCAAGATCCCAGATTTCCAGCAAGAGAACAGAATATTAAAATCTGCTAGAGAAAAACAGATCACCTATAAAGGAAAGCCCATCAGAATCACACAAACCATTCAATCGAGAAGAGCTTGGAGTGAAGTATTACAGGTCCTGAGACAAAACAGCTTCCAACCAAGACTGATGTATCCTGCTAACCTATCCTTCAAATTCAATGGAGAAATAAAATATTTTCATGATGAAGAACAACTGAAGAACTTCATGAGTGCCAAACCATCCTTACAAAGAGTACTAAAAGATATTCTAGACAGAGAAAAAAAATGACCACAATTTCAAGAACAATAGAAAGGAACCCTCAAGTAGAGCAAGCAATTAAACAAGTAGAAAAAGTAAGAAACCAAGAGCAAGTAAATAACATGACAATGATAAGCCAACACATATCAGTTAGAACCATAAATGTAAATGGCCTCAATTCACCAGTCAAAAGAAACAGACTGGCAGAGTGGATTAAGCTGCTTGCTTTCTTTTGACTAGTTGTTGGGGGAGGCTGGAGTGACAACTACCCTGTGCTCTGTATCCTTGTCCTACAGCAGGCTAGCCAGGATTGTTCACAAGGCAGAGACCATGTTATGGTCAAGACCCGCAAATACACACTAAGACTCCTTCAGACACATGCTCACTTTCATCATATTCTATTCAACAAAAAATATTTTTTAAATCATGCGGCTAGTTAAAAGTCAAACATGTGAAACAGACTCTACATATCAATGAAAAGAACATCACAGTCACATTAAAAAAGTAACAAATAATGAGAAAGTCAGAGAGTCAAAGCAATCTCTGAAAATGTTCTATAACAAGTATAATTTTCAGGTCAATTACTTTGTATTGGGATTCTTTTAGGCTCAATTTTGAGGGATTATTCCTTCCAGCTCCACCATTAACAGTTGAATTATTTTGTTCCATTTTTTTATTTTTGGGAGAAAAAAAGTGAGTGTCAAAAGATACATTTAACTGAAGGTAGGGGAATTCTACTTCAAAAGGTGAAGACTCTCCAGATATAAATATTTCTTTTATGTCCCTCACTTCTATCTCACCAACTTTTTTTTTTTTCTGGTACCAGGAATCGAACTCACGACCTTGCACTTGCCGGCAGGTGCTGTGCCACTGAGCTAAACTCCCAGCCCCTGTCTCACCAACTTTAGATTAAAAGGAAATAAATATTTTCCTTCTAAATGCCTGGGTCCAGGAATCTTAATGACTCACTCAATGAGTAATAGTATTGAACTCATGGTAATTTAATGTTTTCTCATCTATAGACTACCTGTACTAGAAAGGTACAGTGTGTTGCTAATAGGACAAAGACTGTACCAAGAGATGGACTGGGAAAGGAGGTCTTGTGGGAATAAGATGAACACGTGTTCACTAGAATGAACTTATAGTGCCCAGTGACAACAGGCTGCACTATTAGCATTTATCTTGTTTACACTGCACCATCCCAGAGTTAGGGCTTTACAGATTAAGCTCCACAAAAATTACATCACTAACTTACTTGTTTCCTTGTATGACCAGCATTCCAAGGACAGCTAACAGCATACAGACAGGATCACATATTATCCAGATAACATTAGTTTGTCAAATTACCAATGTTTTTAGATAATACCAGCACACAACAGCCTTTGTCAGTTTACAATGTCGTTGACTAAGCAACAGATTTGCCAGTAAAAAAGGTTATTCCAGAGACATACTGCAACATTCCATGCTTTTATTTCTAGGAATGTACATGAAGAAGACAAAATATCTAACAAACTCAGGAGTGTCCACAGCATCTTCAAGGATGAATAAAATTCTTTGATTTTGGTAACCTTCCAGCCAAATTTGAATTCCATTAATTCCCAGTAATAAGTATTAAAAAATAGACAAAAGTACAAATATCATTGAAATGTTAACAAAGTTTAGAAATTAGATGTCCCATATAAAAATGAGGATAGAGAATAAAATAATATTCCACAAAACAAATATTGGGCCTGTTAAAGAGAATAGTAAGAGGAAAAAAAAGAAAAAGAAAATATAAAATAAAAGTTTATTTTCCCTGTGCATAGTCAATATCTATTCATCCTTCTGTTTTGTACATGGACCCAAACTTGATGAGGCAGGTCATTTTCTCATATATTTTGTCAAGATCTTTTATTTATAAATCTTGGGCTTTTAAACCCTTTTTATGAAATGTATTGGACTGCAAAAAGGAACCAAACTACCTAAAAGACATTTACCTAATATTTTAACCAACACTTGCACAACAAAATTTTTTCTTATCACTTCAGCAAATAATTTTTAGGATCAACCACAAAGCACATAGGAATAACTGTTTAAAATAGAGAATTATTTATTTATTTGTTTGTCTATTTTTTGGAATTTTAAGATGGGGTCTCACTATGTAATTCAGGCTGGTCTCGAACTCAACACAATTATTGTGCCTCTGCTTCTGAAGTGCTAGATTATAGGTGGGCAGCATCATGCTCAGATAAAACTGACATTGTTGACACAAATTTTCTTACTTCAACAGAATATAATCAGATACCAAAAAGAATAGAACTTTGGAAATTGTACTGATGCATAGGGATTAAAAACATGTTCATTAGCAACTAATTAGTCAAAAAGAATATTTGAAAAAATCAAGGAAAATATTTCTTGATACTCTGTTAGTAGGAATGAAAATTAGTTTGGTCTCTAGGAAGAAAGTTATAAAGGTTATTCAAAAACATAGAAACACAACTACAAGGTTCAGTTAGTCATATAACATCCTCCAAAACAGAGGAGAGAGAAATAGAGAGAGACAGAAGCAGACAGAGAGAGAGAGAGAGAGAGGAGAGAAAGCAAGAAAGGAAGGTCATGCTTAGGAGTAGAAGGCTTCTTTGCTAAAATCTGTCAGGCTTTTCAGAACTAACAATAATTCTTAAACAATTTTAGATTTTGCAAGATATGGTGCCACATATCTGTAATTACAGTACTGAAGAGGTTGTGGCAGGAGTAATTCAAGGCCACCCTGGACAGCACAGTGGGTTCAAGGCCAGCCTGAAAAACATAGTGGGATCCTGACTCAAAAAAACTAAAAAAAATTTCAAGATACCTAATAAGTTTTTAAAAATCCATTCACTCATCAATTCAGCAGCTAATCTGTTGAGAATTCTGCTAAAGTCTTTCTATTTGGGCTGGACTTAGGCTGATATCAAGTCAGATAAAAGCACAACAAAAAGAAAAACAACTACACAGCAATATCCCTGGGGAACATAGATGGAAACCATTATGAGCCAAATACCAGCAAGTTGAATTCAGCAGCACATTGAAGATTATAACCATGATCAAGTGGGATTTATCCCAAGGATGCAAGAATGGTCCAACAGATGGAGGTTAATAAATGTGACCATCAAGAGATGGAGGACAAAAATTATGTGGCTGTCTGAACAGATGCAAAACAAAAAGCATTCTGGAAGTTCAAATTCCTCCCTAACAAAAATACTCAACAAAATAGGTATAGAAGGAACATGACACAAAGACAAACACACACCAAACACCAAATAGAACAGGGAAATGGTGAAAGTGTTTCTTCTAAGATCTGGGATGTGATAGCAATGCTTAAATTTGACAGCTTTCTAAAAAGCAGGAAGGTAAATAAACTTTATTTCCAGTGATATCTCTGATTTCTTGTATGCTATGCTTAAGTTGAACACTGGTATGAGCAGGATTTAAAGCCAAATATGTGTGGCTTTGTTTAAACTTTAATAGTACATGTGGAGAAGGACATTCTTTAGTTTATCTTTCAATGTATTACCTATTTGGGACTTTGGATCTGACCAAGCCATATGATTGTTTGATTCTGGAGAAAGTCTAGCAAAAGCATTAGTGTTAAAGGAAATGATAGCAGGAACTTTGTCCCTGTGGAAAGCCTCTAGGACAACACAAGATGCTTTGCTGAGATATGCTGAAGTAATGATAACATGATGGCTAAGTCTCATTAATGTGGTAACTGAGTTGAATCGTCCTCCCTAATCCTGTTAATTATTCCTCCCATTTACCCTGTTGCTGCTTTTGTTAGTATCCCAATAGAAGGTTACTGAAAATGGTAATCAAGGCGTCAGTCTGAGAGGCTGAAGCCCCCTGATCCCATAACTTTCTTATTTTTCTTCTCATCCGCAGGCACCTAGTTCTCAGGACCTGTCACCTCAGACAAAACCTGACTATACACAGACAGTACAATTTGCAGTACATCCATTTTACAACCATGTTTGAGAGTTGGTGAGTGTACCTATTACAGCTTGTTTCTTTTTTCTAATCCCCTTTCTTTTCCCTCCCCCATCTTACTCTAGTTCCCTTTTTATTTACACAAGTACTGGAAGTATTAGAAAAATTAGATTTGAGAAAAAAATAAAAGGAAACTGTAAAGAAGGATGATAAATTGTCACTGAAAAGAGATCAGGGGAAGGTGGGGAAGAATAACTGAAAAGGAGGAAAGCAGAATAAAAATGATCAAAATGCCATATGTGTGTGGACAATTAACGGAATTAATATGTATTGCAAGTATATACCTATAAAACGGAAAGAACTTGAAAGACTACAAACAAATTTAAGAGAAAAAAATTCAATAATGTTGCAGGGTGTAAAATCAACAGAAAAGTCAGCAGGAATTCAAACTCTAGTAACAACAAAAAATTTAATAGATTAATTCAGGGTAGAGTAGTTACAAAAATATAAATCATCTAAAATAAATTTGACCAAAGAAATGAAAGATCTCTGCAATGAAAGTTATAAAACACTAATGAAAGAAATGAGGAGGATATCAAGAGAAAGAAAGTGAGAATAGACATTTTCAGTGTCCAAAATGGTCCTTAGCTCCACTGCAACACATATCACAGTAGTAAAGGCATTCTTCACAGTGGATAAAGCAACCCTAAATATCATAATATTGTTCAAGTAACCAGGATGAATCATGTGCTAAAAGAACAAAGCAGGAAGTACCATATCAGAATTAGCACACTTCAAATTTATACTAAACAAGATAGTAGGAGACTGACTTAAAAGCAGACAAAATTGCACTCAGATATCATCTTTCTCCAGGAAGAATGCTCATCATGGAGAATTCAAATAAAGCAAATATAGGTGAGGTTGAGGAGAAAATGGAACCCTTTATATTGTTGTTGGAAATGTAAACCAGTACGATCGCTATGGAGATCAGCATGGAGATTACCCAAAATGTTTAAACTAGAAATGCCATTTGACTCTACTATTACACTTCTGTGTATCCTCCCAAAAGATTAAAGATTTCCTAGTACAGTGATAATTGAACACTCATGCATATAGAAGCCTAAATCATAAGAGCTAAGGTCCATCAGCCGATGAATGGATAAAGAAAATGGACCATTACACACCATATATTTCTACTCTGCCATGAAGAAAAATAAACTGGATTCATTTGTATGAAAATGGATGTACCATGAGACCATAATACTAAGTGAAATAAATCAGACATGTGAAATTAAATATCACATTGTTTCTCCTACTTGGGAAACCCAAATTATAAAGAAAGCACAAAATAAAGATAATAGTGGGAGAGAAGGAAGGTGATGAAGAGAAGGAGGGAGAGTAGCAGAAGAGGGTGAAAACAGAATTAACATGTGCTATGTACATGTACAAATTCACCATAAGGAATGTAAATAGTATCTATTTTAAACAAGTATTAATAAAAAATTTTAAAAGCACATGTAGATCAATGGAAAAAAATAAATAAAATCACTCCATATATTTTCCCAAAATTATTTTCAACAAGGGTACCCACAAACTATATTGGAGACAGAATATTTTCCTTAATGAATGATGTTGAGAACAATGGATTAATTACCGATGGATGAGACTGCAACCCCTATCTCTTTCCATATGCAAAAATCAACTACTATTGCATAAATGTATAAATGCTAAACATTAGTCCTGAAAGTCTGAAACTACTAGAAAAGACCACAGGACAAACACTCCACAACATAAAAAAGGCAAAAATTTCTTGGGTAAGAGCCTGAAAGCACAGACAACAATGACAATAATAGTCAAATGGGATTATATATATAAGAGAGGGAACTGAACAGCAAATGAAATTATCAAGAGTAAAGACATCAGCTACACAGTGGGAGAAAGTATTTGCCAACGATTAATCTGAAAGAGGTTAGCACACAGGATATACAGGGAAGTCAAATAAGTCAACAGGATATAAGTCCTTTATAATTGAAAATTAGATCAGTGATTATATCTCAAAAGATGTACAAATGGCAAACAAACATATTAAACCTATAGAACATCTCTGTCAAAACCACAATAAGTCATGCCATCACACCCCAGGTTGAATAGGTACTATCAAAAAGACCGATAAAATCTGCTGTTGAGAATATGGAGAAAGAGGAAAATTCATACCCTTCAGTGATATAGCTCTGTAGAACAAAGTTTTGAGGTCCTTCAGAGAAATAAAATCAAGTAGAACTACCACTTCAGGTAATTTGTCCTACTCACTACAAGAATATATTCAAAGGAAAGAAATGATGACATTGTAGAAACATCTATGCTCTGGTATGTATTACAACATTATTAATAGTAGTCAAGATGTGGAATCCACCTAAGGATGTGATGATGGATGGATGCAAAAATAAAGTGTGCATATACACAATAGAATAGTATCTAGTCATAAAGGATGAAGTTTGATCATTTGTGCTTACATGATTGAGCCTGAAGGACTTTAAGTGAAATAAACCAGGGCCAGACATAAATACCAATGCCTTCACTCATATGTGCAAGCTGAAGTTTAATCTCATAGAAGTAGGGAGTACTACAGTGGCCACCATGGGGTGAGAAAGGTGGTTGGGATTGCAGTTAGAGGATGGAAATAGTATGAAAAAATAGAACGATGACAGAAAAAATTTCTATTGTTCTGCACCACAGTATGTTGACTATAGCAACAATTTTCAGTAGCTGAGAGGTGAATTTGAATATTCACAATACTAAAACTGATAAAAATTTGAAGTTACTGACATGTTTATAAGGTTGAGTTCATCATTGTACAACATATACTTATATAAACATATTCCATTTTGTTCTACAATTGTGTGCAAATATTATGTGTCAATTGAAAATAAAAAGGAAACAAAATACATGTGTTGGTTCTTTATTCAGTAATTATTTGCCATGTTTTATATATAGCACAAAAGAGGTGAGCCTGGAACCTTTGTTACATTTTTATGGAATATCCTTTTACTGTTTTTCTTGGGTTTTGGTTTTGGATTCTTTTAACACAAATCCAAGGCACGCAGTCTGTTCCTGGCACTGGTCTTTATCAAACATATGAAGTCCTCTACAGACAATAATGTATAAAGTACTACATATAGCACATATATAGTATTCTTTTGGACTCAGTAACATTCTTCATCTAATTTTGCCTCAGGACAAAATGATGTGAAATACATGACTATACTCCACATTCACTACTAATTTGTTCATCATCCTTTTATTTTCACTTTCATATGACAATATCTGTACTTTTCTGTAGTCTGAAATTAAAAGGAAAAAGAGTTGTTTTTAAATTTTTATTTTAAAATGTTTTTAGAAAACTAACAAATCAACAATGAAGACAAAATCAAAACAACACAAAAGCAACAAAAATGGTACATGACCTCAAAACAAAATGATAGGCATTAATAATGGTTACTACATTACAGTTGTTTTTTTAAAGGGCAGGGAAATAAAACCAGGTGTCAAAGTAACTGTACCACACAAAAAGTAACAGAGCACCAAAAAAAAAAAAAAAAAAAAGAAAAAGAAAGAAAAAACCCAGAAACAAACAAAATAACAAAAACTCTAAACAAAGTCATAAAATACAAACCATATCAACAAAGATTAATACTTAAATGGCGAACACAAAGGGACACAGAAGAGATGGTGTTGTATTCCTAGAACTTTCTGCTCTGTAGAAGATACTAAGTGATAAACTGTTAGGCACACAGCAGTGAGGCCTCAGTATATATGGTGGCATCTCCCCACCAGGTGGGGAAGTAGCACAGCCCAGGTTGTGATTACCTGAATTCTGTAGAAATTTCCAGGTGATAAATCCATTAGAGATACATTGTTGTATCCTACCCACCTGCATAAACCGGGACCTGGAAATATTTTTAAACAGCTCCAATTGTAAGGGTCGAGAAACTCGCCCCGTGAAGGAAGACTCCAAGAGACGCTCTCTCATGCAATAAGCAAGGGGAGTTTATTTACCAGGCATGCGTGGGGCTCACTGAACGCGCAGGAACAGAGAGCCCCCAGCCGGAGTCCAGCCGGACTTTTAAACCAAAAAACCACATAAGGCGGGTATTTGCAAGCGAAACCACAGAAGCAAATAGCATTGGTTAGTTTAAACTGATCTTTACAATCATTGGTGGGGGATTGGCGGGGAGATACAAGAATGAGGAAGTTTAGATTAAGGGCAGGAGAGTTACTCTGAGTAAACAGCAGATGTTCTTTTGTGGCTTTTCTGAGAATAGGATGGGAGTTCATTTCCTGAAACCCTTAGCACCTTCTGGGCAGTCTCATGCTGCTTATCTATAGCCAGATGGCAGCTGGCTCCCATAAAATTTTTTCTTTACACAATTAAAACTATTTTTTTCTACCTGAGCTGTAACCTTCAGTTGATCACTGACCCTCTTGAGACTCAATTTACACATACAAAATGAGGGTATAAAGTATGGAGCACATAGAATAGGCTGATGTTTTCTTGTTTGTTTTATTTGACAGTCTCTCTATTTTGCCCAAGCTGGCCTTGAACCCCTGCACTCTAAGTATCATCCTGCCTCTGCGTCCTGAGTAGTTTGGACTACATACACATATGTATCACTGTACTCAGCTGAATGGACTTTAATAAGAAAAAAAAGAGAATATTTTTAAGGTTCTAGACTCAAAGAAATATGCACAAAAAGATCCAAACATATCACTTATAATTACAAATATTTTATAAATGAAGGACTAAATGACAGCACTTAACCTTTGCTATCGATGCGATTTTCCTAATTGTACTGGGGAAAAAGGCACAAAGCTAAGGAGTGTGGTACCCATTGTTTTGTCATCAAAGAAACACAGTTCTCTTCTTTGTTGAAGAGAACAACAATATCCTGGGGCAACAGAGAGGTAGAACTCCCAATACAAGTCTAGGGTTTGGAGACCCAAGGCTTCTAATCAAAATACTTCCCTTTTCAGACTGGGGAATCATCTTTAATGTTGGGTTCCAGTAGCTTTTAGGAAGTTAGAATGCCAGAAGGCAAACAATTCACGTGGCAGTAATAAACACTGGATTCCCCTGACTTTCAACCTTGTCTCCTGGGAACAAAATCTGCACAGGAAAACTATCCTTCTTAAGCAGAACAGTGTCCTGGGGGAAGGATGTTCCCAAGGGTTGCAGTAGCAAGAGAGAGATGTGAGTCCTGAGAAGGTCTAAGGAGCTGTGTGCGTTCTCTCTGCTCCTGTCCCTCTTTCTGAACAGCCTTGGGCTGGACAGGACAAGGTTATGTCATTCGGAGCCCTAATTCTGGCTCAGGGACCAATGCTGGACTTGTTCCTGCTGTCTTTTCTGCACACATAGCTGTCCTTTCCACCTTCAACCATTGAAGGTTTTAGCACTTCCACACAGAGAACTTCCTTGCACAGATTCCTATTCAGGTCAGTGTGAGAGTCCACACTCCAGCAGATGGTGCTCAGAGATTGGAAGCCACTGACTTCAAGGTACCTGAAGTTCCCTGAAAACCAAGCCAGCTGAAGCCTGAGCTGAGAGATTGCACTTTGCTAGCTTGTTTAGTTAATGCATTCGTGTGGGATTTTTATCATTTTAAAAAGTAAGATATCAATTCAACTGAGCATTGTAAGGTCATTGCTGACCATGCTATGAATGTAACGGAAGCACATTTCGAAGAGAAATTGAGAGGATAATTTTATTTCTGTAATAGTAAGTCAGTTTCCAAGGACCTTTGCAATTATAAGAAGTAGAGAAATCAGGTATTATCCATGAAGGGAAGTAAAGTTAAGTGAGGGCATCTCATTTTATTGGTATGATGGGGCACTTTTCACTATGCTCGTACATTGAAAAACCAATGTATTTCTTCCAAATATGACCTGACAGCAATAGTTTCTATGTTATATAAATTACAATATCTACACTCATGCTCTGCACTGACATTTGAAAATCTATTTATTTATTTATTTATTTATTTATTAAATTTTTGGCACCAGGAATTGAATTCAGGACCTAGCACTTGCAAGGCAGGCTCTGTGTCACTGAGTTATGAAAATTTATTTAGTAGGTAAAATGTGGCATATTAGGAAAGTTTTTCTCTTATTTCTTTGTCCTGGGACTGAATGGAGTTAACTCATACTGAGCTGCTCAAATGCTCTGGCTTTTCATAAAGTATCTAGGTGAAGTATCACATTTATTTTTCTTCAGATGAATAACTATCAGTGCCAGCTTGTAACAATTCAAGATTTTCCAAACAATTGAAGTATAATATACCTTACAACAAACATCCATATGTATGGAATAAAATTCCTAATGCATTCAACAAATAGTAACTGAGCATCCTTATGTGCCAGAAACTTTTACAAGCACTAAATATACTTTATACCTCCATGTTTACCAGTGTAATTATAAATCTATATTGATATCATCAAATAATTGCTATTTTTAACCTAATTTCGGCACATATTGAATGCTTCATTCAAATTGCTTTAATGCAACTGCTTTATAACCACTCTATTTTATGTGGTACTCTTTCCTATCAATTGCTTTTATTTCAAAGCTTCTCTTTTTCTTTATTTTTTTCTAAGCAATTTACATATAGTCACACTATTGTGGAAAGAAAAATGAGCAATGCATGTAAAATCTCTGCTCAATTGTTCTTTGTGTTATAATAGCTAGGAAAAAGTACAATGAAATAAATGTATGCTTGATATAATGTTATAAGGATGAATTGCAGGAAGAGAATTGTTCAGTGTAAATGTTCATGACCTTGATGGTCTTTTAACAGTTTTATAAACATGGGGTTTGTTGTCTGAATACCTCAACTAGGTCTAAAGTGTGGCCATTGTGTTCCCCAGTATAAGATCCATCATAAAAGCAAAGCATACAGTTATGATTACTACAGGGTGGAGAGAGTGGGAGAAATGGAGAGAAGATGGTTAATGGGTAATGGGAATATCTTGATAGGAGAAATTATTTATAATGTTCTATAGAACAATACGGTGATGATGGCTGACAACTACTAGTTGTGCCAATATTTTTAAATACTTAGGAGAGAAGATTTTGAATGTTCCCACATGAAGAAGTAATAAATGTTTAAGTTGATAGAAATATCACTTATCTTGATCTGGTCATCACACAATGTTTAAGAGAACTGAAATATCTTACTATACTCCAAAAATGTGTAAAACCATTGTGACAATTTATAACTGAGAGAATATTTTAAGAGAGATTTAAATGTTAGCCCTAAGAACAACAAATTAAAGAGCTCCTCAAGAAAAATGAGGCAGGTAACAGGCAAGATGGAGGACAGAGAAAGAGCCTCTCCAAGTGTTGCTGTCCCTATTCTGCAATATAGCAATATGCGGAAGACAAAAAGCAGAGAAGTGAGTCCTCTAGACCCAGGAAGGAACCGAGGCATTAACTGAAGCTCATAGAGAGAATGAAGAGAGAAACTTTAATGAAGAAGAAGGAGGTGCCCAATGTCACCTTCTCCTTGAGATGGGATTCACTGTGCAAGAGGTCAAACCTGCAGACACATGGTGAGTGCTGGTGACCCCAAAGGCCTCCACGCAGAGATGCAGCAGTGGAGGGGAGAAGCAGATGTGAAAGACTACACTAGCTGGTGGTGACTGCACAGGGCTTGGTCATCCCATGTGAGAGAGCAAGTGCCTTGGAACCATTTTGGAGAGGGGCTGGCTGAGCTCAGAACTCTGGTTCCCAGATAGGCTCAAGCCCACAGAAGGTGCACTGAGGGCTGCAGCCTGCAAGAAGGTTCAGACTCACTGCTGGCTTGCTGGGATAAGCTACTGCTGGCTTGCTGGGATAAATCAGCAAGAACTGGGATTCTGTCTCCACACATTGTCTACCAGTGACAGCAGAGACAAACCTGGAAGTAGGCTTTTTTTCTCTTTTGTTTTATTTTTTGTTTTTGTTGCAGTTTTGTTTTTGTTTTTTGTTATTGTTTTGTTTTTGTATTTTTCTCCTTCATTATTTGAACTTGTTTGTATATGACTGTGAACATGGTATCTAGTATCTTTGTGATTGTGGCCCTCTTCTTTTATTCTCTTTAGCTATTCCTTCTCTGTTTCCCTCCAAGCTTTTGCACCAATTTCTCAAAATTAGTGTGATCCCCCTTTGTCCTCCAGTCTTACTTCTAATCTCTTTCTCTTCCTCCACTTCTCTATTTTCTCCATAAGCCATTTTAAATTTTAAACTCTGAGGGCAAAATTGACATATTAAGGACTTGTATACAGCATACAATTTTTTGGTTTGTTTTAAATTTTGCTATATAACCACAAATCTAATTCCTATGGTTAAAGGGGTAAAATTAATAAGTACTTCAGTTTGTCATTTTCTAGGCTGCTTTATGCTATTGTCACTGGTATCACTATAGCCAAAAGTGACATAATTGTTCTAAACAACTGTTCTTCCTGGTATTCCAACACTGAGATTGACTAGAAGTACTCATTTCCTAAGAGGTCCAAATACTAGCGATAAAGCAACCCACCATAAGCAATTTACAAACATCAGCCCAAGAATTCAACTAAAAAAAGGAAAATAAGACATTTAAATAAGATGCAACCCTGAACATCCAGTTCACCAAAGGCAAACCCAGGGGGCAGTGAGGTAGGAAAATCTGAAAGCCACTTACCTGGCCTCTTTGAAGTGATAACAGCAAAGCAATTGAATAAGATTATGGAAAAAATCAAATCAGAAATAATTTCTCAGATAATTGCAGAGATGGTATCTACAGTGAAAACATTGCTTAGTGATTCTGGAGTAGATACAGACAAAAATAGAGGAGCTTTAGAAAAGTATGGACAAACAAAACCCACATAAAGGGCCAGGGATATAGCTTGGTGCCATAAGTGCCAGCTTGGCAAGAGCAAGGTCCTGAGTTCAATTCCTGGTATCACAAAAGAAAAAAGTATGGAATTCATGAATGCTCAGCACAGGCAAGAAATGAAATCTATAAGGCAGATTCAAGCAGATATCTAAGACAATAAAAATTCCATTGAAAGTGTTCACAGCAGATTAAGCCAATGTGAGGGCAGGATCTCAGATAGAGAAGGCAGGTTTGTGGTTAGTGATCATAAAAAGAAAGATTTCTTTAAAATAGCAAGGGACCATGAGAAATCAATACAGCAGCTGCAAGATGATGCAAAGAAGAATAGCTTAAGATTGACTGGAGTCAAAGAAAAAGCAGGGTAGAGCACACATGATATATAAAAAAAAACTGTTCACAAACATAGCAGAAAACTTCCCTGGAAGAGAAACAGAACTAAACTACCCTGGGGCAGGTAGCTTGCATACAATGTAAGGGAGGAAAAGAGACAGACTGCTGCCACTCCTCCCTTTTGCTCTTGTGGATTTTGCTGTGTTCCATTGCCATGGACTGTTGCCCCATGCCATGTGCCACTCTGACCTGGAGCCAGCTGAATATGGACTGAAACCTCCACAAACTGTGAATTAAATCAACCTTTCTTTCCTTAATTTTGTGCATCGGGTATTTTGTCCCAGCAATGAGAGAAAATTACCAAGACACCATGCCATGAGAGACTCACCTGGGAGTTCAACCACACATCTAGAAGTTGCAGAACTTTAAAATACTCATAGACTGTCAAACTGCTTATATACACCTCTTCTGCCTTAAAAAAAATAGTGGGAAATATTGTCCAGTTCAGATTCTACAAGTTGTCAATGTTTCTGCAGTCACCCTTCATCCTGCAGTCAGCCTACTTCCACCCACAGCCTGCTAATACACCTGCCTGGACCTAAATAATGCCTCTTCTTCTGCCTTTGACTGGCACCTACAGGGCTAGGGATATAGCTTAGCAGCACAAGCACCTACCTGGCAAGCACAAGGTCCTGAATTCAGTTCCTGGTACCAAAAAAAAAGAATGATTGGCTCCTGTCAGCCAGCCACTCTTTGCAAAGACCCTAGTTCTGGACTCAAATGTCTACTGACCTGGAGTCAACTTCCCAGAGGTTAAAAAACATGCTTACCCTCTTTGGAGAAACCCCCACAGGTGACCTCACAGAATATCACCATACTTCTCATTAAGGACACTCAAGCTGCAGGCTGGAAATGCGCCCTGCTACAACATCTGGCAGAAACTGGCTGCAAGATGTCTTGCAAAAAGGCACAAATCTGCAAACATAAAGTCAGATATTTAGGATTTGACTTAAAACAGGGGCACTCTGCCCTCAAACCAAAAGAAAAGAGGTCATATGATCCATCCCAGTTCCAACCTCAAGGGAGAATCTTTGTAAATTTCTTGAAGCTGCTGGCTTGTACAGAATCTAGATCCTTGATTTCACAAAAAGCAAGACCCTTATATAATGCCTTGTCCAAAAAGACTGAAACTTTTTTACTAGAACCCAGAATAGAAAAGCCTTCAATGACATTTTAAAAGGCCCTCTCTATGGCCCAAACTTGGGAATTCCAGATGTAACTGGAATTCAACTTGTTTATTGATAAATGATGACATGTGATTACTGAATCAATCCTCTGACTGGTTTGGCATAGTCTTGAGGGTGGATATCAGGAATACCTACCCCCCATATGAGTGCTACCCTTCCTAATGTTATGTAATCTGGACAGAATATAAGGGACAGAAAGAGGACTCCTATGACCACTTACTGCTTGCTACTCACTACTTCACTGTGTAGGGACAGTTGGGACCCTTATGGTTAGATTAGTGAGCTAAGCCCCTTTAGAAGATAGAAAGAAAGGGGCTTCTGCATCTCAGCAAGCAGCTGAACTGACAGCTTGTAGTTTTAAGACCTACTTCTGTGTAGTTAGTTACACTGAGCTGACAGGTTGTGATTTTGAAACTTGCATATGTGCAGGCAACAGTGTACTCCTAGTGCAAATTTCCATGCTTACCCCAATTCCCCAATTAGCCCACAAGATCAAACTCCTAGCAACAATTCCAGTATCCAGTTACTCAAGGATTGACCCTCAGTTAGGGTAGAGATGTGACCCTTACCCCATAAAACAGGACTGCTGCCCCAGATTCAACAGTGATTCAGCTTTGGGAAACTGCACTCTTCCCCTAGAGTGGATATGTACTGCTTTCTAAAATTTCTGCAATAAAGTTTTTTGCTTATACTGGTCTTCTCTGATTCCTCTTCCTTTTCCTACATCAGAGAGAAAGACAGATCCAGTGAGGGCGAGTCTGGGGACCCCTAGATCCCAGCTCCACAGAACACAACAACTGCTTTGATGGCTTCCTGTCTTCTACCTACCATGAACTGCTTCTCCTTTGTGATGCCTCTCTGCCATGCCGCCCTGCCTGGGTGCCAGCCAACTATGAACTGAAACCTCTCCAAACTATGAGTTACAATAAATTTTTCTTTTGTAAAACTTTGAGTGTCCAGTATTTTGTTTCAGCAAAGAGAAAGGCAACTGAGATAGGACTTTTACATTTTATTTGTTTGTTTTAATGGACAGAATCTCTATGATCCCAAGGCTGGCCTCGAACTCCTGAGCTCTAAGGATATTCCAGCCTCAAGTTGACCCAGAGGAGGTGGGACTACAGATGTGCATCACCACACTCAGCTTGGACTTTTATTTAAAGAAAATATTTATAAGGTATTAGTCTCAGGGCAACATGTACTTAAAAATCCAAGTTCATTACTTTATCATTATGAAGTATTTTGTAAATGCAGGACTAAATAACAGCTCTTAACCAGTGCTATCAATACGAGTTTCCTAATTTTACTGGGGAAAATGTCATGAAGCAAAGGAGTGTAGCACCAGCCATTTTATAGTCAAGGAATCATAGTTCTCTTTGTTGAAGAGAAGAGTGATATCCTGGGGACAGGAGAAGCAGTGCTCCCAAAACAAGCCAAGCGTTTGGAGATCCAAGGGATCTAATTAAATTAGTTTCTTTTCTGTCAAACTGGGAGTAACTTTTTTAGCATGGGATTTATATAAGTTTTAGGAGGTCAGAACTCTGGGATGCAAATAGTTCATGCAAGAGTAATGAAGACTGGATTCCCCTTTCAATCTTGCCTCTTGAGAACAAAGAATCTATGGGGAAAATTATACTTCTTGTGCAGAACAATGTCCCATAGGAAATGATGTTCCCAGAGGTTGAAGTAGCAATAGAAAGATATGGGTAATGAGAAGATCTAAGGAGCTTATGTATCCTATTGTGCCTCAGAAAGAGTAACATTGGGCTAGACAGGACATAATTACTACTTTTAGAACCAAGTCTGGCTCAAAAACTGATGCTTAACTTGTTCCTAATGTCTTTACTGGTAATATAGCTTTAGTCTCCATCTTCAACCAATCAGAGAAGAGTTAGGATTTTCGTAAAGATACCTTCCTTTCAGAATTCTCATTCAGGTCAGTTTGAGAGTCCAACAGTTGCTGCAGGAGGGGTTCATAAAGTGCAAGTCAAGACATTTACCTTCAGAGCCAAGCCAATAAAACCCTTAGATGGGAGACTGCAATTTGCAGGGCTGTTTGTTCATTTGGTGAATTAATTAATTAATGTTTTTATTTATGATTTTACAGAGCAAAATGTTGATTAAAATCATCATAAGTTCATTGTTGGCAATGACTTGAAAGTAATGGATCACAATTACAAAAGGGAATGGGAGGTTGATGCTCTTTCAGTAAAAGTAAAACATGTTTCCAAGGATCTTTGCAATAATGGGAATTTATGGAGGAATATAGAGTTAAGCCAGGGCATGTCATTGTTATAGGTATATGGGACATGTTTGAGTGTAGTATTACATTGAAAGCAAATAGTACCTTGTGGTAATAATTTATGTGTCATATGTATTGCACTACCACTACTCATGCTGTATATTACTTTAAAATTTAATAGGTGAAATGTAGTGTACTACATTTTAAAAGGTTTTTTGAAATTTTTTCCTTTATTATGGCCCTGAATATACTTTTGAATTTATTAGACACTTATTTTCTCTATTGAAAATTTTCTGTAAGAGTTTTTGCTTTTGCAAAAAGTTTATTGATATATATGGCATCATATTCCTGTCTTTTATTACATTATTTCAAACATAAGAATTGGATTTCACCAACTCTGTTGCTTTCAATTTTGTTTATGTTTGCCTAAAAGTATTTGGGAGTTCATGAGAAACCACTTTGAAGATATCAATATGTAATACAACAAGCATTGTTAATTTCCTACCACTTTGTTTGTAACTCTGTATTGTCTGTACTGTTCTTTTGCTATTTTGTAAAAGGTTGTCTGTCTGTTAATGTTTTCCTCCTTTTATTTTTAAAATAAAAAAATAAAAAATAAAATAAAAGTATTTGGGAGGAATGTGTGAACGTTTACAAATTTTATGTCATCAAGTATACCTTCTGGTTCTGTTCTATTTCTCTCATTATAAAAGAAAGTTCTTTTGCATTGTGTATAACATTCTTTATATATACTTCCAAATTTTTTCAAGTCTCTTATTCCTTATTGTGCATTTTGTGATTAGATTTATTTCTAAAAGTTAGCTCCACCATCACTAATTGTCATTACTCATATTTGATTAAAGAACTCCTTTATCTCTCGTGAGAATATTTTAATCCCTATATGTTTATGTAAAATAAAATTATACCCATAAATACTACTTCTATCCAGCATTTTAATGATATTTTGCTCTTTTATTTCTAAGATTTTGGCAACTTACACTTGAATTAGTATCTCATAGTAATGTTCTTAAGTAATTAAAATTTGTAATTACATAAAATATATTGTAGATTTTTTATTCTATTTTATTTCATACATTTTTTGAAACTATGAGTTTAATTACATTCTCATTGTCAAATTTTATCCCTTATGTATGTAGATTTGCTCAAAACTTTTTCTGTATTACACACACACTCACACTCACGTACTTTTTATACAGATTATGCGCAGGCTCCTCTGCACACTATAAATGCTTTTTATGATCAGTGCAATCTTCTTTTCCAGTTTGTATCACTCTGACTTCTTGCTCAACAATTCCCTAAGGAAATCATTTCGATCAACTATGATAATGTTTAATGATTTTATTGACTGCATTATATTTAACATTTTCACTTTTAATGATCTTTCATATTACATTGCTTACTTTTATAGAAATAGGAATTTCAAAAGAATTTAAGAGTATTGTGCCTCAATTTTTCAGAGAGCATTTTTGCCTATGAAACATTGTAATACTTTTCACCTAGTTAAATGTGTCTACCTTCTTTCATATTTGTTTCATATCTCAAAATAATTAACCATCTGAAGAATTTAAATGTAGTTTTTCTAAAAGTATTTTAGAATTGTTTGTTTGTTTTTAGAGATGGGTTCATTTTTAAAGAAATAATACCTGGGTATCTGAATCCTAAGATAACAAAAAAGCCACCAAAGAAAAATAAGAAAGTAGTCTTTCTCATCCAATATTAAGACATAAGAAAACCTGTTGATCAGATATATGTGGCACAAACAGGAAAGACAATTTTTTCTACAGTCTTTTGAAAATATTCCGAAGAATGTTTTGTTCTCCTTGGTATATTCCCTTTTCTGAATTGTTGAATTCTTTTCAGAGTTTGTGCTTATTTGTTTATTTGTTTGTATTTTACTGCTCACTCTATATGTTACTTCATGCAAAAAAGATATCCTTATTTGTCTTTTGAACGAATGTATTTTTTATCATTTATTATTTTTGCTGAGTACCAAGGAGATATAATGGGAGCTGGAATTCCACCAGAAAGATAGAAGTATGTACTTTTCTACTGTCTCACAGGGACCCCCTGTGCTTATTAGAGCATTTTCCCACTCAGTTCCATGTAAAACCTTTCTGTGTATTTACTGAGCGTACATATTGTTTCTTTTTCATTTTAAAGAGAATCAGAAAAACAATAAAGATGATCCAGAATTTCAAAACAAGATGATAGGAAACTAACAACAGTTGTTATATTGCACATTATTCTCTTCAAAGCAGTTGTTCAGATTGCCAGATATAGACATGCAAAATTGATTAAACAATTAGGCATTAACTATCCCTTTCAATAAACCAGTAGAAATTAGTAGTACAATTATCTTTGCAGATACGTAGGTAGATAGATAGATGATAGATAGACACCTTCCTTCTTTCTTTCTTTTCTTTAAACACAGTGAGATACTCGATATATGAAAATGAAGCCCCAGAGTTACACATGACAGGAGATTGACTGACTGAAATTTATGGATGCCATTTTTATATTTTCAGGGGAAAGTCAATCTGATAGTAAAAACTTGTATCAATTTCTTTCTAATAACTTTGTTTAGGATAAGATGAGTGTGATATTAACACATTCTGCTCTCTCTTTGTGTGTTTGAGTCCTTTTATAAATTAGTGCATTTGCAGAAAAGACATACCTGAGTGCAATATTAGACCCCGCACTTCAGAGGCTTCAACTTATGTATTTTATGATACAGTAGAAATTATTCCAAAGTCATTGTATTTTCACTTTTTTCCTTTCTCAGGCTAGTAATACTGTATTGCTACCATACTCTCACAGTGTTGGATATGTACAACATGACCTTCAGTCAGCCACACCATCACAAGGGGGAAACAACCTGAGATTCTATGCTGTGCTCTGTTAGTACATGAGGATTTTCAGTAAATTCAATTTTGACTTATGATAGCCTCAAATTATGGGCTCATCATGGACATCACCATGATTCAAAAGGCTTCTGAGCTCTAAATGCGGATTAATGATATAGAAGCCAGAACTCAAAAGGCTTCTGAGCTCTAAATGCGGATTAATGATATAGAAGCCAGAACTCAAAACAACAGATACAGATAAAAAGTGATTCCATGTCAATTGGAGAGAAATCTTCGTAGCCACGTTAATAAAGAGCAAAAGAAAAAAATCTTAGACAGAGGGAGACCTTTTGTCTTGATGTTTCAGTGGCAATAAAGCCACAGATTCATCAACATTTTATGCATCTCAATGTATTTTTTATTTACACTCCATACCTAATAATGTGGTACAGTATAATTTGATACATGTATACAAAGTGGAGTGACCAAGTCATAGTAATTAGTGTTTCTATCTCCTCAAATATTTCTTGTTTCTATTACTTAAGCAACTTCAGAATTCTTTTCTAGTTATTTTTAAATATATTATAGATCATTGTATACTATAGTTATTGTACTGTGGTGTAGATCACCTGAACAAATTCCATCTATCTCACTGTGTTTATGTACCTGTTATATATCCTTTCATTGTGTCCCCTCTACTCTTCCCTTTCTTCCCCTTCCTTGTCTCTAGTGAAAGTAATTACATTCTTTAATGTTTTGACATTCATTTTTCTAGTTTCCACATCTGAGAACATGTACTAAGTATCATTCTTTGTGTGACTTGTTTCACTTAGCATAATGTTCTTTGATTCCATCCACATTGTTATAAATGACCCAATTTCATTCTTCTTTATGACTGAATACTATTCTGTTGTGTGCATATGTGACATTTTCTTTATCTAGTCATCCACTGGTGGGTGCCTAGGTGGGTTTCATACCTTTGTTATTTTGAATGATGACTTCGTACATGTAGATGATGTCCCTTTAATATCCGTATTTCATTTCCTGTGGAAAAACATACAGAATTCTTTAATACTTTCTAACACTTCCTCTCCTCCCACTCCTCTTTTAAAATGGAAGTTATCCATACATCTTTCCTCAGTTAATTCCTGCAAGATCCTATGATTATTTTCACATTTTACAGCTCAAAAAATTGGGACTCTGTTTAATCATTATTGTATGAAAAAACAACTATAATTAGTGAGGCTAAAATTTTTAAACTCAGTAAATTGCTCTAAGCTCTGTGATCTTAGGATCTGTATAAACTGTCTCCCTGAATAAATATATGATTTCAACTTACGGTATGTGATATAGATGAAAATTATGCTGCAGATGTAATTTCAAAGAGAAATTTTTTTAATATTTTAATTTTAATTTACATAATAATTGTCCATATTTAGGGACTAAAATGTGATATTTCAGTACCTGTGTAAGATGAGTGATGACCCAATAGGGTGATTAGCATATCCATCCCCTTAAAGATTTGTCATTTCTTTCAAATAATATCTAAAATCCTCTCTTCTGGCAACTTTGACACATACAAAATTATTTTTAATTGCAATCACACAATTGTGCTAGAGGACTAGAATTTAATTCTGCTATCTAATTGCATTTGTGTATGAATTAGTTGACACCTCCCTCTTTCTGTGCCCTTCATAGCCAAAGTCACAATGATTCTTTTCTCAGCATCTAGGAGATCAAAATTTCCAGCTTCCACATCCGAACCACACCTCACAGTCTTGTTCATGCTTGGTACTGCACTGGCTCTTTGTGGACTTGAATATCGAAAGAGGTACATTCCCCAGCGTTTCTACCGACTATTACTCCTGCCAGAAATAATTTTTCAGAGAACCTTGCAGCATACACCCCATCATCTTTGAGGTCTTTACTTTAAACAGTTACCCTGTTTACTGATCTTGCCTGAAACTGCTTTTAAAACAAAAAAGAACTGGGGCTGGGGATCTAGCTCAGCAGCACAGTGCCTGCCTGGCAAGAGCAAGGTCATGAGTTTGATACCCAGTACTGGAAAAACACCAAAAAAAAAAACAAAAAAAAAAAAAAGAACAGCCATTCTGCTGTTACTTTCCTATTTTCCCTAAGCATTTGCCATTATCCACTATCTCTTACAATTTTTAAAGTTTGCTTGGATTGTTCCTCAGTCATTAAATTATATGTAAATTTGTTTTTCTGCACTGATCACATATCATCTAGCCAGTCCTTGAAATAAGATTTACATTAGATTTATATTCTTAAAATAGTCAAAAAATTATCATTACAATTATAAAACTCTTGATCAGTTAAGGACAGGATGAGTATTGGAAATGAATCCCTAATGAGAAATGATACAATGATAACTTGAAGGGAATCAACACATTCATACAAGAAGTATAAAAATAATTTATTGACTAGAAAATATAAATGATAAAATTTTTCTGTAGAGTTACTAATGCAAACATGTGTCCTCCCTCCCTCCCTCTCTCTCTTGAGATATAACATGAACCATATGGAACCAAGGAATGATACCCAAATTTCAGAATTTTACCTTCAGGGATTTTCAGAAGATCCAGAACTGCAACTCTTTGTGTTTGCAGTTTTCCTCTCCATATATGTGATCACCATGCTTAGGAACCTGCTTCTCATCCTGCTCACTATCTTAGGTTCCCACCTCCACACCTCTATGTACTTCTTCCTCTCCAGTCTGTCCTTAGTGGACATTGGTTTCACCTCCACCACTATCCCAAAGATACTGGTGAACAGTCACAGAAAGAGCAAAGTCATAACATATAGAATCTGCATTGCCTAAATGCATTTCTTTTTACTCTTTATAATACAGGACATTCTTCTGTTGACTGTGATGTCCTATGACCACTTTGTTTCCATTTGCCATCCACTGCATTACAGTTATTGTGAACTCCCAGCTCTGTGTGTTGCTGGTTCTAGCATGCTAGATTGTAAGTGTCCTGCAAGCCCTGTTGCACGGTTTAATGGTGCAAAGGCTGACCTTCTGCACTGACCTGGAAATCCCACATTTCTTTTGTGAACTTAATCATGTGATCCACCGTGCTTGCTCTGACACACTTCCCAATGAAGTGTTGATGTATTTTACAACTGTGCTGTTGGGTTTGGGTCCCCTTGCTTGTATTCTTTACTCTTACTCCAAGATAGTGTCTTGCATATGTGTGATCTCATCAGCACAGGGGAGGTTTAAAGCATTTTCCACCTGTGCATCTCACCTTCTGGTAGTGTGCTTATTTTCTGGCACTGGACTAGGTGTGTACCTTAGTTCTGCTGTGACCCAAAAGTCACACTCCACTGCAATAGCTTCGGTGGTGTACACAGTGGTCACATCTATGCTGAACCCTTTCATCTACTGTCTGAGGAATAAGGACATTAAGAGTGCTCTGAACATATTCTTTAAGAGGGCAACTAGGGAAAGAATGTTAGGCTTAGGACTAAACAAAATGCCCATGATTACCAGACTCAAAGCCTTAGAAACAGGAATTGTGATATCTTGATGCAATTATAAATCTAGAGCTTGCTCCTTCTGTTTATTTCTATAAATTTCTGGTTCTTTCATTTCAATTTATATACCATTTAATTAACATATTAAGCTTTTGACTCTGTTTTATGCAACAGATTTTCCATTTGAATGTTTCCTATTTCCTCAAAGATTTCTTTTTTGTTTGTTTTTTT
>NW_004955495.1:8481667-8496815 GCF_000276665.1 Chinchilla lanigera | reverse complement strand
TTTTTTTTTTTTTTTTTTGGTTTTTCTCTGGTACCGGGAACCGAACTCAGGACCTTGCGCTTGCCAGGCAGGCGCTTTGCTGCTGAGCTAAATCCCCAGCCCCTCCTCAAAGATTTCAAACTTGGTATCATAAATATTTTGAAATTTTCTCTTATGTCATGGATTAACCCACATTTCTCAAGAATAATTTTTCTTCAAATGACATATATTACCAAGTACTGTTTTGGCTATTGTTTCAGTTTTACATAGTCACGAGTTTTATTACTTTCATAGAGAAAATTATAGTAGATACTAGGGTTATTTATATAATTTTATAGAGGAAGTATCTCTAACTGCTGTTTCATAAAATGTAGTTTGATATCTTGTATATCTTATAAATGGTCATTGAATTTTATTCATCTCATTAGGATTATATCTTTTTATTGGCTTATTGTCCACAGTGCCTACAATCATCACTGGTAAATGTGATTTTCAAAATATGCAAATGGAAGGGGATTTAAGAGTTGGAGGGGGCAGGGAGGAATGGTAGGGATAGGGAACAAAAAAGGAATTATAATGTATTATGCACATGTACAAACTCCCCACAATAAATATACTTACTAGGGTACTATAAACATAGATTAACAAAAATACATTAATAAAATGTCTCCAACTAGATTCTATGGGAAAAAATAAATTCAAATACACAAATTGAAGTAATATATTCTTTCTATCTGAGATTAATCTAAATGCAATTAATCAAATCTTAAATCATGCATTGCATTATTATAGAAAGAATTCTATAAATGCATAAAGAAAATATTATATGTATACACAATAAAATTTAATTCAGCCATAAAGAGGAATGAATTTGAGTCATTTGCAGAGAAATAAACAGATCTTGAGACCATAATGTTAAGTGAAATAAATCAGGTGCAGCAAATAAAACATCACACGATGTCTCTTATATGAGTAACCCTGCAATATGTATAAATTAAAGAGTAAAATAATTTAAATAGCAAAATAAAAGATAAATGATGGATTATGGGAAAGGGAGGATAGAGGAAGACAAGAGAGCAAAAGAAGTAAAAAGGATCAAGAGGATATATATCTGCATCTTTAGATGTATATCTCCATGTCTGTTTCCATAACAAATGTATTAAGCATCACAAACATATACTAATAAAAGTAAATTTTACTTAACTAAAAATAAGTAAAATAAAGGAGATATGGTAGTGAACAGAAAATCTGACTTTTGGAGATGTGGAGGAGACTCAGGATAGGGGTAGGAAGGTGGTAGAGGGAAAGGGATTATATTTACATATATATAACATGATATACATTATATAATCAAAATGAATATAAATTTCATATATGGCAAACATTTACCAGTAAAAAAATCAAAATTATTTCTTTTAATGCTGTAAATTAATTCATTAATGTCTGCCAAATTGATGTTAATGGGTAAGAGGGTCTGTTAACCTGAATGAAGGGTTGCTTGTTAGCATTTATGCTTTATTATTTATGTGTTTCTGCTTGAAAACCCTCAGTGCTACTTCCAAATATAATACCTTTCACTTCAGTAAATAAAATATTCTGCTATTCTAAATTTAATCACAGCCATTAAAGATACAGTGAGTGAATAATATCAATATCATCTATTATTCAGCATATTCCAGCTTCTCTTCAATGTACTCTTCAATGTTTGTGATCCCTGTGTGACGCACAAAAATAATTGAATTGGTTCACATGTGGGCCCTCTCTGTGCATGCCCTACGCTGAGTGAGTGGGCATTCCAAGAGCTGCTGGTGCTGGGATTCGAGTCTGTACTTTACTTGTGCTCTGACCCCTTGGAGGCACGGGCAGCCTGTGATTGCTGTTTGAGCGGCCCAGGCCTGGCTCCTGTGCATGTTCTGAACTGACTAGAGAAGCAGAACAAGGTGGACTGCAACCTGCTGCCACCACGGATCCCTGCTGAAAGCAGCGGAGATAGCCAGGTATTTCCCATCTACTTCCTGGGGGCAGAGCAATCTTGATTGATCAACATTGCATGACCTTATTTGCTTCCCTGAGAAACCACTTTAAAGATATCAGTATGTAATACAACAAGTATTGTTAATTTCCTACCACTTTGTTTGTAACTCTGTATTGTCTGTACTGTTCTTTTGCTATTTTGTAAATGGTTGTCTGTCTGTTAATGTTTTCCTTCTTTTATTTTTAAAATAAATTGAAATGATTGAATTTATAGCCAGACAGGATCCAGTATTCCCCACCACCACTTCTGCATGTTCCTCCAAACCCTCCTAGTTGCTTAGAAGACAGCCTCAAAGTAAATATTTTTTAAAATAGTTACCTGAAGTAATCTTGAAAAAAAGAACCTGGATTTGGGTGTATCTCAGTAGTAGATTACTTGGGAAGCATGCGTGAATAAGCACAGTGTTCTGTCTAAACCCCTGAGGCAGAGATATTATGTTCATTGTCTTCTTACTTTAGAACAAATGACCAAAACAACAACAACAACAAAAAAGAAATAGAAGGATTATTGTGACTGAACTCTACTCTGTTTTGGTTCTTATCATCATCTGAAGATACTAGTTTATACAGAGAAAGAGTATAACAAGGTCTATGTTTCCATCCATCTTCTTGCAAATGGCAGGTTTTATTCTTGCTGTACCTGAATACTCCATTATGTCTATATACTGCATTTTCTCTGCCAATTTATCCATTGACTGGCACCTAAACTGATTTAGTAACTTGGCTACTGTGAATCACTACATCATATTCTTTATCAATTCATTTGTTGATGAATATATTGATCCCATATCTTAGCAACTAGAACAGTGCTGATATAAACATGGGCAAGCAGGATAACTTATACAGTGAAATAGGAGAACAAGTGAGAGAGAAGACACACAGGTGAAAAGTATGTTATACTGTACTTTTCCTGTGTTATGCTTTAGATCTAAAATGTCTCTCAAAATTTTATGTGCTGATTGAATCTTTAGGGGATGGTTATACTAATTAGTGGATTCATCTATTGCTGGGCTTTGTCACTGAATTTGCCCTGAAAGGGGCCTGAAATAGTTATGGGGGAATGACCTGAGAGCATATAGTTTTCCTCTTGCCTCCTCTTTTCTCTCTCTCTGCTTCCTGGATGCCGTAGGATAAGCAGCTCTTCTTCACCAGTAATTTTCATCATGCCATTTCTGTCTTTGAACCAGTCAACATTTGGGTGAACCCACTGAAAAATATAGGTCAAATAAGCCTCTCTGTCTTTAAATTGTGAATGAAAACTGCGTTCTTTGCAGAACCAGGCAAAACAATCCTAAAATTCATACGGAACAGTGGAAGATCCTAAATAAAAAATATAAAGTTTGAGCAAAACCAAAATAGCTGGAAAAGTCACAACACCAGACTTCGTAGCACATTGTCACATTATAGTACACAAAATAGCAAACCCCTGGCATAAATACAAACATATAGATCAGTGGAAAAGAATAGAAAGAAATAAATCAATGTATTAACAGCAATTTACTGATTTTCAACAAGGATACCCGGAACGTATAAAGGAGACAGAATATTTTCTTCAATGAATGATTCTGAGAAGACTGGATATATATAACAGAAGAACACTACATTCCTATCTCTAAACATATAAAAATCATCTAAAAGTGAAACAGCACATAAATATTAAATGCTAGCCCTGAAACTACTGGAAAAGAACATCAGACAAAGACTTTAGGATGTATGTAAAGACAAAAATGTTTTGAGTAGGAACCTAAAAGCATAGACAAGAGAATAGTAGATAAATAAGAGTATATAAAAAGAGGGATCAGAACAGCAAAAAATTTGATAAAAAGTGAAGATACAATCTACATAGTGAGAGAAAATATTTACACATTATTAATATGTAGTGGAGTTAGAGAAATCAACAGTAAACAACCTGCTTTAAGATTGACAAATCATCTCAGTAGCTATTTCTCAAGGAAAGATATACAAGTGACAAACATATTACAATGTTCAGCATCACTAATCATAAGGGAAGTATCAGTCTAAATCACAGTGAGATGTGACATCTCCTCCCACATACAATGGATATTGTATATTTTTATACAATAAAAACAAAAAAAAACATGGTCTTAAGGGTATGAGGGAAGAGGAGATATAATACTCTGTTAACAGGAATGTGAATTCAAACAGCTGGATGGGAAAAGGTATAGAGGGTCCTCAATAAAACAGAAAAATAGACTTATCATTTGACCCACCTGTACCACTCACTTCAAGGAATATTCTGTATTCAAAGAAAAAAATCAGTATATTGAAGAAACATCTGTGCTCTTGTGTTTATTGTTATATTATTTTTTATTTTAAAGAAAATAGTAAAAAGAAGAACAAAGAAAAACACAAACAAAACAAAACAAGGACATTAAAAATGATACAGGGTTGCAAACCAAATGATAGGGATTGGGGCTGGGGATTTAGCTCAGCAGCACAGCGCCTGCCTGGCAAGTGCAAGGTCATGAGTTCGATTCCTGGGACCGGAAAAAAAAAAAAAAAAAGATAGGGATTGACAGTGGTTGTTATATTATATATTATTATCTTCAGCGAAATTGCTCAATATGGAGCCAACCTAAGTTTTTGATGATGGATAAATGGATACAGAAAATTAATGCATATACACAATGGAATGGTATTCAGCCATAAAGGATGACATTTTATCATTTGTAGCAACATGAGTTAGCCTGTAGGACATTATACTAAGTGAAATAAGCCAGGTCCAGACAGACAAATGTCACTGTCCTCATTCACATGTGGAAACTAAAACACTGATCTCATAAAAGTAAAGGGTAGAACAAAGTTTATTACAGACTGAGAAGGGTAGCAGGGGAGGGAGGTAGTGACAGGATGGGAGATGATGCCAAACCACAGAACAATGACAGAAATAAGCTCTAGTGTGTAGTGGCACAGAATGGTGACTACTCTCAGCAACAATTTACAGTATATTGTAAAATAGCTAAGAGAAACAATTTTGAATATTTCTAATACTAAAAAGTGTTTAAAATTTGAGGTGATTGGTATGCTAATTATATTGACTTCATAATTACACAAAATATCATGAATAAAAATATTACACTGTACCCTACAGACATGTTCAACTAGTATATGTCAAAAAAAGGAAGTAAAGAAAATACATGTTCTTTCCTGAATTTATTTCATATTCATCTGTCTAGTTATTTCTTATATAGCGCAAAGGACATGAGTCAGGCATCTCTCTCATATTTTTTAAAATTTTATTTTATTAGTGCATGTTTGCATACATGAAGCTTATATTCATCTTAGAAAGTAGGTACATGTGTATAACACATCTTGATTCTTTTTTATTTCTCTGACCCTCTTATCCTGTTATAATATCATGTCTTTGTTATTCTTGAGTTTTGTTTTTCAATTCTTTCTACACAAATCCAAGGGGCATTCTCTGTTTCAAGTTCTGGTCTTATCTAACATACAAAGAACACTCCAGACAATATTGTATAGAGTCCTACATATATCAAATAAATTCTTTGATACTCTTTTAGAGTCAGCAACTTTCTTTATGTGATGGTGTCCTCCACCATCCCTGAGGACAATAAGATGTGAAAACATTTATTTGACTGTATCCTCATCACTAAAATACAAAATACCAGTAAGCAAGGATTTTATCTACTTTGTTCACCTTTGTACTTTCACTAACCTATTCCAATATATGTACTTTTACATAGACTCAAAATAGAAGAAACTTACATGCCTATATCTGGTTATCTGAGTAACCAATTTGAAGGTAATAATATGTAATACAAGAATCAACATAGTGAAAATGGCCACACTTCCAAAATTGTTATGCAGGTTTAATGCAATCCCAATCAAAATACCATCAGCGTACCTCACAGAAGTAGAGCAAATATTCCTAAAATTCATCTGGAACCAGAAGAGACAAATATTCCTAAAGCTATTCTTATTGCTACTCCTATTGCTCCAGAAGAGCACATATTCCTAAAATTCATCTGGAACCAGAAGAGACCTAGAATAACAAAGGCAATCCCGGGCAAACAGACAAGTCAGGAGGCATCACAATCTCTCACTTGAAATTATATTACAAACCTACTGTGATAAAATCAGCATGGTACTGGCAAAAAATAGACCTGAGGACCAGTGGAACATATTAGGAGAAGTAGACCCAACTACAAACACACACAGCCACCTTATCTTTGACAAAGGTGCCAAATATGTTCACTGGAAGAAAGATAGCCTCTTTAACAAATGGTGCTTGAAAAACTGGCTTTCCATATGCCAAAGACTAAAATTAGACCCAAACCTAAGAATTGCCATTTGTGATCTGCATTCAAACAAGATCCCCAAGTGGTTCATATTCATATTGAAGTTCTAGAAGTTCTGGTCTAGGGTAGTGTTTCTTAAGCTCCTCTCTTTCTGTTGATATATGTGTTACATTAAACTTGTGGTGAGCTCTTATGAATGTTACAGAGTGTTGAACAGCATCTTTTTATGAAAAAATAAAACAAAACTTCATAACAAAATACTAGAAGAATATCAAAAGTTAATAAATTATGTATTTTATCTTCAAATTTTTATGCCAATGTCTTGTACTCTGAGTGAACAGCATCTTTGACTTCAATCAAATAGCTACTATAAACCTTACTAGTTGTAGGAACCAAAATTTTCTCCAAATAGTCCCACGTACTTGCTAAAAGTATAATCATTCTTAATGGATGACCATTTCCATACAACATGAGAATAGGGAATATCTTGATGAATTTTCAGTGAAAACTCAACTACTCGGATCATGTAACCTGTCTGGGCCTCATTCTTGCAAGCACAAAATGATTCCTTAATATAATAATATAATGAACACCTGAAAAAAAATTTTAATCCTTATAAGTTTCTAACCATAGAACTGAGGGTGTAACTCAGTTGTAGACTGCTGGCATGGCCTGCTTAAGGTCCTGGTCTTCATCTCCAGTGCCAGAAAAAAAAGATTGTAACTTCAATCCACAGAGCACTATGACAACTAAATATATCTCTTATTATTACCAAACATTTCAGAGACAAAAGGGTAAGTAACAATTTGTAACTTAGGTTCCAAGCCTAAGACTCATGAGGGCTATGTAAAAAGCACCAAATAGCTAAATGTTGCACTAACTTGCCAAGGTTTTGTAACAAATGGTCAAAATTCTCTTGATAAAAAGAACAATTGTTGAAGTTATCAGGAGCCATGTCCCCTTTACAAATCAGTGCTTTGGAATTCCCAGAAATTTTTGGATTTTTAGTACCAGGAATCAAACTCAGGACTTTGTGCTTGCCAGGCAGGCACTATGTCACTGAACTATATCCCTAGCCCATTTCCAGAAATGATTAAAATTCAGGAACCTCAGACTTTGGAGAAAATTGTAACTAAGAATTGGGCAAAAGTGGTAAGGAGGTTAGGCTTCTGGAAGGCAGAAGTTTCATGGAAAAAGAGTAATAAAGTCTGAGTTCACCTGATTTTTAACTTTGTCCCTGTGAACATAGAATGATCAGGAAATTTTTCCTTTCTGCTCAGACAAAAGTCCCACAGGGAAATGAGGTGCTCAGAGGCTGAACTAACAAGAATAGATGTGTGTAATGAGCAAAGATAGGGAGCTATAAGATGCCCTGATGTTGTTCTTCTGAGGTGCAATCAAGCTGGACAGGACATGGTAGAATCTTAAGCCTGGCTAGGGGACCCATTCTTTACTCTTCCCTGCTGCATTGTCTGGGGCAGAGCTTCAGTCTCCATCACCAACCATCCAGGGAGGAAGCCTTACTTCCTCACAGAGATCTTCCTCTCAAAGACACCATCCAAGTGAGTCTGAGGGTTCCATTAAGAAAAATTCAGAGAGAACAAAACTTGAGAAAGTTTATGCGTGGTCACCTGAGAACCAGTTCAAATAAGCCCAGTTGCTGTGTTGCTCATTGGTTTGACTAATTCATAAGTAATTTATTAATATGTTACAATAAAAAATGTCTGTTAGAATCAGCAATGCAGGAATAATTATTGACAACTTTTTAAAATTATGGGAATGGAAGTTCACCTTGTGAGTCTTTTGAGGATACAAGAGGCATAAAATGGTTCCAGTGAAGTTAGATCATATTCAAGTTTTATAGGCAAGGGAGTAAAAATAGCTGAGTAAATTGGAGGGTGAGAGGATTTTAGCTTTTTAAATATCAGTATATTTCAGTAAGTTTCTGCCTTTCAAAAGATCCAGGCAATAAACTGCTTTAAAATACTACTTTAAAGTTTATGAGTCATATATTTTACAAACCTTTTTCAGGCTGCATAAATGAGTTTGTATAACATTTTTTATTTAATAGATGAAAAGAGGTATAATAAAAACGTTTAATTTGCAATTATTTCCTTTCTTCTCAGACTGAATATATGTGTAGCATTTTTAGACATTAACTTTCCCTATTGCAGTCTGTGAATGATCTTTGCTTTTGTATAGTGGATATGTAGTCTTGTTCTTGTTTTTATTGCATTCTTTCAAACATGAGAAGTGAAGTTTTCAACAACTGCCATTTGCCATTTAGATTTCATTTTTAAATATCTAGGTGTATTTGGGGAGATGGTATGAAAGTTTACCAATATTTCATGGTCAATTTCATCAGTCAGTCATACTGTGTGCACCACCTCAATCATTTTTTAATTGTAGCTCATTTTAAATTCTTCCTGTGTCTTAGTGGCAATAAATCTCTTGCATATTTTGTCATCTTATTTTGCACATACATTTTATTTAAAAAAAAATTTTAATTGGCAATAATTGTACAGGTGACACATATATACATGTGTAGTTATCTTATCAGGATAAATAGCAATTCCATCACTTTCAAAATTTATGATTTCTTTCTATTGGGTGTCTTCATATCCTCTCCTCTAGTTCCTTATAAAATACATAATTAATTTCTGTACACTACAAATTTTTATCCTACTGTGCTGTAGAGTGGAAGAACTTATTCTTCCTGTGCAACTGCACTTTGGAACCTGTTGTCCAATCTCCTTCTATCTTTCCTCTCTATTCCCCTTTCCATTTTCCAATAACTAGCACACTACTCTACTGCTGTGAGATTAGCTTTTTTAGCTTCCATGTCTGAGAGACAACATGCAGTAATGTATTTCTGTGCCTGAATTATTTTACTTAACATAATGTCCTTCAGTTTTATCTGTGTTGTCCCATGACAGGACTTCATTTTTTGTTGCATTTAATACAGATGTCTTTGATGCTCTATATTTAACATGTGTTTAGTTACTCTGGCATTATTTTTATTTGTACACCCTTAATTTCTTAAAATTTGTTTCCATATAAATGCATAGCTTTATGAAATTGCAAAAGTAAACTGCAGGTATATTCATTGCTTAATTGGTCTTACATTATAATGGAAAAGACAGAGTACAATTAAATAAATGCACACACAACATAATGCTATTAGAGAGAAATCATACCAAGAAATAGGATAGATTGTCATGAAATGGGTGAGATTTCACACAATATGTTATTGGCAGGACTTTGCATGTTGAATGAAAAACAGAAAGGACTAAAGTGTACTCCTGGGATTTGTGAAAAAAGAAATCAAAATCTGAGAACAATGAAAAGATAACACAAACAAAGTGACAGCAGAGCTTGCCTTATCCTCCATAGACTCCAATACACAAATAAATGTTTGAGATGGGAATCTAATTATCTTGACTTAGATATTGCATGATTATATATATTTATTTTTTAGCATATCTCATAAATACATATATTTTTATGCATCAATTATAATTGAGAAAGGAAAAACAAGTATGGTCAAATAAATATGGAATGAATATAGGAATAATAATTACATCTGAGACATGATGTGGATGCAACAATGAAGAAATAAGAGCAAGAAAAGTCTAGTCCTCGCATGTGCTCTTAATCCAGAGGTGACTTCAGAACTTACTGGCCACCTGTTGTCTCAACAACCTGGCTCCTCTGTTGGGATCCTCATTTATGCTGCCTGTCTTACATTAGCAGCAATTTACCTCCTTGTAAAAGTACCTTTGTCTTTCTCTTCTGTGGATTCTAAACTTTTGACTGTGTCCCAGAATAAGGACAAACTTTTACACCCTGACCCAGCATGCATGCACACACAAATACAAGTGCACCCCCACATATGATTTGGGAATCCTGTCACTATGTGTGATACACTCTGATATGTTCTTTTGTGTTTTATTTATTGTCTTTTATCCAATTTTTAACCAGCCATAGCCTGACCCCCTTAATGGGCCCAGACCATGGAATATGGAATATATTCACCATGCTTACACTGGCATTTCCTTGTTTCTTTGTTTTCCTGCATTATCAGAAATTTCTGTAACGATACATCTTCTATGTTGATACGTGTATCTATTCAACTTCTCTTCCTAAACTCACCTAGCTGGGAGTTATGGAGAGTATGGAGATTTCCACATACATCATGATATCATCTAGGAGCAAGAAAGATATGGAATTAAGTATAATCAGCACCTTTATTATCTCTAGGTGTCAGTTGAATGCATGTAGGAAGTGTTGCTTACCTATGGTAATGTTAATTCATTGAAGAAGGAATTCAAAGGCCTCTTAAAGAGTAAGTAAAGTTTTTCAGATGAAGAAAGAGCAAACATTCCTAATAGACCAGTGGTTGAAAACCCCAACAAAGAGCAATGAGTGAGTGTCGATGCCCCTGTTGCTGGTGAAGCTGAAAATCAAGTTCAAATTTGGGAGATCAGTGGGGGCAGGGTGCCTGAGGGCCAAACCAATGAGGTGGTCATAGAAAGTTGAACCTGTGTGAAGCTACAGATTCTATAAATTCTCCTAAGTGGAGAACAAGGGGTATTGAAGGAATGAGGACATTTGAGAGGTAGAAAGAAAAGCTTACCACATCTCTCACCAATGATAATTGCTCATTTCTTAACAAAAAGGAGCCATGCTAAGGTTCTGCATGCTTTACCTGAAGCTGTGAATTCTCTTAGGAGGGTGGGTATTGATATCCCTTGTATATAAATGAGAACATTAATATTTATTAGATTCACTTAGGTTCCCACCTTCAAACAACTGATATGTTTGGTAGAGTTAAGATTCAAAACCTGGTTTTCTGATTACATATATTACTCATTTAATATTACTTATCAAAGCCTTTTAACATTTCTTCTTTAAAAATTCTCTATTTCTGTTGTACATTGAGTATCTTTTGTGAATTTTGGGTTTTCTCTTTTTGTTCATGTTTATGCATGGGGGTTAAATCTAAGTCTTGCCACTGTATAAGCATCTTTCTGTTCTCTATCAAATAATGGATTTTTGTTACCTTATTACTCATTCTGCACACGAAAGAGATAAAACCAGGTTGGAGTGCCTGTAAAGCCAAGGAAGCTCCCTCTTCATCACAATCTCTCAGGAATCCCTTGACTGCATTAATTATTTTTCATCCATCTTACCCATCTCAGCCCTATCTATGTTGACTAAGCAGATGTTTTGTTTCATGTTTCTCTAAATAAAGAGCACAAAATGATCATATCAAGTTTACCAGACACCAAGCTTACCTATTCTTAGGAATTTTGCCACTTGCAATTGGAGAATTCTGACTATATTTTTAGGGAAAACATAATCTGATGCCTGCAGTTTCCTTTGTATTCATCCTTTTCCTAATCAATTTGACTGGGGCTTAGGAAAGTTTGGAAGTGACATGAATTTAGGAGGCCATACTGGTGTATGAGTATATATGCTTGCCTGTGTGTGGGGGGGGTGCGGTTTTGTGTGTAGATGTGTGTGTCTGTGTTGTGGGCAGTGAGCTGTTCTCAGAGCAAGGTTACTTTAGTGTGACTCAGAATTCAGACACCTGCGTGTTCATGAGCAAATAGAAATAAGGAAAAGTATGTTCAGTTTAAAGAGCTGCCTTGGGAAGAAAATAAAGCAGGAGGAACAGCATGTGAATGAGGAGCTTTGTATATGTTGAAATTTCAGCAGTAGCAATGAGGCCAGATCCTCATCCACTTTCCCTGACATCCTCTCACTGTGCTCCCTGTCAGTCATTCCCTCTGGCATCAAGGCTTCTTCTTACACTTGAACATCTGAAACAAGCACCTCCCTCAGGGTCCTTGCCCTGTCTGAACCTCCTTCCAGCCACGCTACCCCCAGTTAACTTTGGGGACTATATTTTGTCTAATTTGCATTCTCTATTCAAATGTTACCTTCGCTGCTGCTCTTGTCAGAAACCCCATAATAATTGCACCCACTATTCTATTCATGCTTTCCTTCTTCTCAGCTTTTTATTCTTTTTATTACTTATCATCATCTTACTAGGTTCATTCTATGCTTATATTCTTTCTCCCTAATAAAATATGGGGTCTTTTATTTTTCAGCACCTTATGCCTATTTTCTACAGTGCCTGAGATGTGGTTGGCACCAAGTATATATTCCTTGATTGCATGTAAAATACAATCATAGCACTTCAGGATAATGAACTCATGGGGAAAAGGCCGAGGATAGATATGAATAATTAGATAGAATATAGGAATCCAGGAAAGAAGATCATGTCCAACACAAAATACACAGGCAAATTTCTGCTTAAAAAATATAAATTGTGACATTTTAACAGTATTAATGGTATCTGTCTATGTAAATGTTAGTAATGTTATTTTTCTCCTTTTTGGTAGTCATGTTCACCACATGGAACCAAGAAATAACACGCCAATTTCAGAATTTTTTCTTCTGGGATTTTCAGAGGCAACAGAACTGCAGCTTCTCATATTTGGACTTTTCCTCTCCATGTACCTGATCACCGTGCTTGGGAACCTGCTCATCATCCTGGCCATCATCTCAGACTCCCACCTGCACACACCCATGTACTTCTTCCTCTCTATCTTGTCCATTGTAGATATTTGTTTCACCTCCACAAGCATCCCAAAGATGCTGGTGAACCTCCAAATGCAGAGCAAAGCTATTAGCTACACAGGCTGCATCACCCAGATGTGGTTTTTATTGCTATTTGCAGGGTTAGATGACTTCCTCCTGGCTGTGATGGCCTATGACCGCTTCGTGGCCATTTATCACCCCTTGCACTACACAGTCATTATGAGCCCTCAGCTTTGTGTGCTGATGGTTCTGGTGTCCAGTATCATCAGTACTCTGCATGCCTTGCTACAGAGCTTAATGGTGCTACGGCTGTCCTTTTGTACAGACTTGGAAATCCCACACTTTATCTGTGAGCTTAATCAAGTGGTCCATCTTGCCTGTTCTGACACCTTTCTTAATGATGTGGTGATATATTTTGCAGCTGTCTTATTGGCCGTTGGTCCCCTTACTGGCATCCTTTATTCTTACTCTAAGATTGTTTCCTCCATTCGTGCAGTCTCTTCAGCTCAGGGGAGGCATAAAGCATTTTCTACTTGTGCATCTCACCTCTCAGTGGTCTCTTTATTCTATTGTACTTGCATAGGTGTGTATCTTTGTTCTGCCATAACACACAACTCACAGTCAACTGCAACAGCTTCAGTGATGTACACAGTGGTCACACCCATGCTGAACCCATTCATCTACAGTCTGAGAAATAAGGACATTAAGAGTGCTCTGAAAAGGCTGTTTGTGAGTAAAAGTAGAAAAGTGCCAATTGTACTAAGAGTGAACAAGTGACCAGGATTTCAGGGCTCAACTTCTTGGAGCCAAGAATTATGACTCTTTGGTCAGACTTTGGCAGTAGAATTGGCTCCTTCTTTGTATTTCTTATAATTTGCATTTCTTTGATATCAGCTTCTCTAATTTAAATAACTGATTTTTCCAGAAAAATAATTTAATTGTTAATTAACATTCCAATGTATTCTATCACATTTTCCTACCTTTAAATTATTTTTTATTTTTAGTTGGTACCTAGTAAGTGTACATAATTATGAGATGACAATGTAGTAATTCAGCAAGTAGACAATATGTTATGATCAAATCAAGATAATTAGCTTTTCCATTTCCATATCACTTTTCTTTTGTTTGGAGCTTTCAAATGACCCTTTTCATGTTCTTCCATTCTTTCTAAGATTTAATACTTTTTCCTTCATCACTTTCCATATTTCCCAGTGTTTTTCCCAATGTTACATAAAAAATATTTGAAAATTACCATTTATACCAAAAAACAATATGAATTTCCTTTCCTCCTCATCAGGGATCAGTAGAAAATTATTTATTTGCCTGTTTATTTAGCATAATTTCATAATTCTATTATTGAAAACAATAAAAAGTTATGAAGATGCAAGAAATCTCTTAAATAGACTTAAATATTTTAAATACAGAAATAAACTTGTTCAGTGGTAAAAGACACTTTTATATACATAGAATTGACATGCCCTCCTAGCCTACATGCTCAAAAAATAAAACAGAAAAGAGTAAACGCTTGAATGTCTTAAGATATTCCTTCTCAAGTAGCATGTGTCGTACCAATGGTTTTGTTCCTCAGTTTTGTTCCTCAGAAATATCCATGTGTTTTACTACTTCTATGGAGAATAACCATACTTGGTAAGTAAGGACAATTATAGAACTTTATAATATAACAAAATCTGTGAGGAAAGATGAAGAGTTGTGAGGAAAAGGGAATGAAAGAAGTAATTAAGGAATGTTCTGTACGTGTACAAATCCCCAGAAGGATTGAAAATATTATGTACACCAAACATAGACAAAACAAACAAATAAATAAATAAATATGATAAAAAGAAAGTCTGAAGGTCTAGCCATTGGGCTTTTATTTTAAAGAGGAAAAGATAATAAAAACAGTGATGCAAAATTTCAAAACAAGATAATAAAAGATAATAGGAGAGTAAGATAATTAGAGAGTGGCTAGTACATTGTGTATTGTTATCTTCTAAGTAGTTGCTAAGATTACAAGATATAGGAATGAAAAATTGATCAAACAATATAGGCACAAACCTTTCCAATCAACTAAGAGAGGTTAGTGGTATAATTATCTTTACTATCATATATATTTTTACTTTTGTCTTCCTTCTTTTCTCCTTTCCCCTTCCCACTTTCACTTTCTTTTTTGAACAGTTTCTTTCCATTTCACAATATCTATTGTACACTTTGAATCTTTTTTTTTTGTTTGTTTGTTTTTTTTTTTT
>NW_004955495.1:8464870-8481539 GCF_000276665.1 Chinchilla lanigera | reverse complement strand
TTTTTGAGACAGGGTCTAACTATGCAGTTCAGGTTGGCCTTGAGCTCACGTTGTGGCCCAAGCTGGTCTCGAACGCACAATGATGCTCTTGCTTCAGCCTTCCGAGTGCTGGGATTATAGGCTTGCACCACCACACTTGGTTTTGATTTATTTCACTTCTTACCATAGTCTCTAGTTGTATGCATTTACCTAGAAATGTCTCAAGTTTATCCTTCTTTATAGCTGAATACTACTTCATTTTATAAAAATGCCACATTGTTTTTTATTCATTCCTCAGTTGATACACTTTTGAGTTGTATCCAAAATTTAGCTATTACAAATTGTGCTGCTATAAACATGGGTGCACATATATTGCTGTGGTACAATTTTTAAAATTCTTTTGGGAAAATACTTAGAAGGCGAATAGCTCAGTCAAATGAAACCTCCAATCTTAGATTTTTGAGAATCTCCACACTGATTTCCATAGTGGTTACCAGTCTACACTCCCATCAAAGGTGAAGAAGGGCTCCTTTTTTTTTTTGCCCCAGCCCTGTCAGCATTTGTTGTTGTCTGATTTCTTGATGATGGCCATTTTTTCTGAGGTGAGATGCAATTTCAGTGCTGTTTTAATTTGCATTACTCAAATGACCAATGATGTTGAACATTTTTTCATGCACTTGCCTTTTGTATTCTTCATCTGAGAAGTGCATATTCATCTCAAAATTGTTTACTTGTTCTAGATAGAAGTCCTTTGATTGAGGGACAGTTGACTAAAATTTTTTCCCACGGGGGGGGGTTGTCTTTTTATTCTATTCTATTCTATTCTATTCTATTCTATTCTATTCTATTATTTGGGGGTTTTTTTTAGTGGTGATTTCCTTTGCTGTGCAAAACTTTCTAATGAAATCCCAGATGTTTATCCTCTTTTCCAGTTGTTTATTCTTTGAAGTACTTCCTGTGCTGTTTGGGCTTTGTTCATGAACTCTCTGCCTGCACCTATGTCTTCAAGGTTTCTACCTTCTTTCTCTTCCAGTAGATTTATTGTTTCTGTTTTAATACTTAGATCTGTGACCATTTTTATTTTAGTTTAATTCATGGTGATAGACATGGCTCTAGGTTTAGTCTTTGACATGTAGAGAGCCAGTTTCTCCAGCACCATTTATTAAAGAGGCTATCTTTCTTCAAGTGAACACGTTTGGCCCCTTTGTCAAAGATAAGATAGCTGAGTGTATTTGGAGCTGAGTTGTGTTTGCACCTTCTAATCTTTTCCACTGATCCTGAGGGTCTAGGTTTTATTTTCTGTCTTATTACCTTCACTGCTCCTCCTGAAATTTAAACTTTAGCATTGTCCTGTATTTTATATGTGGTCACTCATTTTTGCTGTCACACAAGAATCCTATTTGCCTTAATGAATTCTATGTTCTGTGCTTACCATAGCCATTGGCAAAAGCTTGTCCTGAAGTACATGTCTTAAATTAGAGTGTACATGAATGATTATTTTGAGCCAGTCAGTAGCCTCACCTAAAATGGTCTTAGAGTAACAGGTCAGTCTAAACATGAAGAAACACTTTCAAATCCTGTATTTAACATACTAAACTATTAAGAAATCTTTTTCCTGCTGTACATGTACTGGTTGAACTTTGAAAGATGTATGTATATATGTGAGGAGCTTATTCATTGGGACATAAATTTGGGTGGGATGTTTGTATTTTCTTATTATTAGATTGTATTCTTGTTTCCGCTTAAATATTTTTGGTGCTGTCTGCAAATATAGCTCCTTGTAATCCTCTTATTGGCCGATAAGACAAGTTGAGAGACACTGAATATGAGAAAAAGAGTTTATTCAAGCAAAAGGGAACACTTGTATGTGCTCAGAACAACTGTTCAGAAATGTCTGACAAGGTTGCTTTTATAGATTAAAAAAGAATAAAAAGGGTCATGACAAGTTTGTTGTGACAATTACGTTGATCAACAAACATAACTCAGGTTGCTTATAGAGTTGTCACAACCCAGAGAAATAATAGTGATGAATAGAGAAAGACATTTACTTGGGCTGTTTATGATATTTGTAGTATCCACCATGCTAATACAGTGACACAGGTGACTGCATCTCATGACTAATTTTCTCCCTGGAACTAAAGAATTGTGTGACTTCATTCTTGTCACACTTTAAATCCTTTTTACTCTCAATAAGCTATCACGCCTTTTTCTAAACTTTGTCATGATCACTAAAGGAACAGTGGGTGAGAAAATTCAGTATCATCCATTATATATCTCCTTTATGCCTGAAAATCAGAGCAAATGATTATTCCCTTAAGCAAAACAGTTTCACATATTAAGAACTTCCTTTTAAAAACATTTCTTAACTCTCTTATGTAAAGAGTTGTCTGTCTTATTTCTAAATTTTTTTATTACACATTACCTACAACTTTAAACTCCTATTATCCTTAATTTTTAATTTTTTAAATTCTAATTTAATTTGAAATTAAAATGTTATTTTTTAAATATTTTCAGTACCTAATAATCACATTCACTATTGGGAGTTGATACACATACATAGTACATCTTAATTCTTTTCTTCACACCCTTCTGCTCTGCTCTTCCCCACCCCTCCATCTCTTGGTCTCCTGTTTTAAAAGAAATTTATCTACCTGTTTCCTGTTATCTTTTATATTGCTCTTTAATTAATTTTTTAGCTTTCTTTTCTCCCTTTTTTATTATTTTAAAGAGAAAACAATGAAAACAAAATAAGAAGAACAAAGACAAAAGCAACAGAAAAATTATAAAAAGATACAGAATTTCAAAACAAGATGTTAGGAAATCAACAATGGTTGTTGTATTACTTACTGGTATCTTTGAAGTAGTTGCTCAGATTACCAGATATGGGTATGCAAAATGGACTGAACAATGAAACATTACCTGTTCCCTTCAATGAACCAATAGAAACTAGTAGTACAGTTACCTTAGCTATCTTGTTGTGTGGGGGGGGGCATATATATATATATATATATAAAGTTTCCCTTCCTTTTTTCTTTCTTTTCTTCCTTCCCTCATCCCAGTTATTCTCTCCTATTGAGCAGTTTCTTTTCCTTTCACAATATCTGTTGTATCTTTCAGTTCGTATTTACTCTTTCAGGTTCTTACACTAGGGAGACAATACAGTGTTTACAAATGTGGGTCTGATTTATTTCATTTATGAGTATAATATATAGGTGCATCCATCTACCTATAAAACCCTTGAGTTTACCTTTCTTCATAGCTGAGTAATACTCCATTGTATAAAAATGTAACATCTGTTTTATCCATTCCTCAGTTGATGGGCATCTGGGTTGTTTCCAACATTTTGCTATGACAAATTGTGCTGCTATAAATATGGGTGCATATATACCACTGTGGTATGACTTTTTAATTCTCCTGCGAAAATCCAGAAGGGGAATAGCCTGGTTGAATGGAACCTCTAATCCTAATTTTTGAGGAATCTCCAAATTGATTTCCAAAATGGTTTCACCAGTCTATATTGCCACCAAGAGTGGAGAAGGGTTCCTTTTTCCTCACAGTCCCTCCAGCATTTGTTGTTAGTTGATTTCTTGATGGTAGCCATTCTTTCTGGGGTGAGATAAAATCTCAGTACTGTTTCAATTTGCATCTCTTGAATGACCAATGATGTTGAACATTTTTTCATGTATTTATTTGCCATTAGTATTTCTTCATCTGCGAAGAGTATATTCATCTCAGATGCCCATTTCTGGATTGGGTCTTTGAATTTGGGGAGTCTGAGTTTTTTCAGTTCTTTACATGTTCTAGATATAAGTCTTTTGTCTGAGAGACAGTTAAGTGAAATGTTTTCCCACTCTATGGGTTGTCTTTTCATTCTATTGATGATTTCTTTTGTAATACAAAAGGTTTTCAATAGGATGAGATCCCAGTTATTGATTCTTTGAAGTGTTTCCCATGCAGTTTGGGTTTTGTTCATAAAGACTATGCCTAGCCCTATGTCTTCAAGATTTTGACCTAACTTCTCTTCCAGTAGATTTAGTGTTTCTGCTTTAATATTTAAATCTTTGATCCATTTTGACTTTAGTTTAGTGCATGGTAAAAGCCACAGTCTAGGTTTAGAATTAAGCATGTAGAGACGTATTTTTCCAGCACCTTTTATTAAAGAGGTTATCTTTCTTCCAGTGAACATGTTTGGTATCTTTGTCAAACATAAGGTGGCTGAAAGAGTTAATATAAACTCGGAGGTATGATAGGCATTGTGAAATGATAGGAAAATGCTCAAGGGTAAAGGGCAACTGGGATGTGGGAAAAGAGAAGGGAAAGAAGGAGAAATTTTGTATGTATGTATATACAGGATAGTTAATGTAATTGATCTACTGTCTTCTATTTCTTTGCTGAAAGAAACTGTTAATAAGTCCTTGGTTGATCAACATTACATGTCTCTATTTGTTTTCACAAGAAACCACTTTGAAGACATCAATATGTAATACAACAAGCATTGTTAATTTCCTGCCACTTTGTTTGTAACTCCGTATTGTCTGTACTGTTCTTTTGCTATTTTGTAAAAGGTTGTCTGTCTGTTAATGTTTTCCTCCTTTTATTTTTAAAATAAAAAAAGTAAAAAAAAAAAAAAAAAGAAAAAGAAAAGAAATCAGCCAATAACAAATGCTGAAGGGGCTGTAGGAAAAAAAGGAATCTTTCTCCAATGTTGGTGGTAGCATAGACTGGTGCAACCATGTGGAAATCAGTCTGGAGATGCCTCACAAAAGTAGGATTAGAAGTCCCGCTTAACCCAGCTATTCCCCCTCTGAGTATTTTCCCAGAAAATCTGAAAACATCATACCACAGTGATATATGTGCACCCATACTTATAGCAGCACAATTTGTCATAGCTAAATCTTGGAAACAACCCAAATCCCCATCAACTGAGCAGTGGGTAAAAAAGATGTGATATTTTTATACAATGGAGTGTTACTCAGCTATAAAGAAAGATAAATTCGAAGCTTTTATAGGTAAATGAATGTAAGTAAAGACCACACTCATAAACAAAATAAATCAATCTCGCATGTGTAAACACCATTTTGTCTCCCTAATGTAAGAACCTGAAAGAGTAAATAAAACTGACAGGTACAATAGATATTGTGAAAGGGAAAGAAACTGCTTAATAGGAAAAAACAACTGGAATGAGAGAAAGAAAAAAAGAAAGAAAGAAGGAAAGAAAGGAAGAAAGAATATACATATACATATGCTAATATATATACAAGCACATATATACAAGCTTTATGTATACAAGTGAAAGTGTATACACACACACATGATAGCTAAGATAATTGCAGTACTAATTTCTATTGGTTTATTGAGAGGAACAGTTAATGTTTAATTATTTGATCAATCTTCCATACTTATATCTAATAATCTGAGCAATTACTTTGAAGATAACAATAAGTAATACAACAAACATTGTTGATTTCCTATCATCTTGTTTAGAAATTCTGTATTGTTCTTACAGGTTTTCTGTTTTGTTTTTTGTCTTGTGTTTGTTATTTTGTTTTTGTTCTTTTCTCTTTAAAATAAAAAATAAAATAATACTGTGATTGCATCTAACTCTGAATAGAATGGACACCCACCATGTACTCCCATTCTGTATACACAAAACTGTGAAGCCAATCCATCATGGACTGAAACATTCAAAATTGAGTGAAAAAAATACTCTATTTCTAATACAATTGTCTCATGTATTTTATACAGCAACAAAAATCTAAACGACACAGCAAGTGCTATATAACAAGGAAGACAAGAGATGTGAGTTCCCCAGGTGGGAAAGGCTTTTTATTTGTTTTTGGCTGAAGAGATTCTCAACATGGAGGAGAAAATATGAGACTGAAGGAATAGGATCTCAGAAGAGGAAAAACATCTGAGATCTTAGAAACAAAATGTGCTGCTATGTTATTGATAAGGTTGTCTGAGCAGGGCATCTTGGAGCTTTGTGAAGTTCACACAAAGTGTGGACAGTATATGTTTGTGAAGGGGGGGAAGATGTTCACTTATGCAAATGACAAATCACTACCTCAAAATTTCTTCTGTACTCCTGTCTCCCTTGACACCTCCACAGCAAATTGGGTAGTAACAATAAAAAATCAGACCCCAGGATTTCTCACTGTCTCGATTCTGTTTATTTCATTTGCAAACTCTTTTACATAGATCTGAAAAACAAGCTTTATCACAGGCTGCTATATACCTGAGTGATCCCAGCAAGTCCTGAATGACACGTAGATATAGAATATTATCAGCATGATTACATTCTTTTATTTACATGTTTTAATTAGAAGAAAGTTGTTAGGGGAATTTTAAATGTAGGGTATGGTGTAGGGGCATAAATTTATGTAGGAAAGCAAAAAGGAATTAAGGGTCAAGAGGAAAGGGAAACAACATTTGACTTGTTTAAAACCAGCTTGCTTTTGCTTTTTAACATAATTTTAACTTAAACTCTTAAATTTTAGGTAATCAGAGATTAACGTGGACTAGTGAAAATGATACACAGAGACTCATGTAACCTTAACTCAAGTACCACAAGGCACAATTGAGCAAATCTGAAGTACAGTATTATAACTAGAATATTAACACTGACACAAGGAAATGAAAGCAACAGACAAAAGTTCCCCTAGACACCTGTATTTAGTGGAGCATATACAAAATAACTAAGTTTCAGAACAACCTAAGTGTCCATCACTGTGTGATGCTAAAGAAAGTGTGCACTATGTATCACTATGTAGGGGTATTATTCACCCCTAAAGCAGAATGAAATCTCATTATTTGTGGCAAAATGATGGAATTGGGGACATTATGCTAGGTGAAATAAACCAGATAAGGAAAGGCTAGTGCCAGACAGTCTCTGTCATCTGCTCCAGTATTTTTAAATGTAGATCTGAACTAGAAATAGTGATTATTAGAAATTGGGCAGGAGGTAGAAAGAAGATGGGTAAAGGGAACAGAATTTGATTTAGTTCATGCTACGTGGGTGTATGGAAATACTTTATTATGTTGAACCCTATTAATATGTATAATTAATACGTGTTAATCAAAAGTAAAGCAAAACAAAATACATATCAGTGCCATCAACTCACAAATCCCAAGTATTTTCCTTTTACACCTACCTCCATCTGCCTCTAATCCCAGTGCCTGATCCCTAAAAGCAATACTCTATTCAGCATTTACATATTATGTGTAATGCAGTGATTAGGTGTCATTACACAAATGCTGAGAATAAAAATATTCATCTGGGAAAAATTGTCTAGTAGCTATTTTAGGGGACCTGTTTTTTCATGATGGTGAACACCAAGGTAAAGTAAAAAGAAGGTCCTAAAAATGAGACTATTACCAAATGACCAGTTATAAAACACTTTATGGTGTTGAGGTCTGTATCATCAGGAAAGATGCTTAAGAGATGATACACAGAGGGATGATAACCACACCAGTGAAAAGCTGTATTTAGATTTTTCTTCCCACGTGAAATTACATAACTACCTTTAGTTATCAATGCAGTTTTTTTCCACATTTACACAACTCTACTTTTACTAAAAGAAAAATTATTTTATAAGATATGTCCCACTTGAGAAGAAATTGTTCCTAAATGTGTATGTCCAATGGGATAAAAGAGAATTTCCAAATACTGGGAAAATTTAGAAAAGATGAAAAATTATAAGTGAAGAGGATTAGATGCCATCAAGACCAAAAAATGTAATAAGTGAATTACACAATTAAGCGCTGCAGAGAAGCTGAAATCAGGGAAAGTCCAGGGAAAAATAGGAGCAAGCTGTTCTTCCACAAACTGATCAAAGGATCCAGGTTGCGGCTCTGAGGCACCGAACCTTGCGGGTCTGGGCACTTCAGTCTCATACAGTGGACCCCCTTCTTGCTTCCCTCCCAAACAGTTTTTTCAGAGCATTCTTGATGTCCTTATTCCTCAGGCTATAGATAAAAGGGTTCAGCATGGGTGTGACCACGCTATACATCACTGAGGCTGCTGCAGTTGAGTGTGAATTTTGGATAACGGCAGAACTGAGGTACACACCTAAGCTTGTGCAATAAAATAAGGAGACCACTGAAAGGTGAGATGCACAAGTGGAAAATGCTTTATACCTCCCCTGAGCCGATGAAATGGTACGTATCATGGAAACTATTTTAGAGTAAGAATAAAGGATGCCAGCCAGGGGACAACAAGCCATTATCACAGTTGTAAAATACATCACCACATCATTAAGAAAGGTATCAGAACAGGCACGATGGACCACCTGATTAAGTTCACAGAAAAAGTGAGGGATTTCTAACTCTGCGCAGAAGGACAGATGCAGAACCATTAAGCTCTGTAAAATGGCATGAAAGATGTTCACGATCCAGGACAGCAAAACCAACAATACACACAACCGAGCATTCATGATGACTGTATAATGCAGAGGGTGACAGATGGCCACGTATCGGTCATAGGCCATCACGGTCAGTAAAAATATATCCAACCCTACAAAGAGTACAAAAAAGTGCATTTGAGCGATGCAGCCTTCATATGTTATAACTTTTCTTTGGGTGTGTATATTCACCAGCATCTTAGGGACAGTGGTAGAGGTGAAACAGATGTCCACAAAGGACAGGTTGGAGAGGAAGAAGTACATGGGTGTGTGCAAGTGGGAGTCTGAGATTGTGGCCAGGATGATGAGCATGTTCCCAATCACAGTGGTTAGGTAGATGCAGAGGAAAAGCCCAAAAAGGATGGGCTGCAGTTCTTGGTCCTCTGAAACTCCAAGAAGAATAAATTCTGAAATTTGTGTATCATTCCTTGATTCCATGTGATTGATAAAACTATGAGAGAGATACACACACCTGGAAGCAGAGAAAGAGAGAGAGAGAAAGAGAGAAGTTTATTAACCTTAGAGTGTTATCATTTACTTTTTTGGTCAAGATGTTATATTATTTTTATATTTCATTAATGAATGGTGCCCTTTAGCAGATTTCCTACAACATCTGATTAAGAATTTGTTTCCAGTGCTCACCCTTTCCTCAAGACATCATGAGCCCAATAATTGTAACGAGAAGTTCCTTTATCCATTGGAAGTCTATAAATCTACTACAAACCTTATGACAGGTACATTCAGACAATGTGTGAATAGTGCAGAAAACACAAGCATCCCTATAATTTATACACAAAGAATATAAATTTTAGAACATGTGAGATCATGGCAAATGCTTGGTTGAAAAAGGAAGCAGGTAAAAGAGAGTAGATGACAATGATACCTTCATTTTCAAACTGGAATTCAGGTAAGACCAGTAAAGAAAATAACTTTTTTATATTTATTACTACATGCTTAATATGCTAATGATTACACTCATAGTGGCAGGTTGGCACAAGTACACAACATATCTTAAGTCTCTTTACTTTTCCATGTTCTCCCCTCTCTACACTTCCTTGCATCTCCAGTTTCCCTTCCCATTTGCAAAGGATTTATCTTTCAACTCAAAATATCTTTCATTTTAAGCTTTAAGTTTTTTATACTTTGGGTTTCTCATGTAAGAGACTGACAGTAAGGGTGAAATTAACTGAGTAGTTTCAAAGTAACTAGAGAAAATATAATTACAATCTAAAGCTAATCTTAAGTAGAGGCATAAAGCCATAACAATTTAAGGACATCAGCACGTATCACTCATTCCAAGTTAAACTCTCCAAAATTTGAAAACAGAAATATATAACAAAGTCTTTAAAATGCTGGGAGGAAGAAGTATCTAAAGGTATAATTCCATCTTACATAAAGATTGAAAGACCCAAAAATGGTTATGAAAAATAAAGGTGATTTTGCTCAAATAATGAAAGCTGCCTATCAAAAGATGGATGAAGAAAATGCAACTTTTAGAAATGATCTAATTTTAAAAACCACAATATGGAATAATGGAATAATAGAGAAATGAAAATAAATCAGAAATATGCACAACAGGTGTTTCATTTGCTCAAATGACACAAAAGGAAATTTCTACACTTAAAAAGTAATCAGAGAAACACAACCCAAACTGAGGATGTATTTTACAACGCACATTTGCAAACTTTCACACACTTCCCAAATGCATTTATAAATACATAAATGTACAAAAAGGAAGCATTCACATTGGTGACAAATTACAGATCTTAAGTTTGAAAGAATGCAATAAAGACGAGGATAATTCCAGCAATTTTCAGTAAAGTGAATGTTTAACAAACTGTAACTCTGTATCTTTTGTATTGTTCTTATGCTATTTTGTAAATGGATGTCTGTTTGTTAATATGTTTTCCTTCTTTCATTTTTAAAATAAATTTTAAAAACATATAGATACAGTCAGCTCCAAAACTGAAGAAATAATCACAAAGTAAACTTCATGATTATCTGCATTTTTACCCATTGAATAATTTTAAATGTGAATACACAGAATGAAATGAGATACTGCACTATAAATGACAAATAAACTATTGTTGGAAAGTAGTATTTGCAAGAAATACTAAGATTTATGTCTTCCTCATTATGGAAACATATTCAAATGTGCCCTGTCTTATAAATACAAATAAAATTCTCTCATTTTATTATATATCTCTCCATAGCTAATGCTTAATTACTCTATTTCTGTTCATTGGAAAGATCCTTAAAACATGTTTTATTTTTAATGAAATGATATCACCCCTCCCATTTCTCCTTCTAACTGTCCTTCCATTATTGTCACTTCATTGTCAATAATGATCCTGTGATGCTAAGTTCAAGTGATACATTGCTTTCTAAAGTCATGAATAAACAAAGCAAGCAAGGAAGCAAACACCCAGGAATTGCAATCTGTCAGCTCAGGGTTAGGCTGGTTTGACTCTCAGAAAACCTCAGGTAAAATGTTTTTTACTTCCATTCTCTGAACCACACTTAGAATATATGTTGGGCTCTCAGACTAACCTGGATATGAACTCTGAAAGGAAGGTCTGTATATGGAAGTCTTAATTCTTCCCTAAATGGTTGATGATGGCAACTGGAACTCTGTCCTTACATAAGACACTAGGAACAAGTCAAACATTGGTCCCTGTGCCAGACTTAGGACTGGAAAAGAGACAGCCATATTTGGTCCAGCCCAAGTTTACACATTCTGAGGACAGTAGCAGGGGAAATATATACATCTCCTCAGACATTCTCATCAGTGACATCCTTATTACTCCAAACCCTGGGCACATCATTCCCACGTGGGTCATTGCTCTGCAGAAAAAGAAATTTGTTCCTGAAGACTCTCTTTTCCCAAGACACCAGTGTAAAAGGCAGGGGAATCAAATCTTCATTACTGATTCTCCATGAATTCATATGCCTTCCAGAGATCCAGTTTTCTAGTACCTTATCTTAACTTCATGCCATAATTTTCTTCCAGGTCTAACACTGAGGTCCTTGGATAACCAAAGCTTGTATTGGAGGTTGCACAAAGCCCCTGATTTCCAAGAACTTGCTTTTCTTCTTTTCAACAAGAAGAATTGTGATCTTTCAATTATAAAACCATGGTTACTATTCTCCTTGGCTTCGTGGTACTTTTATAATATAATTAGGAAATTCATATTCATTGCATAGGTTAAGATTTGTCATTGAGGGGCTGGGGATTTAGCCCAGTGGCAAAGCGCCTGCCTGGCAAATGCAAGGTCGTGAGTTCGGTTCCCGGTACTGGAGAAAAACCAAAGACAAAAAAACAAAACAAAAAGATTTGTCATTGAGTTCTTAATTTATAAAATATTTTGTAAATATCAAGTGATGTATTTGGATCACTTACATGTGCTTCCCTAAGACTAGGGAATATTTATAAATATAAATACTTTATATAAATATTATATAAATATTTTCATTTTTATGAAAATCCATTCTGGTCACCTAGATTGTGCACATCTCTTGTCTTTTCTAGTCAGCAGGCTTGGGTGTGAGGATCAGTAGAGATCAGATATTCAGAGCCATCCTGGGCAGCCTAGTGACCTATTTATTAAAACAACAAAGCATAAAATTTATTGTATGTGTTCAATACTATTATGATCTTATTTGACATTTTCAGAAATGGGGTTTAGAAAGGAAATAAGTCTACCCAAAATTATAAACCAGGTTCACATGCATAGTTTTAATTGAAAGGTAGTGAAAATGTTTCCTATTCTGTTCTACACAGATACCCTCATCCAGGAATAATTTTATGTTTAATGGACATTTGGAAATATCTGGGGAATTTGCTTATCACTATAGGATATGCTACCTGCCACACCCATAGGGTGTCTGCCAGGGCTGGGCTGAACCCCAGACACCTTCAGGAACCTGGTGAGTCACAGTGGCACCTCCCTAACCAGCAGGCAAAACCTCGGGCACCCTCTGGGGCCTTGGTGGATACCCACCACACTCCAGGGAGTCTCTGGATCTTCAAAAATGGCAAAACAAAGGAGTAAAAAGCAATTCCAGACCTCCACAGCACCCAAAACAAGTCTAAGAGACATTAACAGAAAACAGCCTGGAAGTCATATATCTGAAATTTCTGAAATGATAGCAACTAAAGTAAATAAACAACTCCATCAGGCCATAGAAGACATCGGATCAGAAATAATGTCTCAGGACCTCTCCATTGGCAGTGAGACCTATGCAGCTGAACCTCCCTGTCCCTTTGGGACAGGAAACAAGGTGGGAATGGCCTGTTCCTGGGGACCTCTCTGTTCACAGGTGAGGCTTGCCCTCCCTCAACCAGCTACCTGAGAAACCCAGAGCAGCAACCCCTGACTGACCAACACTGGGTTCATGGCTAAGTCCCACATGTTCTCCACTGATAGTCTGGAGACCCTGGTCAGCATTCCCCCACCATAGATGTGGTTCGAGCCATACACCCAACCAATTGCTTGGGGTTCCCAGGCCCAGTGGTCCACTGCCCTCTACCATCTTGGGATTCATCTGTTATCCAGGTAAACCAAGATCCCTAGAGAACATCAGTGAGCTGCCTGAGTAGCATTTGGCTCAGCACTTTCCATTTGATATCCAAAAGGACAAGACGAACGAGCAAAATGCAATCTAAGAACTGAACTCCACCCAGAACAAGTCAAGGAGACACTGACATGGGAGAAATTGGAAGTCACATACCTGAAATCTCTGAAATGATCACAACTGAAGTAAAGAAACAACTCCAACAGGCCATAGAAGAAATCAGATGAGAAATAATCTCCCAGATAAAAAATGAAATGACATTAATAATGAAAGAACTGCTCAGCACATCTAGTGAAGACATATACAAAAAAATGAACGAGCATAGGAAAACAATGGAAACATTAAATGAACAGTACAGAGCAGACCTGGAATGCATGAAACAGATCCGAAGAGATATCCAAGAAATCAAAACTTCCACTGAAAGCTGTCAAAACTGCTTGAATGAGGCTGAAGATAGAATCTCAGATATTGAAGACAGCATGGCAGCTTATGATTGTGAAAGGAAGGATCTCTAAAAATCAACAAGGATCCAGGAAAAATCAAAACAACAGCTGCAAGATGAGGCAAAGAGAAATAATGTAAAACTAATAGGAGTCAATCAAGAAGCAGTAGGCACCACAAATGACATAAAAAGAATATTTGCAGAAATAATAACAGAAAACTTTCCAAGCATGGAAAAAGATTCTGAAGTACAGGTAAATGAGGCATATAGAACCCCAACTAGTCACAACCAAAATAAAACCACACTCAGACATATAATATTCAAGATCCCAGATCTGCAGCAAAAGAATAGAATATTAAAAGCTGCTAGAGAAAAAAAAAACAGATTACCTATAGGAAAGCCCATCAGAATCACGGAAAACTCAACACAAATCATCCAATCAAGAAGAACTTGGAGTGAAGTATTACAGGTCCTGAGACAAAACAACTTCCAAACAGGACTGATATACCTTGCCAAACTATCCCTCAAATTCAGCAGAGAAATAAAACATTTCCGTGACAAAGAACAACTGAAGAACTTCATGCGTACCAAACCATTGTTGCAAAGAGTGCTAAAAGATATTCTACACAAAGAGAAAAATGAGTGCAATTTCAGGAATAGAAAGGAACTCTCAAGCAGAGCAAGCAAGTAAACAGGTAGAAAAAGTAGGAAACTAATAGCAAGTAAATAACATGACAATGATGTCAACACACATAGGTTATACCTATTAATTTAAATGGCCTCAATTCGCTGGTCAGAAGAAACAGTCTGGCACAGTGTATTAAGAAACAAAATCCAATGATATGTTGTACACAGGAAACACATCTTATTCAAAGGAAATCCATAGACTGAAAGTCAAAGGATGGAAAACAATCCTCCATGCAATAGGAACCCAGAGAAAAGCAGGTGTTGCTATTATGTTTGCAGACAAGGTAAACTTCAAACCAAGAGTAATTGAAACACAAAGAAAGTCACTACATATTTGTCAGGGGAAAACTGCAAGAGGATGAGATAGCAATCATAAACATGTATGCACGAAATATTGGAGCTTCAAACTATATAAGACAAATCTTAACAGGCATGAAAACTCATATAATTAATAACACTATTGTAATAGCAGACTTCAACACCCCTTTCACACAAAGGAGATAGGTCAACTGGACAAAAAATCACCAAAGAAATGGCAGATATGAACAAAAGCTGTGAACTAATGGACTTAGTAGATGTATACAGAGTGTTCCACCCCACAACATCAGAATACACATTTTTTTAGCTGCACATGGGTCTTTCTATAAAATAGACCACATTCTAGCACATAGAGCATACCCACCTAAATGCAAAAGAATTGAAATTATCCCATGCATATTATCTGACCACAGTGCAGTGAAATTGGAAATTAATGACAAAAGGAACTGCAAAATCTCCATGAACAACAATTGGAAATTAAACAACAACCTCCTGAAAAACCAATGGGTCACAGAAGAAATTAAAGAAATTTTAAAATACCTACAAATGAAAATGTAGATACAACTTACCAGAATCAGTGGGATGCAATGAAAGCAGTCCTCAGAGGGAAATTTATAGTGATGAACTCACACATAAGGAAAATAGAAAGACACCAAATAAATAGCCTAATGCTGCACCTCAAACTTTTAGAAAAAGAAGAACAATTCAAGCCCAAAGCCCAAAGAAGGGAAGAGATTATAAAGATTAGGGCAGAAATTAATGCAATTGAGACAAAGAAAACTCCGCAAAAAATAAATGAATCAAAAAGTTGATTTATTTATTCTTTGAAAGAATAAATAAAACTAATATACTCTTAGGAAACCTTACCCAAAAAAGGAAGGAAAGAACTAAAATTCTTGTGATAAGGATTGAAAAGAATGAAATTACTACAGATTCCACAAAAATTCAGAAATCACTAATACCTACTTTGAAAATCTTTACTCCCATAGGATAGAAAACTCAGAAGAAATGGACAGATTTCTAGATATGTAGGAATTACTAAGGTTGAGTCAAGAAGATATAAAACTCCTGAACAACCCAATATCAATTAATGAGATTGAAAACATGATTAAAAACCTACGGACAAAAAAAAAGCCCAGACCCTGATGGATTCACAGCAGAATTTTACAGGAAATTCAGAGAAGATTTAATACCAACACTCCTCAAACTCTTCAATGAAATTGAAAATGAAGCAATTCTCCCTAACTTATTTCTGGAGGCAAGTATTATGCTGACACCAAAAGCAGAAAAAGACCCAACCAAGAAAGAGAATTTCAGACCAATCTCCCTAATGAATATAGATGCAAAGACACTTAATAAAATACTAGCAAATAGAATGCAGCAAATCATCAAGAAAATCATACACCACAACCAAGTTAGTTTCATTTCAGTAATGCAGGGATGGTTCAATATTTGCAAATCAATTAATGTTATACACCATATCAATACAGCCAAAACAAAAATCACATGATCATCTCAATAGATGCAGAAAAAGCTTTTGATAAAGTCCAACATCCATTCATGATAAAAATGCTACAGAGAATAGGAACAGATGGCTTTTACCTCAACCTGATCAAAGCCATCTATGACAAAACAATAGCCAACATCATACTAAATTGACAAAAACTGAAAGCTTTACTTAAAATCAGGAACAAGAAAAGAATGTCTGCTGTCACCATTCCTGTTCAACATAGTTATGGAACCATTAGTCAGAGCAATTAGACAAGAGAGAGAAATAAAAGGAATAAGGAAAGGAAAGGAAGAAGTAAAATTATCACTATTTGAGGTAGACAGGATACTTTACAGGGAAGACCCCAAAAACTCCACAAGAAGCCTCCTTAAATTGATCAACAAATTCAGCAGTGTAGCTGGATACAAAATCAACACTCAAAAAACAATAGCATTCCTACACACAAACAACAAACAGACTGAGAGAGAAATTAAGGAAACCATACCTTTCACAATAGCACCCAGAAATGGAAATATTTAGGAATCCATCTAACAAAAGAAGCAAAAGATCTATTCAATGAAAACTACAGTACTCTGAAAAAAGAGATCAAAAAGGATCTCAATAAGTGGAAAAGCATTCCTTGCTCATGGATAGGAAGAACCAACATTGTGAAAATGGCCATACTCCCAAAACTGCTGTACAGATTCAATGCAATTCCCATTAAACTACCATTAGCATACCTCACAGATCTAGAGAAAACATTCCTTAAATTAATCTGGA
>NW_004955495.1:8461884-8464015 GCF_000276665.1 Chinchilla lanigera | reverse complement strand
GTGAGGCTGCGGAGAAGTAGGAACCCTTCTCCACTGCTGGTGGGAATGCAGACTGGTAAAACCACTGTGGAAATCACTTTGGAGACTCCTCAGCAAACTAGGTCTAGAAGTCCCATTCAACCCAGCTATTCCCCTTCTGGGTATCTTCTCAGAAGATCTGAAAACATCATATCACAGCAATATATGTGCACCCATGTATACAACAGCACAATTTGCAATAGCTAAATTGTGGAAGCAACCCAAATGTCCACCCATTGAGGATTGGATAAAAAAATTGTGGCACTTTTATATAATGGAATATTACTCAGCTATAAAGAAAAATAAACTCAAGGCTTATATAGGGAAATGGTCACAACTAGAGACCATACTCATAGGTAAAATAGATCAGACCTGCATGTGTAAGAATCATATTGTCTCACTACAGTAAGACCTGAAAGAGTGAATAAAAACTAGGAGATATGATAGACATTGTGAAATGAAAGGAAACTACTCAAAAATAAAGGTAAACTGGGGTGTGGGAAATGAGAAGGGAAAGAAGAGGAAATTATGTAAGTATGTATACACAGGATAGCTAACATAGTTGTGCTACTGTCTGCTATTCCTGTACAGAAAGGAATAGCTAATGACTGCTGTGTGAGCAATCGTGTATGTCTCTCTTTTCTTGAGAAACCACTTTGAAGATATCAACAAGTAATACAACAACCACTGTTAATTTCCAACAACTTTGTCTGTAACTCTGTTTTATTTGTATTTTTTATGATTTTTGTAAATGAACCTGTTTGTTAATATGTTTTCCTTCTTTTATTTCTTAAAATAAAAAAAATAATAATTTTTCGGGTAAAAGAAGAAATGACAGTGATAATGACAGAAATGTTCAGTATATCCAAAGTTGACATTGACAAGAAAATAGAGCATAGACAGTGCATGGAAACCTTCAGTGAACAGTGTAGAAAAGAACTTCAGAAGATATGGAACAGATGCAAAGAGATATCCAGGAAATTAAAAACTCCTTGGAAAGCTTGCAAAACCGAATGAACGAAGGTGAAGATAGACTTTCAGACCTTGAAGACAGCATTGCCACAAATGAACGTGATCGGATGGATCTCTTAAAAACGACAAGGAACCAGGAAATAAAAATTTAACAACTGCAATACGAAGCAAAGATGAACAATGTCAGATTAATAGGTATTAGTGAAACAACAGGTGTCAAAACAAATGACATAAGAAGACTTTTTGCAGAAATAATAGCAAAAAGTTTCCCAGGTTTGGTAAAAGAATCAGATATCCAGATAAGTGAAGCATCTAGAACTCCAGTTATTCATCACCAAAATAAATCTACACCCAGACATATAATGATCAAGATCCCAGAAACTCAACAAAAGCTCAGAATATTAAAAGCTGTTAGGGAAAATAAAGAGATAACCTATAAAGGAAACCCATCTGAATCATGGTAGACTTCTCAACACAAATCATCAAGTCAAGAAGAGCTTGGAGTGAAGTATTTCAGGTACTGAAAGAAAACAACTTCCAACCCAGATTGATGCACCCTGCAAAACTATCTTTCAAATTTAATGAAGAAATAAAGTATTTTCATGATAAAGAACAACTGAAGAAATTCATGAGTACCAAACCAATCCTACAAAGAATATTAAAAGATATTCTAGAAAGAGATAAAACAGACCGCAACATCAAGAAAAACAACAAAAAGGAACTACCTAGCAGAGTAAGCAATTAAACAGAGGGAAAAAGGAGAATCCGACAGCAGGAAAATAACATGACAAAGATAAGCCAGTACATATCACTTATACATATCAAGGCAAACAATCTCAATGCACCTACCAAAAGAAGCAGACTAGCAGAGTGGATCAGGAAACAAAATCCACTATACGCTGTACACAAAAAACACATTTAACTCAAAGGGAAATTCACAGACTGAAAATTAAAAGATGGAAAACAATATGTCATGTGACAGCAAAACAGAAAAAAGTGTGCGTAGCTATACTGTTTGCAGACAATGTGAACTTCAAAACAAGAACAATCAAAAGAGATAAAGAAGGTCACTACATACTTGTGAAGGGGAAACTTCAGGAGAAAGAGGTAACAATCGTAAACATCTATGCATCAAATATAG
>NW_004955495.1:8442341-8454302 GCF_000276665.1 Chinchilla lanigera | reverse complement strand
ACCAAGTGGGATTCATCCCAGGAATGCAGGGATGGTTCAATATATGCAAATCAATCAATGTAGTACACCATGTCAATAGCGCTAAGGACAAAAATCACATGATCATCTCCATCAATGCAGAAAAAGCCTTTGAAAAAGTCCAACACTCATTCATGATGAAAACCTTACAGAAAACAGGAATAGATGACCTCTACTTCAAGCTGATCAAAGTCATCTATGATAAACCAATAGCTAACATCATACTTAATGGTCAAAAAATGAAACTTTCACTTTAAAATCAAGAACAAGACAAGGATGCCCACTGTCACCACTCCCATTCAATATAGTTCTGGAGATATGGCTAGAGAAATTAGACAAGAGAAAGAAATAAAAAGAAGAAAGATAGAAAAGGAAGAAGTGAAATTATCATTATTCACAGATGACATGATACTGTACATACGATAGCACAAAACTTCCACCAAAAGGCTCACGGGTTTAATAACGAAATTCAGTACGTAGCTGGATACAAAGTAAACACTCAAAAATCAATAACATTCCTGTACACAAGTAACAAACAGACTGAGAGAGAAATTAGGGAAACCACACCTTTCACAGTAGCATCTAAAAAGATGAAATACTTAGGAATCGATCTAACAAAACAAGTAAAAGATATATACAGTGAAAATCATAGTACTCTGGAAAAAGAGATTGAAGAGGACAACAGAAAATGGAAAGATATACCTTGCTCATGGATGGGAAGAACCAACATTGTGAAAATGGCAATACTCCCAAAATTGTTGTACAGATGCAATACAATCCCAGTTAAAATACCGTTAGTATACCTCACAGATCCGGAGAAAACATTCCTCAAGTTCATCTGGAATCAGAAGAGGCCTAGAATAGCAAAAGCAATCTTAGGAAACAAAGGAAAGACAGGAGGCATTACAATTCCTGACTTAAAATTATATTACAAAGCTACTGTGATAAAATCAGCGTGGTGCTGGCACAAAAACAGACCTGAAGATCAATGGAACAGATTAGAAGATACAGATACAACTACAAACACACTTGGTCACCTTATCTTCAACAAAGGGGCTAAACATGTTCAGTGGAAGGAAGATAACCTCTTTAATAAATGATACTGGAAAACTGGCTTTCCACATGCCAAAGACTAAAACTAGACCCATGTCTTTCACCATGCACTAAATTAAAGTTAAAATGTATCAAAGACCTAAATATTAAAACAGAAACACTAAATTTATTGGAAGAGAAAGTAGGTAAAAATCTTGACAACACTGGGGCAGACAGTGAGTTCAAAACCAAATGGCATGGGAAATACTTCAAAGAATCAACAACTGGGATCTCATCGTATTGAAAAGTTTTTGCACATCTAAACAAATCACCAATAAAGTAAAAAGAAAACCTACAAATTGGGAAAAAAATTTTAGCCAACTGCCCCTCAGACAAAGGACTTCTATCGAGGACATATAAAGAATTAAAAAAAAAATCAGGACCCCCAAATTCAAAGACCCAATCAAAAAATGGGCAGCTGAGATTAATACACACTTCTCTAATGAAGAGATACTAATGGTGAATAAATACATGAAAAAATATTCAACAGCATTAGTCATTCAAGAAATGCAAATTTAAACAACACTGAGATTATATCTCACCCCAGAAAGATGGCTATCATCAAGAAATCAACCAATAACAAACGCTGGAGAGGCTGTGGGGAGAAAGGAACACTACTCCACTGCTGGTGGGAGTGTAGATGGGTGAAACCACTGTGGAAATCAATTTGGAGATTCCTCACAAAACTAGGATTGGAAGTCCCATTTAACCCAGCTATTCCCCTTCTGGGTATTTTCTCAGAAGAATTAAAGACATTATACCACAGCGATATGTGCACCCATGTTTATAGCAGCACAATTTGTTATAACTAAATCTTGGAAACAATCCAGATGCCCATCCACTGAGGAATGGAGAAAAAAGTTGTGATATTTTTATACAATGGAGCATTACTCAGCTGTTAAAAAAGATAGTCTCTAGGCTTTTGGAGGTTAATGGATGCAACTAGAGACCATATTCATAAGTGAAATAAATTGGACCCACATGTGTAAACATCATATTGTCTCCTTGGTGTAGGAACCTGAAAGACTAGGTAAAACTCAAAATGTACAGTAGATGATAAGAAAGAGAAAGAAATTGCTCAAAGGAAGGAATGACTGGGATGAGGGAAAGAAAAAAGAAAGAAGGAAGGCAAAATATAAATATGTATAAGAATAGCTGCGATGACTGTATTGCTGATGTCTGATGGTGTATTGAAATGAACAGTTAATGCTTACAATTTTTTATGTTCTGATCGACTTTACATGCTTGTGTCTGGTGGTCTGAGCAACTGATTTGAAGGTAACAATATGTTGTGAACTCCTATCATTTGTCTAGTGAAACTCTGTATTATCTCTACTGTTTTATCAAAGAATTATTTTCTTATTCTCCTTAATGGTTTGAGCAATCTTTCATACTTACATCTGGTAATCTGAGCAATGTAACTGAGGATAGCAATATGTAATGTAACAACCACTGTTGATTCGTATTATTTTGTTTTGGTACCCTGTATCACTTTGAATGTTCTTGCTTTGATTTGTTTATGTTCGTGACACTGGTATGCTGCTACTGTTCTATTGTTTTGTTTGTTTGTTTCTCGTTCACTACTCTCTTTAAAATAAAAAAAAAGAAAAAAGAAACAATACTACTGTGAAAAATGAAATACAAGAAGACATTAGAAGATAGATGAACATCTCCTTTTCATTGATAAAGAGAACCACTATTTTCAAAATGGGCATATTACCAAAAATGATATGTAGATCTTGCACAGTTCTAATCAAGACATCAACAGTATTTATCATAGAACTAGGAAAAAAAATCTTGAAATTTATATAAAACCAGAAAACACCAAGAATAGCCAAAGTAATCCTGTGGAACAATGCCAAAGCCAAAGGCATTGCACTCTGAGATTTCAAATTATGCTACAAAACCACAGTTATAAAAACAGCACGATACTGGCTCAGTAACAGACATGTTAACCAGTGTAATAAAACTGAAGATGCAGAAACAACCCCAAGCACTTTCAGCCAGCTATTTTATTTTTTTACAAAGCAGCCAATAAAACATTCTAAAGAGAAGATAAGCTCTTTTTAACAAGCAGTGCCAGGAAAACAGATTATGCACATTCATAGAAGAAGGGCATGAAGTGTATTGGGTGAATAAATATAAACAATATATAGTATGCCTATGAACCAATTCCCCCAAATGAATGTAATTACTATGAATTGCAAATATATACTAACAATAAAAAGAGTAGAATAACTTTTTTATCTTGGTAGAGTCTAAAAGTGTGTAAAGTCCCTATTTTGAGCCTACATGAAAGTGTCAGATATGACGCCCATCAGTTAAACACCACACATCATAATGGACCATCAAGCACTGTGTGCATATCTGGGGCCCTGGGAGAAGTGCCTCATTGACCATCACCACTTCTTGCTTCCCAGAAACAGGTTAAGGACAGACTCACATCTTGCCCTAAGAAACTTTGGTGACATCGCAATCAACTTAATGAATTTGGAACAAAGTGATGATGCATCAGAATTGTTGCTATGAAGCATCTGCTATAGGCCAAGTAACTTCCTACAAGCTGTTAAATATCATATACTTAACACATAATCCTCATAAAATAGGTGAAACTTTTAAATGTTATATGTTTTAGCCAAGGTCTATGTATAATTTACTGTCATGAGGGAAGTGTACAGGATCAAATGTAAACTTCTTTATATTTTACATTTAAATTGCCAAGTTCTGTGTTTTTAAGGGGACTATTATTTTAATTAATTTCAGTGCTACACTTTTAATATACATAATCCTCTCTTTCAACATAGGGATTCTGTACATCTATATACCTTGATTTTCCTTTTATCCCCATTCTCCTCCTTTCCAAGCCTTCTTCCTCTCCTTGTTTGCAAATACTTTATTTCCAATTTTTTCCTTATATTCTTTACTGTTTTCTCTTTCTACCTTTCCCCCTACACCCACTATCTTTTAAATGTTTTTTATTTTAAAGAGGAAAGAACAAAAACAAATTAACAAAAAAACTCTTGTTCTCCTTCCCCTTCAAACATTTTCTTCCTACTTCCCAGTATCTATCAGCAATTTTGGTCCTTATTAACCTTTTAGTCTCTCACACAAGAGAAATAATGTGATATTTAAACATGTGTGGGCAATTTATTTCACTTAAAAGTATGACCTCAAGATGCTGCATTTAGCTAAAAGTGTCTCAGGTATATCCTTTTTTATGGCACAGTAGTACTCCATTGCATATAAAAAACCACATTTCCATTCATCCATTGATGGGCATTTGGATTGTTTCCAAGATCTAGCTATTAGAAATTATGCTGCTATAAACATGGGTGTGCATCACTGTAGTACAATACTTTTAAGTCTTTCAGGAATATACCAAAAAGGAGAATAGCTAGGTCAAACGGAATCTTTATTTATTTATTTATTTATTTATTTATTTTTTGCAGAATTTCCATATTGCTTTCCATGGGGGTTGTACCAATTTACTCTCCCACCAACAGTGGAGAAGTGTTTATTTTTCCCCACCATCACCACCCTGCCAACATTTGTTATTGGTTGACTTCTTGATAATGGCCATTCTTTCTAGAGTGAGATGGAAATGTCCCCTATTCCTGAATAGATAGAATTAATATTACCAAAATGGCCATACTTCTAAAACTTATTTATAAATATAATGTAATCCAAATAAAAATGACAACACCATTGCTCACAGAACTGGAAAAACATGATTCTGAAATTTATAGGGAAACAGAGAGGACCCAGAATAGCAAAAGCAATCCTGGGCAACTGAAACAAAGCAGGAGGCACCACAATCCCGGATTTTCTATTAAACTATAAAGGGGCAGTGATAAAAAACAGTACGGTACTGGCATGAAAGCAGAGAGGTGGCTCAATGGAGCAGGTAGAAGTTGATGAAACAACTGCAGCCACACTAAGTCATCTGATCTTTGATGAGGGAATGAAAAGTACATGCTGGAGGAAATATAGTCTCTTTAAAAAGTAGTGCTGGGAAAACTGGTTATGCAAATGCAAAAGATTGGATGTAGAACCATATCTTTCACCATATATCACAACAAAATCAAAGTGGATCAAAGACATAAACATTAAAACAGAAATATGTAACCAGTTAGAAATTAAAATAGGTAAAATTCTTAAAGATATAGGCACAAGAAAGAACTTTCTAAACAGAATCACACTTGTACAAGAAATAATGCCAGGAACCCACAAATGGGACTATATTGTAAGGCTCGGCTCTCACGGCGGGATGGAAAGAACCTCCAAGAGACGGTCTCTCATGCAATAGCAAGGGGTTTTATTGCTATGCCAGCATAGGGTCTGCCTCTCACGCAGGAGAGCGACCTCCAGGAGCTCTTGGACAGGGTTTATATAGGGTTTGGGGGAATTAGCAAGCTGGGTTACAGAAGCCAATTGCGTTGGTTAGAAGAGCTTGACCTTTTGCATGATTGGTTAAAACATAGGGTTGGTTATAGGCCAATCATAGGGCTGGGTTATAGTCCAATCAGGACTGAGTCCTTGGGTGGGGGTTTTTCTTGTGGTCATTTCGGGGAAACAGAAACTTAGCAAAGACCTCTTCTGGGAACCTGAAACTTATCTTTTTGCAACCTTTATTCTGAAACCCAGGGGTGCACGTTTGTTGCCCAAGATACCAGGGCCTCAGTTTCCCAAGATACCGGATGTTCTGTTAGTGGTCAGTGGTCTTGGGCCCCACAATATCAAGTTAAAAAGCTTCCACACAGCAAACAAAACTACGAATAGAGTGAAATGACAGTGTACTGAATGGGAAAACTTTTCTGGTAACTACTCCTTGCACAGAGGTGTAATTAAAGAATTAAAATAAAAAGATCCCTGAAAATAAAAGACCAAATCAACAGACAGGTTACTGAAATGAATGGACCCTTCTCAGAAGAAGTACAAGTGGCCAAAATAAATACAGAAAAATGTTCAATATCTGTGGCATTAGAAAAATGCAAATTAAAACGACACCTGGAATCAATGCTTTGAAGATCCAGGAGATGTAACTTAGCTAGGTTCATGTGTTAGATTTATAAAAATACGTAAAGGAATGGTACAGTGCTAGGAAATCATATCTATAAAAAGTAGATGAGTTAATGGAGATGGAGGAATTAAAAAATACCTTTGCTGGAATATAATCTGATGATTTGGGAACAGAATATCAGCTGGAAGAATTTTTTCTTTTTCCAGGGAAGTTTCCCACAGAAACATCAGGCAGTTAGAGGCTGATGTAACAACTGGAAAAAGTGCCTAATTGGCAGTTATGGGGAGCTCAACCATATCTTTTTATGTCCCTCAGCATGTACAGTCTTGGGGTGGACTGGATATGATGGCTTCTCCTAGGGGACCAACACCTGACTTTTTTGTTTGCTTTTTCTGGGAATAGAGCTTCAGTCTTCATCTCAGCCATCCAGAGAAGAATTTTCACTTCTATGAGACACTCAATCCAATTATTGTATTCAGGTAAGTCTGAGATCCCAATAGGTACTGGAAGAAGGGATCAAAGAGAATGAAACCTGAGAGTGCTTATCTGATGTCACCTCAGGCCCAGTCTGACTTGGCCAGAGTAGGGATTGTGGTAATTCCTTGCTACTTTGATTAATTTTTCATAATTATGTATTAATCTATAGTTCTAAAGTACACAAGGAATATTGAACTGATTAATTCAGGTTTCATTGCTGACAATTAAATTATAATAACAGATGGCTGAACAGAATAGAGAATGTGAGAAAAAAAGTCCTTTCAGGAAAAGAATGAAAGTCCAAAGATCTTTGCACCTAAGATGAGTAGGTGAATGAGGTGTTGGTTAAGGAAGCAAATGCAGTGTAACCAAGGCATCTTTTATGTTTAAAATGAGATATATGTTTCTGTATTGATGAGAAAGATCCAGAGAAATGAATTCTTGCAAATCTCACCTTGCCACAAAAATGTATGTGTCACACTGTTCAAGTTATTGCATTTTGGAAGACTTCCTGTCAGATTCTATTATTTCCTAGTCTCTGGTAATTTAATCATGTATTAGTAACCCATGTTTACCTCATTAAATTATTACCATTTTATATCTTCTCTTTTAGACTTTTTAGATTTTCATTCTACTTTGCTTAAATTAGCACATGCTATATTTGTATCTATAAATACCACACTGAGCCACACTAACGTATGTAATGAATGTATGTTAGTAAAAAATTTTTTTGAAATAGGCTCTCACAATATAGTTCAATTCCTCATCTGGGGTCTTACCTTGTCCTGGTGTCACAGCATTACAAGCCTCAGTGGTAACCAGTGATTCACAGAGGTTTACTTACTATGAGTCCACTGCCTATCTTCAGACAAGGTGACTAAGCTTCAGACAACTCACAAGTAAATACAGACAGCCAATTGATTAATATTAAATCCTGCTCAGAACCACTTTGTAGTGGTCTCCAACACACTACATCTTTGCAAAGGGAACAATTCAAGAGAAAGATATAAAAATCATACATATATATGTACCAAATAGAAGTTCAGTCAACTATATAAAACAAATATGAACAGACATGAAAAATCAAATAAGCTGTAATATAGTTGTAATGGGACCTAAAACACCTCACTGTCACAAATATTCAGGTCAACTAGACAAAAAAACCAAGGATATATTAGAACTAACAGAAACATTTGAATGAATGGGCTTAATAGATGTCTACAGAGTGATCCACCACACATCAGGACACATGTTCTTCTCAAGTACACATAGGATGTTCTCCATAATAAAACCACATACTAGCTCATGAAACATGCTTAAGTAAATGCAAAGGAATTGATATTATCCCACGCATATTATCAGACCATAGTGCAATGAAATTGGAAATTAATGGCCAAAGAATCCACAAGAACTTCATAAACCCATGCAAACCCTCCTGAATAACCAATGGGTCACAGATGAAATTAAAGAAGAAATTAGGCAGTTTCTACAATTAAACAATAGTTCCAGTACAACATGCTGGAAGTTATGGGACATAATGAAAGCCGTTATACCAGGGAAGTTTATATTAGTGCATACACACATCCAAAAACAGAATGAATTCAAATCAACAACTTAATATTGAACCTCAAGCTACAGAAAAAGAAAAGCAAGTTAAGTCCAAAGCTCCTAAGGTGGAGGAAATTATAAAACTCAGAACAGAAATTAATGTAATGGAGACTAAGAAAACAGTGCAAAGAATTGGTGAATGGACAAGTTGGTTCTCTGAAAAATTAAATAAAATTGACAAACTCTTAGCCAATGATATCAAAAAGGAAAGAAAGGACTGTAATACAGGCAATTAGTAATGAAAAGGGTGAAATCACAACAGATCTTGCAGAAATAAAAATCATTCATACATATAATTTTAGAACCTGTATTCTAATAGGATGGAAAACACAGAAGAAATGGACAGATTCTCAGATACCTGTGGAGAAGGACACTCTTTAGTTGCTATTTTGTGTATTGCCTGAGGCCTGACCAAGCCATGATTGTTGGGTTCTGGAGGAAGTCTAGCATAAGCATTGTAAACTCCCAGATCAATACTAGATGCTTTGCAGAGATATGGGTGAAGGAAGTTAACATAATGGCTGACTGGTCAGGTCGCATTCCTATGATAATTGAGTTGTATTGTCCTTGCTAAAACAGTTGATAGCCTCAGATTCCTCAGCTGCCTCCAGGGTGGATTCTGAATAAAAGGTTACTGAAGATGGTAATCAGGAGGGAGTCAGTCCCAGAGGCTGCTAGCACCTGATCACAGAATTTTGGCTCACTTGGTTTCATTTTTTCTTACTTTTCTTATACATCTGCAGGCACCTAGTTCGGGGGATCTGTTCACCCTGGACTGAGTTGGATGAGAAGTCCAACAGATACATATGAAGTATCAAAGTTGAACTAAGAAGATATAAAAATTCAAAGTATACTAATATTAATCAATGAAATTGAAGATGTAATTAAAAACCTACTAACAAAGATAAGCCCAGGCCCTGACAGATTCACTGCTAATTCTACATGAAATTTAGTGAAGACATAGTGCTACTACTCCTCAAACTCTAATGAAGCTGAAAATAAAGCAACACTCTAAGATTCATTCCTGGAGACAACTGTTACCATGATAGCACAGCCATAGAAGGATCCAACCATAAAAAAAACTGCAGACCAATCTCCCTAATAAACATAGATGCAAAAATCCTCAATAAGACACTAACAAGCAGAATGTAGCAAATCATGAAGAAGATTGTACATCATAACCAAGTAGGACTCATCCTAGGAATGCACAGATATTGAAATCAATAAGCATAGTACACCATATTGACAGAGTGAAAGACAAAATCTATATGACCATTTCAATGGATGCAGAAAAGCATTTGACAAAGCCCAAAACCCATTCATGAGAAAAACACTACAGAAAATTGGAACGCATGGTCTTTATGTCAATTTGACAAAAACCACCTATTCTCATAGGACAAAAACTTTTAGCTTTCACTCTAAAATCAGGAGCAAGACAAGGATGTCCACCATCACCACTCATACTCAATATAGTTCTGGAAACATTAGCCAGAGCAATTACACAAGAAAAAGACATAAGGATAAAAAAGTAAGAAGTCAAATTATCACTCTGGATAACATGATACTCTACACAGTAGAACACAAAACCTCCACAAAAAGACTTCTAGATTTAATCATCAAATTCAGTATTTTAGATGTATACAAAGTCAACCCTCAAAAATCAATAGCCTTCCTGTACACAAGTAACAATCTCGCTGAGAAAGACATTAGGGAAACAACATCTTTTACAATAGCACCAGAAAATGAAATACTCAGGAATCAATCTAATGAAGGAAGTAAAAGACTTCTATGTTGAAAACTACAATACTACAATTAAATAAGGAAGGAAGTAAAAGACTTCTATGTTGAAAACTACAATACAAGAGATCAAAAGTTATCAGAAAATGGAAAGATAATCCATGCTATTGGGTAGGAAGAACTAATACAGTGAAAATGGCCATACATCCAAAATTTTTATAGAGATTTAATGTAATCTTGATTAAAATTCCAACACCATAACTCAACACATTAGAGAAATTAATCCTAAAATTCATTTGAAACTAGGAGAGACTTAGAATAGCAAAAACAGTTCTGGGCAACAAAGGTAAGTCAGGGGACATCACAATTCCTGACTTGAAATTATATTACAAAACTACTATGATAAAAACAAGATGGTACTGGCAAAAAAGAAAACCAGATCCAAGGATCAATGTAATATATTAGAAGATGCAGAAACAAGCCCAGACATACTCACCCACCTTATCTTTGACAAAGGGGTCAAACATGTTCACTGGAAGAAAGATAGCCTCTTTGATAAATGGCGCCACACAAATTTCCTTTCCACATGCCAAAGTCTAAAAACTAGACTTATGTCTACTAACATGCACTAAATTAAAATAAAAATGTATCAAAAATCTAAATATTATAACAGAAACACTGCATCTACTGGAAGTGAGAATAGGCAAAGACTTCATGAACAAAACACTGAGCACAATTTTTCACATTTCACAAATTTCAACAATTTGTATCTCATCTACTAAAAAGTTGTTGCACAGAAAAAGAAATCATGAACAGAATGAAAAGACAATATACAAAGTGGGAAAAAAGATTTTCCAGCTATTTCTCAAAGGACTACTATCTAGAATATATGAAGAATTTAAAAAATCAGACCCACAAATTTAAAGACCCAATTCAAAAATGAGCATCTGAGATGACAAATAAATATGTAAAAAATGTTCAACATCACTGGTCATTTGAGAGACACAAATTAAAACACTGAGATCCCTTCTCACTTCAGAAAGAATAGCTCTTATGAAGAAATCACCCAATAACAAATGCTGGAAAGACTGTAGGAAAAATGGCCACATCTCCACTTTTGATGGGAGTGTAGACTGGTGCACTGATGGAAATAAATTAATAAACAATTAAAAATCCTTAGCAAAAATGAAATATAGGCAATAAGGGATGGAAGAGATGAAATCACTACAGATAATGTAGAACTTCAGAAAATCATCAATACCTGCTTTGAAAATCTTTACTTTTATAGGATGCAAAACACAGAGGAAGTGGACAGATTTCTAGATACATATGAATTACAAAAGCTGAATGAAGATGACATAAAAATCCTAAATAACTCAATATCAGCAAGCAAAACTGAAAATGTAATAAAAAAAAAAGTTGCCAATAATGTAAACCCCAGGTCCTGATGGAGTCACAGCTGAATTCCACTAGAAATTTACAGAATATTTAACACCAATTCTTCTCAAACTCTTTAAGGAAATTGAAAGGGAAGTGTTATGGTTGATACATTGTGTCAACTTGGGAAGTCTAGAGGTTTGGCTAAGTGACTCAGCAGGAAGCCAGGGTGCTTACTTTGTATACATCCTGAGCCTGTGGAAGAGGAGGGTATGGAGATTATGTGAGAGCTACACACCCCTTAGGTGGGGGTAGCCTGTACTTAAACAAAGTAAGGCAGGGAGAGAAGCTGCTTGCCACCATTCCTCCTTTTTTTTCGCTCTGGCTGCTTTGCTGTTCGGCTGCCATTCCCCCCTTTGCTCTTGCTGCTTTGCTATCTTCTGCCTCGGAGCCAGCCAAGTATGGACTGAAACTTCCACAAACTGTAAGCTAAATAAACCTTTCCTTCCTTCATTTTGGGTGTTGCAGAGAGCTGCATCTCAGGGCGGCAGCCACAGCTAAGCAACAACTCACTTACACCGGGGCGGAATGGGGGAGGAATGCCCCAAGCACTCTTTTCCTGTCCCTTACAT
>NW_004955495.1:8426098-8441589 GCF_000276665.1 Chinchilla lanigera | reverse complement strand
GCCACGTGGATGATGCCAAGGTCTGCTGCCACCTGGAGCAGTAGCCAAGCTTTCCTCTCTCTTGGCCACAGGGGTCGAGTGCCTGGATCACTGGGCACTCTGAATCCAATTCTGAGAAGCAGATTTTCTATGCTGCCGCCATTCTGGAACAGGGCACCCAACAGCTTTCTCCTCAAGGCAAGGTCTTTCACCTTTGCAGTTTTGAGGCTGCAAAGCGTGGAGACTTGCGCTTCTTGTGATGCCCTTAGGCCATCTTTTCTATTTTCCTGTTCCTTCTCAGCAATGGAGATCTCCTCAGCTCCACCTTTGCAGTCCAAAGCATTACTGGAGCTTCTTTTTTGGCCAAACTCACAACATTTTAAATCATCCTGCTGGGCTCTTTGTTCTTGATTCTCAATATAAATCTGGCTAAAAGCTCCCAACAATAGCCATGCCACTGCCCCAACATTTGACTGCCTCGAAATTTATTTTGCCAGATTAATCAGTCCTCTGCCGCCCTTAATCTCAGTCTTAGGCAAAGTCTCTGGACAAGAGCAAAACGCAGACAAACTTTCTGCCAAGCCATAGCACACATCATCTGGAGTCCAACAACCAATTCAGTCCTTTTTGCCAGCAGAAACCTCCCAAACCTGGTCTTTACCAGGAAGATTTCTATCAGCTTTCTGGTCTTCTGAGCTCTGACCAGAATCTCCCAAACAGAACAGCCAAAGGCGTTCTAGTGCTTCTCTTTCAGGCGACATCTCCAAACCTTTCCAAATACTCCCCACAAGCCATTTCCAAAGGCTCTTGAACCACCTGGTCAGATATAGTCACAGCAACGACCCCACTCTCGGTACCAAATTCTGTCCTGGTTACTTTTTTCTTGCTTCTGGGACAAAATACCTGACGGCCAAAATTAAGGAAGGAAAGGTTTATTTCGCTTACCTGCCCCAGGGCTGCAGGAGGCTTTGGGGGGACACACAGACATAACCATAACAAGTCCCTACTTTGAAAATCTTTACTCCCATAGGATGGAAAATACAAAAGAAATGGACAGATTCCTAGATAAGTATGAATTACCAAAGATGAATCAAGAAGATATAAAACTTGAATAACCCAATATCAATTATGGAAATTGGAAACATGATTTAAAAACTGCCAACAAAGAAAAGCCCAGGTCCTGATGGATTCACAGCTGAATTCTACAAGACATTCAGAGGTTTAATGCCAACACTCCTCAAAATCTTTAATGAAATTGAAAAGGAAGCAATTCTCCCTAATTCATTTTTGGAGGCAAGTAAGATACAGATACCAAAACCAGGGAAAGACCCAACCAAAACAAAAAAGAACTGTAGACCAATCTTCCTAATGAATGTATATGCAAAGATACTCAATAAAATACTAACAAACAGAATTCAGCAAATCATCAAGAGGGTAATACACCATGACCAAGTGGGATTCATCCCAAGGATGCAGGGATGGTACAATATGAACAAATCAATCAATGTAATACACCATATCAACAGAGCCAAAGACAAAAATCACATAATCATCTCAATAGATGCAGAAAAAGCTTTTGACAAAGTCCAACATGCATTCATGATAAAAACCCTACAGAAAATAAAAATATATGGTCTTTACTTCAATCTGATCAAAAACATCTATGACAAATGAACAACATTGTACTAAATGGACAAAAACTAAAAGCTTTAACTTTAAAATCAGGAATGAGATAAGGATGTTCACTGTCACCACTTCTATTCAAACTAGTTCTGGAAACACTAGCCAGAGCAATTAGACAAGAGAGAGATATAAAAAGAATAAGAATAGGAAAGGAAGCAGTGAAGTTATCATTATTCACGGATGACATGATATTCTACACGCAAGACCCCAAAAATTCCACCAGAAGACTCCTGGAATTAATGAACAAATTCAGTAGCATAGCTGGGTACAAAGTCAACACTCAAAAATAAATAGCATTCCTATACACAACAAAAAACAGACTGAGAGAGAAATTAAGGAAACCTTACCTTTTACAGTAGCATCCAAAAAATTAAAATACTTAGGAATCAACCTAAAATGAGAAGTAAAAGATCTATACAGTGAAAACTACAGTACTCTGAAAAAAGAGATTGAAGAGGATTTCAAAAAATGGAAAGATATGGGCTGGGGATTTCGCTCAGTGGCAAAGGGCCTGCCTGGCAAGCTCAAGGTCATAAGTTCGATTCCTGGTACTAGAAGAAAAACAAAAAAACAAAAGAAAAGAAAATGGAAAGATATTCCATGCTCATGGATAGGAAGAACGAACATTGTGAAAATGGCCATACTACCAAAATTGTTGTACAGATTCAATGCAATCCCAATCAAAATACCATTAGCATACCTCACAGATCTAGAGAAAACATTCCTAAAATTAATCTGGAACCAGAAGAGACCCAGAATAGCAAAAGTAATCCTGGGCAACAAACACAAGGCAGGTGGCATCACACTCACTGACCTGAAATTATACTTCAAAGCTACTTTGACAAAATCATTATGATACTGGCAAAAAAAAATCAGACCTGAGGATCAGTGGCAAAGACTGGAAGATGCAACCACAATCGCAAACACAATCAGCACATTACCTCTGATAAAGGGGCCAAACAAGTTCGCTGGAAGAAAGATAGTCTATTAAATAATTGGGGCTGGGAAAACTGGCTCACTGCATGCCAAAGACTGAAATCAGACCCGTATCTATCACCATGCTCCAAACTCAAGTCAAAATGGATTGCAGATCTAAATATTAAAACAGAAACACTAAATCTACTGGAACAGAAAGCAGGTAAAAATCTTGAAGACATAGGAATAGGCAGAGTTCATGAACAAAAACCAAACTGCACAGGAAATACTTCAAGGAATCAACAACTGAGATCTCATCTTACTGAAAAGTTTTTGCACATCTAAAGAAATCACCAGCAGGGTAAAAAGAAAATCCACAAATTGGGAAATAAATTTAGCTGACTGTCCCTCGGACAAAGGACTTCTATCTAGAACATGTAAAGAATTTAAAAACATCAGCCCTCCCACATTCAAAGAACCAATCCAGAAATGGGCATCAGAGATGAATACACACTTCTCAGACAAAGAAATACAAGTGGCAAATAAATACATGAGAAAATGTTCAACATCATTAGTCATTTGAGAAATGCAAAATAAAACAACATTGAGATTTCATTTCACCCCAGTAAGAGTGGCTAACATTAAGAAATCAACCAATAACAAATTCTGGTAAGGCTGTGAAGAAATAGGAACTCTTCTCCACTGCTGGTGGAAATGCAGACTGGTGATTTCCACCACTGTGGAAATCAGTTTGGAGATTTCTCAGCAAAATAAGTCTAGAGATCACACTCAACCCAGCTATTCCCCTTCTGGGTATTTTCCCAGAAGAACTGAAAACATCATATCACAGCGAACTATGCACACCCACGTTTGTAGCAGCGCAATTTGCAACAGCTAAATCGTGGAAGTAACCCAAATGTTCATCCACTGAGGAATGGATAAAACAGTTGTGGTAGTTTTATATAATGGAACATTACTCAGCTATAAAGAAAGATAAACTCATGGCTTTTATAGGTAAATGGTCACAACTAGAGACCATACTTATAAGTGAAATAAATCAGACCTGCGTGTGAAAACAACATATTGTCTCACTAGTGTAAGAAGCTATAAGTGTAAACAAAATTAGGAGGTATGATAGATATTATGAAATGAAAGGAAACTGCTCAAAAGTAAAGAGCAGCTTGAATGAGGGAAAAGAGAAAAAGAAAAAAGGGGGAAAATAATATATACGTATATATATATATAGAGAGAGAGAGAGAGGATAGCTAACATAGTTGTACTACTGACTTCTATCACTTTATTGAAAGAAACGTTAATGATTATTTGATCAATCTTACCCATCTATATTTGTTTTCCTGAGTAACCACTTTGAAGATATGAATATGTAATGCAACAACCATTCTTAATTTCCTATCACCTTGTCTGAATTTCAGTATTGCTTGTATTGTTCTTGTGTTATTTTGTAAATATATGTGTTTGTTAATATGCTTTCATTCTTTTATTTTTTAAAATAAAAAAATAAGTAAAAATTTAAAAAGAAAATGGAAATATCACTTGCACATGTATAGAAAGAACCAACATAGTGAAAATGGCCATTCTCCTAAAACTGTTATTCAGATTTAATGCAATCCTGATCAAAATGGGAAGAAAACAAAAGGGTCAAACATGATTTTAGGAATAGTGGAATTAAAGAAAGGTAATTAATATTAACAAATTCTTTTTTAGTGTAATCCAGAAAGTTAATCTCAATGTAGAAATGGAGTAAGCTGGCCCTAAATCATTTCCAGATAGGAAATACTACATTTGCCTGCATTGTCATGAACAAGCCTTAGAAACACAAAGTAGAAACTCATAGGTGAATTTAGAGGTGACCAGTAGTGCTCAGAAGAACCCCCAGTTGTACATTTGCATTTGATGAGAATGGTGTCATAATGAATCATTTGATTTTAGGATTGCTTCATACGCAGCAATATCTAACTGATACAATAATCAAAAGAAAAAAGAACTGAGGGCAATTAAAATAATATGCTACTTAATCTTGACATTTATTTGGATATTTCATGATAGCATTCATAATTACTCTGTTCTTCAAGCTTATTTCACATAACTCTTGCAAACTGACTGCAGTGAGATTCCATACAAGTGATATTGGAAGGACATGCATGTGTGCACAGGAAGCTGTTGGCTCTGAATCACATAGCTGCGCAGGAAGTCATGCTCCCTTCTGAGCTAGAAATAGATAATAAAGATTGAAGCAATTCCTGAGGATACAGGATATGTATAGGGCTGGGGATTTCTCTCAGTGGTAGGGTACTTGCTAGATAGATGAAGCTCTGGGTTTGATCCCCAGCACTGGTAAGGATACTAAAAGGATATATATGAAGGATGATACTGATGAGACTTTTCACTTAGATTAATGGAAGGGATAATATTTATATACAAAACCAGACATTCTGAGCACCAACAGGAGGTAACTCAATGAAACAAGAAAGTACATCAACCAATTCAGAAATCAAATTAGTAAATTCTCTTTATATGGACAACTCTTCACATGACAATGGGTAGAGACAGAATATTGAAACAAAATAGCTTTCCATATCAATGTATTTACCTACTTTAAATTTTTCTTTGTCATTTTGAAAGTCATTTTCTGACTCTAAGTTCATACTGAGTTCAACTATGTACAAATTTGTAGATGTCTTCAGTTGCCAAGTACAATTTTCCTATAGGAATAGTAAAACCCTTGACTTTTTCTTTAGCAAACAGAAGAAAATAAGTCAATATGATATGTTCTTTAATAGTAATTATTTGTAAGGAATCTGCTTTATTCCATGGTAGAAATGAGAATTTCCAAACACTTCTGATCCAAGAACGGGAACAAGTTTGGGAGAGTAGGAAGTGACAAATGAAAACAAATTGGTACACACTAGAAAGAGGGAAAAAACCTAGTAAAGTGAGTTAAACTGTTCTAGATTTACACCCCCCAAAAATGGAAATTATAGGAAATAAAGGGAACAACTTTTAGTCATACAACCTGATCAAAGAATCAAAATTTTGACTCCAAAATTTTGGCCCAGAAATCATAAGCATTTCTACTGAGGTGGATCAACTGGAACTCTTCTCATTACCCTCCCAAGCAGTCTTCTCAGAGCACTCTTGATGTCTTTATTCCTCAAACTGTAGATGAAGGGGTTCAGCATGGGTGTGACCACAGTGTACATCAGTGAGGCTGTTGCAGTTGAGTGTGAGTTTTGGGTGACAGCAGAACTAAGGTACACTCCCAGGAGTGTACAATAAAATAAGGAGACCACTGAGAGGTGAGATGCACAGGTGGAAAATGCTTTATACTTCCCCTGAGCTGATGAAATTGCATGTATGGAGGAAACTATCTTAGAGTAAGAGTAAAGGATGCCAGCTAGAGGACCAATAGCCAACAGCATAGCTGTAATATATATCACCATATCATTAAGGAAGGTGTCAGAACAGGCACAGTGGACTACCTGATTCAGTTCACAGAAAAAGTGTGGTATTTCCAAGTCATTACAGAAGGACAGACGCAGTGCCATGAAGGTATGTAACAAGGAATTCAGGACACCTACAATCCAGCATGCCAGAACCAATAACCCACAAAGCCAGTGGTTCATCATGACCGCGTAGTGCAGAGGGTAACAGATAGCCACATATCGGTCATAGGCCATCACAGTCAGCAGAAAGATATCCAACCCTGAAAAAAGTAATAAAAAGTACATCTGAGTGATGCAGCCTGCATAGGTAATGGCCCTGGTCTGTGTGTGTATATTCACCAGCATCTTGGGCACAGTGGTGGAGGTGAAACAGATGTCCACAAAGGACAGGTTGGAGAGGAAGAAGTACATAGGTGTGTGCAGGTGGGAGTCTGAGATGATGGCTAGGATGATGAGCAGGTTCCCAAGCATGGTGATCAGGTACATGGAGAGGAAAAGTCCAAACATGAGAGGTTGTAGTTCTGGCTGCTCTGAAAATCCCAGAAGAAGAAATCCTGAGAGTCTTGTAGCATTCCCTGGATCCATGCTTTGTATATGACTTCCAAAAACAAAGGAGACAGATAAAGAACATGACCAAAGAATTTATTACTCACCTGTCATAAATATTAACTATTTTGCACTAATGTGGGTCAAACGCAGAGTCTCTCACATGCTAGTTATGTGCTCTGCTACTGAGTTATGCTTCAATTCCAAATTGTCTAGTGAGAAAAACAATCTCTATGTTTTTGTATGGATCTTTTCCCTGTAGGAGGTTCTTTGTACCATATAATATCTGAGTAAGAAGTCCTGCTTCGTGCTTACAAAGGTCATATATTCCAAAATTTAATGAAAAGGTTTTATGAATTTGAGGAATATAAATTGAAAATGGCCCATATCCCAGGCACTGGGTAGACAATTAATAAGCAGTGAAACAAAACAAAATCTCTACAGTAAAATGATGGACAAGGAATACAAACAATTTTTTAAAATCATACATTTTGTCAGATGATGGCAAATGCTGTGTTAATCAGCTTTCCATCACTATAACATGTCTCTGGAATAGTCAACTTGTCAAGAAAGAAGATTGTGCTGGCTCAGTATTTGAAATCCCATGGTGGGTCCGCCCCACAACACTGGGAGTGATGTAAAGTGACATATTATGATAGGAATGCATGGCAGAGCAAACCCATTCCTCATCATGATTCAGAAGCAAAAGAAATGAAGAGAGGGCTGGAGGTCCCAAATCTCCTTCAAGCATATGCCCCCAATGACCTAAAGATCTCCCTCTAAGCTCTATCTTTTAATCACTCTACCACCTCCCAGTAGCTCTTCCCTGAGGACCACACTTTGAACAAATGTTCAGTTATAGGACACTTCAAACCCCAATTATAGAAAATGTTTTGAAAAAAGTAAAAAAGAGAAATTTGATGGGTGCTGTTCTTGCTGGTTATTCACAGAAGACCTGCACAATGTGATGCGTGCACAGAAACCCCAAGGAAGACAGATCAGGATCCAGAGGGCATCTGGGACTGTGTGTGGCTCACAGAAGGAACAGCAGATTCAATGGCCCTGGAGAAGATTCTTCTCTCAGTAGTTCAGCACTAGCAAAGGAGCCTATGTGGCCAGAGGAGTGAAAAGGGGCAGGAGTGACAGAGAATAATGACTGAGCTGTGTGCAGAGGCATCTGCTCCTACTTTAGAGGCAGAAGTGGAAATATCACTTGACCCCAGGGGTTAGAGACCAGCTCTTGCAACATAGTGAGACCTCATCTCCAAAAAAGGGTGCATGTATACCTCTGTGATACAGCATTTATTGGAGTGCACAAGATGTTCAACTGCTATATCTAGTTCCTGGTTTTGATTCCTGGCACCCCACAAAAGTATGTAGCATTATTGCTGCTGAAACTTCAAGACAAAAGGAGTCTCTCTTCTAGCCTGTGTAGTTTTTGTTTTAATAAACTGACTCCAAAATACTCCCATGAAATGACATCAGCCCTTATTTATTTCCCTATATTGCTGTGACTTCTGGCTTCCATATTATGGCCATCTTTTGTGATAGGTTGACCGTAGGTCCCCCTACTTTGAAGCCTGCACTCATACCTAAGTTATTTGTACACACACACACACAAACACACACCAAGCACATCAGAGCTCAGATACAGGTAACACAGTGAGGACTCCTGGGGCCATGTAAATAACGTGATTTTCTCATACTCATGCACACTATTAGAGAAGGAGGGATACAAAGCAAACTGTCAACATCAGATTATATTTCCATTTTGGTAAGGCTGTGAACTGCCCTCCATCTAAAGAAAAATTTTTGAACCATAAGATATCTGCTCGATAAATAGAGCAAACAGAATTAAATGAACCTTAGGGATTTAAAAAAAAAAAAAAAAAAGGTCTAATGAGCTCAGATGATTCCTGAGAGACTGTAAGAAACAGCTTTCTTAGTTATAGCAACATTCCAACCCCACTTAAAACCCAAAAAAGCAATAAATGACAGATATAAATGTTTCCAAAAGACAAAACTTGTACTATCTTTTTAGTGTCAAAGCATCTACAGAGTGAACATCCCTATAAAAAATGAGCAAAAAGAATAAGTCAACAATTCAAAAGAGAAAATGTACAAAGAACTACTGAATTTAGGTACTTTATAGGAAACAAAGAAAGAGCTGCTTCTTATGTATCTATTCGATATTTGTCTGGAGTACAGGTTTTTATACAGTCTTATTGTAGATCAAGAAATCCCTCTGTGATTTTTTTTTCTTCTGGCATTTGTTCTTTGTTATTCTGAGGCTTTGGGTTTTGATTTCTCTGTCTCTCTGCTTATCTGTTTCTATGTCTCTCTGTCTCTGTCTCTCTCACACACACAAATCACAATAGATGTGCTATATTCAAGTCTCCATTTTGATGGTTCTCAATTTGCAAAGGTTTCCCCAGTGTTATAAATTTTATGCAATAACATCATGAGACGTATGTTCTTTTACCCTGAAAATATCCTTCATATAATTAATCCCAAAGGATATTAGGTCAAACATACCCACTTATTTCATCATACACTACCCTTATAATTCAAGATTGAGATGAGCAAGTTTCACCTTCCTTGTTCAGTTTTGTATTTTCAAAAATGTGTGTGAATACAAGTGCTTTACATAGAAACAAATTTAAAGAAAATGAGAAGTTTGAGATAAAAAGTGTAGCAGGGGAGGAAACTAAAACCAGGTTGAATAGAATGGTGTAAAAACATCACTACTAAAAAATCCAAATATAGCACTGATGAACTGAAATAGGATATGAAGTAGCAATAATTTAATGACTTCAGTGTGGATTAACAGCTAAATTTACAAATATCTGTAAGAGATAACATAATTGAGTTAAAAGTATCTAAGTACATCATTTTAGACAGGGATATAAATCTTGGGTACACAAGGCGTACATAGGGCCCTGGTTCAATCTCCAGTACCACAAAAATAAATAAATAAATTCTCTATAAATATGTATGTATTTAATACATTTTAAAAATAAAAGGCAATCTTTAGTCAAATGAACATAATGCCTTTTAAAAGATGACCAAAAGTAATGTGACTTGAAGGAGATCAGAAAGTATCAAATATATATATAATATATGTATTCCCCCAGCATACTTATATATAAGTTTTTAAAACTAAACGGCAAATAGCAAAGGTGGTTAAAAACTCCAATTCTTATATTTGAAGAAAAATGCAATTGTGTTATTAGCTGTTTCTTTTTTGTAATAATCTCTTTTGTTTATGTCTTGTATTCTGAGTAACAACTGAAAATAATGATACAAGTGTAGTTGAAAATAACACTCTATTTCTCTTTTCCCTTTTGTTTAGTGAAGCTCTGTATTGTTGCTAATGTTTTTTATTATTTTTATTCTCTTTAATAATTTGATCAATCTGGCATTGTTATATCTGGCAATCTAAGTAACTTCATTGAAGATAACAATATATAATATAACAATCACTGATAATTCCTATCATTTTGTTTTGAAACCCTGCATCATTTTCATTGTGTTTGCTTTGTTTTGCTTTTGTCTGTGTTGTTATTTTGTTTTTTTAAATTCTCTTTAAAATAAAATTTAAAAATAAAAAACAACACTCTAACCATGTTTTATAAATGCAAAGAATTTGCATAGGCAATTTGCAATAAACTAAATTGCTAACAAATCCACAAACACTTTCAGATTCACCAGTAAGAAAATAATTGCAAGCAAAATTTATTACTGTAATATCCTTTATCATCTCTTACAGTTTTTTCATTTGACCCTCTCACATGAGGGAAAGTAACTACAAATTATACTGTACCTCATATACTGATATTGCAATGTAGGATTTTCAAGTAATACTCTGGTTCAGAACTCTCTTATCAATGAGGAAACACACTCTAAAGTGTCACATCATAAAAGTGAGGGAAGATATATCCCCACTTCAGTGTATATTCCTTCACAGCTGATATTCTATGGCTATACTTCCCAGGACTTGCAGAGATTCTTGGACATATGTTCAAACTTAACTGGAATCACTTAATTCCTATCATTTCCTCTTCTAATTAAGCTTCTTTTGTTATTGCTTAACTGTCAATGACCACCCTTGCATTGACGAGTACAATGGATATTTCTCTATTTAACAACATACATAAATACATAAATTAAATGTGCAGGAAGCATCCGCTACATTCTCTTCACTCTGACCTAAGCTGTATTTGCTCTTAGGTGAGCAAATGCAAGCAAGCTCCTCAAGCAAACTTTCTCAGTTTCCATTCTCTCTGGACCTTTCCTGAACTCTTGGGCTCACCTGGATGGGATCTTTTTAAAGGAAAGTCTCTGTGTAGGCACCCCAAACACAGGCTGGAGACATGATGGAGACAAGCTCCCCCAGACAAAGTAGCAGACAAAAATGAAGCATCAGTCCCCAAACCAGGGACAAAATATTTTGAAAAACACCTTGTCCAGCTCAGTGTTGCACATTCTGAAAGACAGTAAAGGAGGAGGTATTCATATCTCCCAATAGATTCTCCCTTAGGCATAAGTCCCTCCCTCTTGTCATTCCAAACCCTATGGGACATTGCTCTGCACAGAAAATTTTTCCTGAAGATTCTTTGTTACAAGAGCTCAAGTTAAGAATCCAGGTGAATCCAGACTTTCATTTATTCTCAATAAACTCTCTTGTGTTTGAGAGGTCTACACTAACACCTTTTCCCAACCCTGTGTCAGAGTTTTCTCAAAGTCTAAAATTAAGGAGCCTGTGTTGACATCACCAAAGGTTTCATGTACGTTGAAGCCAAGTCCATATTTTCAGAAAATTGCAACATATTCAGCAATGCGGAAAATTCTGTTCCTTTGATATAAAACCATGGGTACCACATTTCTTGGCCTCATGTGCTTTTAACAAAACAATTAGGAGTTCAACATGTGTAAGACAAATAAAAGAGTCTGTATACTTCACCATTTATCAAATGTTTGGTAATTATAAGGGATATTCTGATTTTTATGCACATTGCCCTGATATTAGCGATTCATAATGACTTTTTCAATTAATTTTTATGAAAGTCCATTCTTGTGGTCAATATCACTAAGAACCTGACTCTAAATTTGCAGAAATTGGGCTTACAAGGTCTAAGTGGATTTGCCTAAAGTTATAAATGGAGTAATGAATGGGCTTTCATTGGAACTCCATCCATAGTGTTCTAGTTCTCATGCTCTATGACTGTGGTCCATGACCAGAAATGATTTTATCAAAGAAAACTTGGAAGTATTTTGAGAAATTCTGATTGTCACATGTAGGAAGATGTATCTGGCACTGGGTGAGTAGAGGCCAAGGATGCTGCTCAACATCTGACAGTGCATGGGACCACAGCCACCACAAACTACCTAGCACAAATGTCAGTAGGAAGGAGGTTAACAAATCCTATTCTAAACCAAGAGCTCTTCCAACCTCGATGTGCCTATGATTCACTTGGAGATTTTGTTTAAATGCAGATTCTGATTTGCTAGGTGTCTGATGAGCCCAAGGATTTTACATTTGTTACTAGTTTCCCAAGGGTGAAGTATAATGGGGAGAAGATACTAGATGAGGATTTTTAAAAAGTACTAATGAATTAGAAAATATACAAGCAAAATACCATTTCAAAGGTTCAATGAAATTTCACAGATTAAAATGGCTGCAGACCCTGGACATCTTCAGAAAGCCCAATGAGTCACTGCTGTGCCTCCCTGACCAATGTGTGAGGCAGGTGGAACCCCGGGCACCCTCTGCACCCCCGTGGCTACTAGACACACCTGTAGTGTGTCTGTGGGTGCTAGGTTGAACCCTGGACATCTTCAGGAACCTCGGTGAGTCACTGCTTCATCTCCCTGACCATGGTGCAAGACAGACAGAATGCCGGGCACCCTCTACAGCCTCAGTGGCTACTCACCACACCCATAGTGTGTGCATGTGGTGAGATGAACCCCTGATATTTTTAGGAACTCCTGTGAGCTGCTCTGTAGCCTCCCCCACTAATGTGTGAGGCAGGTGGACCCCTGGACAACTTCTGGGGCCTTGGTGGTCACTTCCAGAACAACCTGTACCCCGCTGGGAGCCCAGCTGAAATGTGAACAGAGTCAGCAGTCTCAGGGAGTCCATGCCCATCCCTCCCCTGCCAATGTGGGAAGCAAGCTCTGTCCTGGGCAATATTTGAAGCCTCAGTAACCACGACCTGTATGCCTCCTACTTTTGTGGAACCTGGGCCAAACCCCAGACAGCTTCAGGAACTCCAGAGAGCCTCTGTCACCCTTCCCACACATGCCTGGAAGCCAACTGAATGCAAGAAAGTTCAGGAGCATCTGAGACTCCACCTTGCCACCACTCACCAACACAGGAGTCGCACTGAGCACTGGGGACCTTCAGTCACTTGCTCTGCCACTCACACACAATTGGGAGAGTGAGGCTACACTCCAGGGAACATCTGGATCTTCAAAAATGATAAAATGAAGGAGCAAAATGCAATTGCAAACCTCCACACCACCCAAAACAAGTCCAGGAGACATCAACACAGAAGGGCCTGGAAGTCATACACCTGAAATTTCTGAACTGATAGCAACTGAAGTAAAGAAACAACTCCATCAGGCCATAGAAGACATCAGATCAGAAATAATGTCTCAGGTAAAAAAAGAAATGACAACTCATGGAAACCTTCAGTGAACAATATAGAAAAGAAGTAGAATGTATGAAACAGATTCAAATAGATATCCAGGAAATTAAAAATTCCATCAAAAGCTGGAAAAACCACCTGAATGAAGTTCAAGATAGACAGTCAGACCTTGAAAACAGCATTGCCACTAACAAATGTAAAAGGAGGGATCTCTTAAAAACAACAAGAAACAAGGAAATAACAATTCAACAATGATGAAGATGAAGCAGGGTTTTTTGCTTCATCTTTCATGAAGCAAGATGAAGCAGAGAAAAATAATGTAAGATTAATAGATATCACTGAAACAGCAGGTGTCAACACAAATGACATTAAAAGACTATTTGAAAAAATAATAGCAGATAGAAGAGCTTGGAGTGAAGTATTTCAGGTACTGAAAGAAAACAACTTCCAATCCAGATTGATGTACCTTGCAAAACTATCTTTCAAATTTAAGGAAAAATAAAATATTTTCATGAACAAGAACAAATGAAAAATTTCATGAGTACCAAACCAATCTTATAAAGAGTACTAAAAGATATTCTAGAAAGAGATAAAACAGACCATAACTTCAAGAATAACAACAGAAAGGAATCACCAAGCAGAGCAAGCAATTAAACAGAGGGAAAAAGGAGGATCCAGCAGTAGGAAAATAATATGACAAAAGTAAACCAGTACATATCAGTTATAACCATCAATGTAAATGATCTCAGTGCACCCACCAAAAGAAGCAGACTAGCAGAATGGATCAAGAAACAAAATCCAACTATATGCTTATACAAGAAACACATTTAACTCAAAGGGAAATTCATAGACAGAAAATTAAAGGATGGAAAACAATACTCCATGTAACAGAAACCCAGAAAAAAGTGGGTGTAGCTATTCTGTTTGCAGACAAAGTGAACTTCAAACCAAGAACAACTGAAAGAGATAAGGAAGGTCACTACATACTTTTGAGGGGAAAACTTCAAGAGGAAGAGATAATAATCATAAACCTCTATGCACCAAACATAGGAGCACCCAAGTATACAAGACAAATTTTAACAGACATGAAAAATGAAATAAGCAGCAACACAATCATAACAAGGCACTTTAGCACACCATTGTCACAGAGATAGATCAACTAGACAAAAAATGGGGAAAGAAATAACAGAACTTAACCAAACGTGTGCACATATGAACTTAGTAGACCTTTACAGAGTGTTCCATCCAACAGCATCATAATACACATTCTTCTCTGCTGCACATGGGACATTCTCCAAAATAAACCATATGCTAGTACATAAAACATGTTTAAGTAAATGCAAGGGAATTGAAATTATCCCATGTATACTATTGGACCATAGTGCAATGAAATTGGAAATTAATGACAAAAGAAAACACAAGAACTCCATAAAGAGTTGGAAATTAAATAATGTCCTCCTGAACAACCAATGCATCACAGATGAAATCAAAGTAGAAATTAAACACTATTTACAATCAAATGAAAATGTAGCTACACCCTATAGGGGCCTGTGAGATGAAATAAAAGCAGTTCTCAGAGGGAAATTTATAGCAGTGAACTCCCACCTCAGGAAAGCAGAACAAGCACAAATAAACAGTCTGATGCTGCACTTCAAGTTCCTAGAAAAAGAAGAGCAAATCAAACCCAAAGCCCAAAGAAAGCAGGAAATTATAGTTCAGGGTGGGAATTAATGCAACGGAGACTAAAAAACAATTCAAAGAATTAATGAATCACGGAGTTGGTTCTTTGAAAGAATAAATAAAATCGATAAACCCCTAGTCAACCTTATCAAAAAAAGGAAAGAAAAAAACTGAAATATATGCAATAAGGAATGAAAGGGGTGAAATCACTACAGATCCTGAAGAAATTCAGAAGATCGTCAATACCTACTTTGAAAATCTTTACTCCCATAGAATAGAAAACAGATGAAATGGACAGATTTCTAGACACATATGAATTACCAAAGCTGAATGAGAAGATATACAAATCATGAATAACTCAATATCAACCAGTAAAATTGAGAATGCAATAAAAAAAACCTTGCCACTGCAGAAAAGCCTGGGTCCTGATGGATCCACAGCTTAATTCTACAAGAAATTCAGAGAAGAATTAACACTAATTCTTCTCAAAATCTTTAATAAAATTGGAAAGGAAGGAATTCTCCCCAACTCACATCTGGAGGCAAGTATTATCCTGATACCAAAACCAGAGAAA
>NW_004955495.1:8424215-8425080 GCF_000276665.1 Chinchilla lanigera | reverse complement strand
CTTGCTCATGGATAGGAAGAACCAACATTGTGAAAATGGCAATACTCCCAAAATTATTGTACAGATTCAATACAACCCCAATTAAAATACCATTATACCATTAGCAGACCTCACAGACATAGAGAAAGCATTCCTAAAGTTCATTGGGAACCAGAAGAGGCCTAGAATAGCAAAAACAATCCTGGAAAACAAAGGAAAGGCAGGGTGCATCATAATTCCTGAGCTGAAATTATATTACATACAAGATAGCTAACTGACTTCTATCACTTTAATGAAAGGAACAGTTGATGATTACTTATTTGATCAATCCTGCATGTCTCTACTTGTTCTCCTGAGAAACCACTTTGAAGATATCAGTAAGTAATACAATAACCATTGTTAATTTCCTACCACTTTATCTGTAACTCCATATTGCTTGTATTGTTCTTATGCTATTGTGTAAATGGATGTCTGTTTGTTAATATGTTTTCCTTCTTTTATTTTTAAAATAAATTTTAAAATATAGTAAAAAATTTTTTTAAAAATAGAAAAAAAGAAATTAAGTTACAAAACTTCTGTGATAAAATCAGCATGGTACTGGCACAAAAACAGACCCAAAGATCAATGGAACAGATTAGAAGATACAGACAAAATGACAAACACACTCAATGTTTGACAAAGGGACCAAACATGTTCAGTGGAAGAAAGATAACCTCTTTAATAGATGGTGCTGGAAAGACTGTATTTCCACATGCAGAACACTAAAACTAGACCCATGTCTTTCACCATGCACTAAATTAAAGTCAAAATGAATCAAAGATCTAAATATTGAAAACAGAAAAACTAAATTTATTGGAAGAGAAAGTAGGTAAAAATCTTGAAGACA
>NW_004955495.1:8421983-8423155 GCF_000276665.1 Chinchilla lanigera | reverse complement strand
GGGAAAGAAGAAAAAAGAAAGAAGGCAAAATATAAATATATATATGAATAGCTGTGATAAATGTATTTTTGATGTCTGATGTATATTGAAAGGAACAGTTAATGCTTACAATTTTTTATGTTCTGATCAATTTTGCATGCTTATATATGGGTAATCTGATTTGAAGGTGACAATATGCAATGGAATTACCATGGTGAATTCCTACCATCTTGTCTAGTGAAACTGCATTATCTCTAATATTTTATCTAATAATTATTTTCTTATTCTCTTTAATGGTTTGAACAATCTTCCATTCTTACATCTGATAATCTTTCAATGTAGTTAAGGGTAGTGATATGCAATTTAACAATCACTGTTAATTCGTATTATTTGTCTTGAAATTCTGTATCACTTTAAATGTTCTTGCTTTGGTTTGTTTATGTTTGTGACACTGGTATGCTGCTATTGTTCTTTTTGTTTGTTTGTTTCTCATTTACTACTCTCTTTAAAATGAAATTTAAAAAAATAAAGCTCTATCAATGAGTGGGGGTGGAGTATAAAGACACAAACCAATATTGTTTTTTTCTTGTCTTTTTTTTTTTGTGTGTGTGTGTGTGTGTGTGTGTGTTTGTCTTTTCTTCTGGTACCAGGAATCGAACTCATGACCTTGCGCTTGCCAAGCAGGGTTTTTGCCACTGAGCTGAATCCCCAGACCCAAACCAATATTATTTTGGTCACCAAAAACAGTGATATTCTGTCATTTGCAGCAACACTGATATGCTTGGAGTATATTATATTAAGAGAAATAAATCAGGCACAGAAAGATAAATACTTTATGTTTTTACTTATATGTGCAAGCTAAAAAATCACTCTGAAAGTGGTTGTAGAATACTGTTTATCAGAGGCTGGGAAGTGTGGTGAGAGAAATGGAGATACGATGGTTAATAGGTATTGAGAGAAATAACTTCTTTATTGCAATATAACTATTGGTGATAACAATTAATGGACTATGTTAAAGCAGCTAGTAGAGAGGGTTTTAAATTTCTCAACACTAATAAATGATAGATACGTCAACTTCTCTGATCCAGTCTTTCAACATTATATACAAATGTTGGTACATCTCATTTTACTGCCATAAATAACTACAATTACTGTGTCAAGTATAATATAAAATATACCTTTTAAAAACTAAA
>NW_004955495.1:8397972-8415757 GCF_000276665.1 Chinchilla lanigera | reverse complement strand
AAATAAAAAATAAATAAAAAAATAAATAAAAAAAATAAAATAAAATGCATACTTTAAAAAAAAAAAACTAAATTTAAAACAATGTTGTAAAAAAGTCACTTGACAACTAGTGAAAAATGCGTATGTTTAAGTGTACAAATCTTATTTTACATTAAAACCTAAGAAATAAGCATAAAACATTTTAAGCCTATTGAAATGTTAAAATACTTCTGACAAATGATACAAGATTATGAATCAAGAATGCAGAAGAATGAGTGCAGTTCACTCATAAATGTAACAATATACTCATTTCACTAACACTCAAAGAAAATCACATTAAAATATTACAGTCATAAAAACTCTTAGTCTGGTATTTTCTTTATTCTTAAATCTGCAACAGCAAGAACAAGACTTTGCTTGCTTGAGTAGTCTTTCTAAAGTGAGTTTCCAGACAGAATGTGGGCACCTTCCAGGAGCTGGAAAGGGCATGTAAAAAGGATTACCCTTTTTCTTGTATATCTGAGGGTTCCTATTTCATTTGAGGTTTAACTTTTATTGCTGTAAGTTTTCACTAGAAAATAATAAGGCTGCAGAAATGAGAGAAACTCTAAGACCTGCACCACGAAACAAGGAGATAACCAGGAGGTGGGACCCACAGGTGGAAAGGTTTTTTTATTTGCTCCCAGCTGATGAAATTATCAGTATGGAGGAGAGAATCTGAGAGTAAGGTAACATCCCAGTAAGAGGGAAACAGCTAGGGAGATGGGCAAACTTCAGGAATTTGGATAGATCACAAAAGAAGTGTGAGAGAAGGACAGTCTCAAAACAGGCAAGGTTATGGACAGACGGTTCATCAATCAGGACCTCAAAGCCATCAGATCACAGAGCTAGGGGTCCATGGTGACCACATAGTGCAAGATGACAGAGGTCATCACCAGGAGGAGTAAATTGTCTAGGCACCCAAACACAATAAAAAAGATAATATATTGGCTGAGATAATAATATTGGCTGAGGAGGGCTTCATAGATTGTGAAGATAATAATATTGGCTGAGGAGGGCTTCATAGATTGTGTCTTTTTCCTTGTCTGGAATTTCAGCAAATGTGTTTGACCTGGTGAAATGGAAAGGAAAAAGTACATGAGTGTAAGAGGGATTCCAGGCTGATGGCTGGGATGATGAATAGGTTCCCAAAACATGTGACCAGGTACAAGGACAGAAAGATTCCCAAAATCAACGACTGCCACTCTTGCTCCCATGGAAATCTCAGAAGAGAAAGTTTCCAAAATTTGTTTGGTTTCCTATTTCCATGAAGCTTCTGAGTTTTGCAGAGGAGAAAAAGATACAGAAATCAATCCAGAGTACAGCAGTTCTCTTCTATCCAAACCTCTGGGACTTATAAATTCACTGATTTGGGATAATCACTGGCTTTCTTTGGTGCCAAGTTGTGGCTACCATCACTTTGTAAACACAGTCTCTAGGTCAGTTGTGATCAAATGGTATTCCCTGGAACAGCCACCAAAGTCACCTGAGAACTTGACAGAGATTCTTGTTCTCAGGATGCATGGACCTACTGAATCAGGCACCCTGGAAATGGCATTGGAAATCTGCGCAAGCCCTTCCTGGATTCTGATGCATAGACAAGTTTGAGGACCACTGTTCCATGGCTTCCTTGCACCCCAAAACTATCCTTCTTTCTGCACAATCTGTGATGGCTGCCTTTACATTTTCGGTTCAACATCCATTAGAATGAGAAATTTCTAACTCAAGGAAAATCTTTAAGTGGCTGTGACTCAAGCCAGATCTCCGGAGAAACACCACATTACTTAACAAAATTTCCATTTCAATTTACTCATGGTGGTATTGCATTGGTTGACAAACAAATGTGTGTGGGTGTGTGTGTGTGTGAGTGTAATTGCCACGTAGGAATGTCTATGATTAGTCAGAATGTCACCTTAAAACACAAAATCAGTACCAAAAGTCAATTAGCTAAATATTCCAAGCAAATATGTGCTGATGGTATGGATTGTTGTCTTTAAAAATGTACTGTTGTGTGAACATCATAATGAAAGAAAAGTACCCAGTGTCATAAAAGCATACAACTGGGGATATGAAGGAATCTCGATAGAAGAAGAAAAGGAGATAATTTCCACAAAACAATCACATGAAGAGTGAATTGGCAAGATGAAGGGAGGAGTTGAAATTGTTCAATTATTGTAGAAACCTCATTTCTTCAGAGATTTTTCATCTATGCTATATCTCCCTTTGCCTCCCCCAAGCAGAAAAAGTAGCAACAATGGAATGTCAGAAGTCAATGTTTTATTAGTTGTCCCAATTCTGTTTATTTCATTATCTAGTGTTTTCACATAGATGAAAAAAAAAGAACAACTTTCAACACAATGACCTAAATTGTACCACATTATGTAGAAAGATACAAGGGTACAACATTCGTTTTTGGTGAAGGGCAACATTCATTTTTATTTATATGTTTTAATTGTAATAAAATATGTTAAGATTATTTTAAGCATAAGGTATGACAGCCCGTATGTCTCAAAATATAGAAAGGAAGTGAGTTCAGAGGGGAAAGCAAAGATGGCATAATTTCCACTCTTCAAGAAAATCTTATTCATGAATTTTTAAATTGTCTCATTTATAATTTTTATTAAACTTTAACTTGGGGATAACTGTAGATTAACATGCATATGTAAGAAATAAACCAGAGAGATCCAGCATTCTTTACTCAGTTTTCCCAACAGTAACAGCTTGCATAAAACTATAGTACATTATCACACCCAAGATGTGGAGACTGAGAACAGTCAAAACACAGAACAGCTCCACCAAAATACTTAGCATTGGCCCCTTTGAGAGCCTCATCTACCTTCCTCCCTTTCTTGTCCTTGACCTATAAGAACTACTAATCCATTCACCATCCATATACTGTTGTCACTTCAGACTATTATCTAGAATTTTAAAATATCTGCCTAAGAAAAATAAAGGCGTAAATATCTCTAGGTCCCTGTTTTGCCCATGACTACAATAAGCACTTTGGATACCAAACTGAAATAAAAGCAAGATCCTGAATATGACAGCAACATTACTGTTAGATTGGAGGCATAAATTCTGGTGCTCAGTTGTACACTGGGGTGACTATAGTTAATAATGCCCTGTACATATCAAAATTGTTAGAAGTGAGGATTTTAGAATTTCTTCACCACAAAGAAATGATTAAAGTTGAAGGTGACAAATATGTTAACAACCCCAGATTTATCTTTATGGGATAAAAACATGAGTCAAAACACCATGTTGTGTCTCATAAACATGTATTAATATTATGTATTAATTAAAAAATAAAAATTTTTAAACCCCTAACCAATAGGTATAAAATAAACTAGCATGTTGAATTCCACATTATCAAGAAAAGTAGTTAAGGCAGTGACATACAAAGACATGATACATGAAAAAGGAAAATATTTGACCTCAGATTTTAAAAAATTGCATTGGTTGCCTAGTGTAACTTTTCCCATATATGGAGAAAGCCCAATCTCTAGTTCTTCAATAAAACTAAAGAACCATTATGCAATATGATATGTAATACAAGAAAAAATTACTTTAAAGAAATTCTTTCTTTTTTAAAGAAATTCTTGCTGGTTCATCACATATATGAGAATTTCCAAATATTTCTGGTCCAGTATTTGGAATAACGTTGGGAATTTGGGTAAGAAAAAAGAAAACACTGTTGGCTATCAGAACAGAAAATCTAAAAACATGAATTATTTATATTGTATAGGAACATTGAAATTACAGTAATAGAAAGTCCAGGAAATAAATGTAATGATCAATTTCCATTTTCATGATCTGGTCAAAGAATCACAGTTTTAGACTCAGAAGCTTCGAAAGTCCTGCAACCAAGAGAGCTGTTCAGCTCAAGGTTGGATGCTTTTACACTTTGCACCCAGAAAGTCTTTTCAGAGCTCTCTTTACATCTTTATTCCTCAAGCTGTAGATGAAGGGGTTCAGCATGGGTGTGACCACGGTGTACATCACTGAGGCTGTTGCACTTGACTGTGAGCTATGGGTTGCAGCAGAACTAAGGTACACACCTAGACCCGTGCAATAGAATAAGGAGACCACAGAGAGGTGAGATGCACAGGTGGAAAATGCTTTATACTTCCCCTGAGCTGATGAGATTGAACGTATGGAGGAAACTATTTTAGAGTAAGAATAAAGGATGCCAGCCAGGGGAACAGTAGCCAGTAGCACAAGTGCAAAATACATCACCAAGTCATTAAGAAAGGCATCGGAACAAGAAAGCTGGACCACCTGATTGAGTTCACAGAAAAAGTGTGGGATTTCCAAATCTGTACAGAAGGACAGCCGCAGCACCATTAGGCTTTGTAACAAGGCATGCAGGACACTCACAATCCAGGACAGCAACACCAGTAACATACAGAGTGGGCGGTTCATGATGACTGGGTAATGCAGGGGGTGACAGATGGCTACAAACCTATCATAGGCCATCACAGCCAGGAGGAAGTTGTCCAACTCCACAAAGAGCAAGAAAAAGTACATCTGAGTGATGCAGCCTGCATAGGTAATGGCCCTGGTCTGTGTCTGGATGCTCACCAGCATCTTGGGCACAGTGGTGGAGGTGAAACAGATGTCTACAAAGGAGAGGTTGGAGAGGAAGAAGTACATGGGTGTGTGCAGGTGGGAATCTGAGACGATGGCCAGGATGATGAGCAGGTTCCCAAGCACAGTGGTCAGGTACATGGAGAGGAAAAGCCCATATATGAGGGGCTGCAGCTCTGGGTCCTCTGAAAATCCCAGAAGAAGAAATTCTGAACTTCTTGTGTCGTTTCCTAGTTCCATCTGGTGGATGCAACTAGCAGAAAAAAGAAAAACTAACATTAGTAATATTCTCACAAATGGATGTTACTCATATTGTTGAAATGCTCTAATTTATATGTGTCAGTTTGTAAGTTATTTTATATACTTTATGATCTAGTTCCCATAGGGTACCCCTAGTGTCCTTTTTGATTTGGAATTTCTGTTCTGCTCTAACCCTTTTCCCTATGAGGTCATGTGTTCTACAGTTTTAATGAGAAAATAGTATTTACATTTGAGAAAGATATATTGAGTGCTGACCAAGTTACAAGCCCTGTCTACAAAATGATAAGCTGCAGCTGAAAACAAACATTCCTACATACCAATCACGGACATAGAATATATAAAGATAAGTAAACCACATGTCTATGACCTGTTTCCTGGTGAAAGTATCACACATCCACAAAATTATACATATTAAATGTATGTGGTCCTTTTACTGTCAATTATACCCCAATAAAGCTGCTTAAAAAAAGAAATAATCATGTAACATGGCACATGGTGAATATATCATGAAAACAATGATAGGATAATAGAGAGAGTAGATAGGAGGTGTGTGTGTGTGACCGTGTGTGTGTGTGTGTGTGTGTGTGTGTGTGTTCCTTGGGATAAATCCTAGGATCTGGTGCATGCTAAGCAAGTGCTCTGCCACTGACCTACACCCCCCAGGCCCACAGTCAGGCAAGAGAAGGCGACATGTGAACAGAAGATAGGATGGGAGCCAGGAAGTCACCTGTGCAAATTTTACCTGGCAGAGGGAACAATCAGTGCAAAAACCCTGAGAGAGGTACGTGGTTCAGATTCTCAACATCTTCAAGGAGCTAGTGTGTGGATGTCAGTGAGAGAGGAGGAGGGTGCTGAGAGACAGCAGCAAAGGTTGTTGAAGAATGAGGTGTTGCTGAAACTGCTGGACACAGGAACCCCTCTTCCACACCATGTACTTCTCACACATTATTAATTTTGCTGCAAAGGCATCCTGTGAATTCAAGTGGAAACTCTCCTTACTGCTATTTGTGGTTGAGTCTTCCTCTGTATTATAAGAATCATTCCACGTACCTCTGCCCTGAGGATTGCGCACACACCACCACAACACTTTGACACTCTCAATGCACTGATTAGGCTACGACTGTGTACACTACAAGCAGGACAGACCAGATGATTGTTCCTCTAATCATAATACCCTGAATTTCCATTTTGTATGTATGTCGTGAACACATAAATGGGGAGCTAAATTTTGTTACATTTTTTCTTCTGTTTTGCATTTGATGAAATAAAAGGAGAAACAGAAATTAAATGGAAATGAGAAAGCAAACGCAATAATAAACTCAGATCAAACCTGAGAAGGTGGAAGGAAGAAAATCCTTCCAAAGTTCTATCTCCCAGATGCCTTGCAAAAATAAGAAAAAATCAAAAATAAATGTATCCAAAGTCAAAGGTAGTGATAACTTTATGCTTTCAAACACCACATAGAAAGATAGTCCCAAGACAAAACTGACTCAAAGGACTAAACAAGAAACAAAGGAATATACAGAAAAGGCAAAAAAAAAATTAAGCTTTTTAAATATGAAATAGAACTTCTTATGCCTATTCCGTATTTCTGATCGGTCTGCTTGGATGTGGTTCAATGGAAGTAGAAGCAGAGTACTTCTATGTCCTGGGGAGCTATTCGGAAGACAGCTATAAATGTTAAAAGCACAGGTATTGTTTAAGTCAAGGATTTTACACTTCATACTTGGCATTCTGGACCAAACTGTTCTCTGTCGTAAGGGCTGTCTTCCGTCTTGTAAGATGTTAAACAGCACCTCTGACCTCTAATGACTCCTTCCCATGTGGCAGCCAAAAATGTCTCTGGACATTCATCGTTCAGTGTAACCTGGGAGACAAAATGACTCTTGGTTCAGAAACACAGTTTGAACTTAAAAATAGCAAAATAATTTTGCAGCATTGATACTATAACAAACTAGTGAGGAAGAATATAAAATGTCATCAAACATGTGCATAACATAGCCCCATTATGAAATATTAGACATTTTTGAACTATTTAATCTGCATATGATAGTTGATTGGAGAGAAGTTGGTAAGGAATTATTGAGAGAGAGAATGAGAATGACAATAAGGGAGACAAGCTACAAAGGAATACTGCAGTAAAAATAAATAGCATTTACAGTATTCATAGCGTCTGATTTGTGCATTTGCATAGGACGTGTGTGAGAATGTAGATATGAAAATGCAGAAGGAGAATTTTTAAATAAACTAAACTTATAAAAACAGTTACAGTGTTAAGTTACTATAATGTTTTTCTTTAATAAAATAAATTATAGATTTTCTTTGTTTTAAATAAAATATAGAGAGATTGAACTCAGGGCTTTCTGCATTCAAGGAAAATACTCTGTCACTGAGCTAAAATCCTAGGTCTGGCTTTTAATTGAAACATAATAGCTGTACATAATAATAGGGCACACTGTCATAGTTCAACATATGTACACAATATTTAATCCTCAAACTGAGGACATTACATTTCCCTCTCCTTAAACATTTATCAATCCTTTGCATTGGGAAACTATGAATTCTTCTGTTCAAATTCTTAAAAAAAAATATGCAACTAAAAACCCAGGATATTGTTATCTTTAAAGTATTTGCTCATAACTACCGTTGTTAATTTCTTACCATCTTGTTTTGCAATGCTGTATCATTTTTTTATTGTTTTTTGTTTTATCCTCTTTAAAATTAAAACAGAATAACATTTTGGGGATTTTTTTAGTTTTTTATTTTAAAAGAAGTAAAAATAGTTTAAAAATTAGAAATGATACAGAATTTCAAAAAACAAGATGATATGAATTCAATAATGGTTATTATTTACATATTGTTGTCTTCAAAGTAGTTGTTCAGATTACCAGATATAAGCATGTAAAAACTGGTCAAAAAAATTTTAATTAAGTATTAACTGTTCCTTTCAGTAAACCAATAGGAATTAGTACTACAATTATCTTAGCCATCTTGTGTGTGTGTATACATATACTTCCTTCCTTCTTTCTTTTCCCCTTTCCTTCATTCCAGCTGTTCTTTCCTTTTGAGCAGCTTATTTCCCTTTCACAATATTTATTGTGGACTGGGGATATAGCTCAGCAGCACAGCACCTGCCTGGCAGGCACAAGGACCTGAGTTTGATTCCTGGCACCAAAAAAACCACTATTGTACCTTTCAGATTTTATTTACTCTTTCAGGTTCCCACCAGGATAGCATTTTGGAAGTGATTTTGTTTTTCTCATGATTACAAAAATTATTGGGTAAAAATACACAGTAAATTATTTTGAACTATAAACACAGCACCATGCTGTAAAATATTAAATTATGCTCCTCCTGTGTAGTTGTATTTTGGTTCCCATTACTCAACAAACCTTGTCTCCCCTCCCCTACCTTTCTTCATTTCTAGCGACCAATATTCTACTCTGTGTTGTATAGATTTTGAATTTTTTAAATTCTTGATGAACATTTCCTCATTCTATGTGTTTTTTAGGTTTCTTATTAGTATTTGTTTGTGATGTGTAATAATTACCTTCATCTTGAGGAATTTATACATATACATATCACATCTAATCATTTTCCCTGTCCCTTTCTTATCCTCTTGCCTCCCCTGGTCCCCAGACCACCTCCCCATCTCCACTAAGTCTCCCTTTTGCTTATCATCTCTTATTTTTGCACTTTGGATAATTTTTATTTTGGATTTAGTGTGATATCTATATACACACGCACTGATTGAAAGGATGAAAATTAAAAGATAATCTGAACCATGAATGAGAAAAGATACAAAATACTAATTATTTTGTAGGTTATTAGTTCAAGATAAAATTACCAGAGACTTGTGGAAATAATAGAATATGACAGGAAGTCTTCCAAAATGCATACAGGTAACAGTATCTAACATTTTAATTTGTTTTATATAAAGAAATATGTGTTCAAATAGGTTTGATCAAGATTAAGTGCATTTTAATAAAATGAAAAAGAATGATGCCTTACAGGCAATGGTTGAAGGGGATGCATTTAATAAAAATGTCTCAGGTCACAAAAAGCCAAAAGACACAATAAAAAAAATCACAGAAATGTGAAAGGAAGCTGGAAATATATGTGTATAAATGTATGAAATAACTTGCTAGCACTAAAGATTCAGAACATTCATTTTTTTATTTAAAGCAAAGACCTGCAAGCAAATAATTTAAATTAGTCGATTCTTTCTGAAGGAAAAAAAGCATATAAGGATGCAATATGATAATTGATCGATATAACTACACAAAATTTATAAATTTACCTTCCCGACAAATACCTTTACACATGCCTGAAAAAAACTACATAGCAAACAATTTCTGAAAGAAAATTCCAATATTTTGCTTTTAAAAATGCAGTCAAAACAGAAATAAAAAGCGCCACCTCAGTATAAAAGAGAAAAATCTTGCATAGATACTTTGTGATAGAGAAAGAACATAATTAACAAACTCGCAGATATATTCAGTCTCATGGGACATTGAACCATTCCAAATTGAGACTTTTAGGCAAATCTCTATTCACCTACTAAGTTTTGCTGTGAATACACAGAGAGGTGAGACTTTGAAAAGCACGTTTCATGAACTTCTGTTGCAAGATGAGAGTTGCCAGAGTGTCTTTCTCTGGATCTTTATCACCAATACAGAAACATAGTCCAGTAAGTCTCATCATAAACAGTAATGCCTTCATTATGCTGCATCTCCCTGTAAAATTAATACCCCATTTATCTGCTTCCCTTAACTGCAAGAATCTTTGGACTTAGGTTCTTTTAATGGAAGTACTTTATACTTCTCATTCAGTCTTCTACTCAGGCATCTATTATCATCCCTTCAGTCAGCAATAAACCCTGGGTCAATTGGTTTAATATTCACTGCTCATTTTAGCTACATGAATAAACACAGCATTATCAATACATGCACGATTATGAATAAATAATTGAGAAAGAAAGCAACCACTGCAATCCCTCTTCTGGGCTGGGGCAGACAGGCTCTCGGTTGACTTTAGGTAAACAGTCTCAGTCTCCATGCTCTTGGACCTTATTCTGCAGTATCTACTGAGCTCTCAGACTCACCTGGATACCGTCATGGGAAAGAAGGTCCTGTGTCAAAGTGCAAATTCCCCCTTCATTGGTTAATAATGGAAACCGCAGCTCTATCCTCAGAATAGACAATAGGATGGAGTTAAGCATCAGTCTCCTAGGTAGATTTGAGCTCTCAAAAGAAATCACTATGTCCTGTCTAACCCAAGGCTATACACTGAGGGACATCAGAGGAGAGTTTTAGTGCCCTACATGGGCTCAGTAACCATATTTCCCTCTTGGTACCTTAGCCTCTAACTTTGCTTTCCTATGGGACACTGGCCTGGAAAGACAAGAAATTCCTCCTGCTGATTCTCTGTTCCCAAGACACTAGTTCAGGCACCAGTAAATCTACTTTTTATTCCCCTTTCTCCATTAACTCACCTGCCTTCCAGAGATAAAACCTTTAGCACCTTATCTTTCATTTGTGTTACAGTATTTTTTAAAAATCCAACTCTGATGAACGATTTTGATAAGGTCTCCTGAATCTTCCAAGCATTGATTTGTGATGGGTACAAAGTGGCTGATACCTCCAGAAATGTATCATCCCATCTTTAACAAGGAAAAGAAGTGTGTATCTTTGGTATAAAACTTTGGACACTTACATTTACTGGCTTTATAGTCCTTTTCACAACATAGTCAAGAATTTTATAATTAGAACACAAGTTAAGAGCTCTCATTTAATCTTTCAGTTTGAAATGTCTGTTAACTACGTAAGATGCATTTAGACCTGTTTTGCACCATAACCTGAGCTTAGTGCCTTATAGAAATTATGTGATTTGATTTTTAGTAAAATCTGTCTTATAATTCTATTATGAATGCCCCTCTCTGCTGATGAAATGTGCAAGACATGTATTGTAAACAAACTAAGGGATTGAACCTTGGTGTGAATTCTCGTGTAATGTTTCCAGTTCCCAAACTCTGTCTTAAAGAGAAACAAAAATGGAAATGATAGAGAATTTCAAAACAAGATGATAGGAAATTAACAATGGTTATTATATTGCATATTGTTACCTTCAAAGTAGTTGCTCAGATCAACAGATATAGGCATGCAAAATTGATCAAACAAGATAAGCACTAAATGTTCCCTTCAGTGAACTAATAGAAGTTAGTACAATTATCTTAGCTATCATATATATATATATATATATATATATATATATATATATATATAATTTTACCTTCCTTCTTTTCTTTACCCCATCTGAGTTGTTCTTTCCTTTTGAGCAGTTTTTTTCCCTTTCACAATATCTACTGTACTTTTTGGATCTTATTTACTTTTTCAGTTTCTTACACTAGAGAGACAATATGATGTTCACACATGCAAGTCTGATTTATTTCACTTATGAGTATGAGTTCAAGTTGCATCCAGCTACCTATAGAAGGCTCAAGTTTATCTTTCTTGATAGCTGAGTAATACCCCTCTGTATAAAAATACCACATCTTTTTTGTTCGTTCTTCAGTTGATGGGAACCTGCGTTGTTTCCAAGATTTTGCTATGACAAATTGTGCTGCAATAAACATAGGTGCACATATATTGCTGTGGTATGATATTTTCAATTCCTCTGGAAAAATACCCAGAAGGGGAATAGCTGGGTCGAATGGGCACCCCGAAAAAATCAGTTGCAGATAGTGCAGGTCTTCCCTCCAAAAAATCTTAAATACTTAAATACTTAAACACTTAAAACTATGTGTTAATCAAAAACAACTTAGTGCTTAAGTAAATAAAAATGGTACCTATATGATTTGATCATTATACACTATGTATGTGCATAAAATTATCACATAGTACTCATATATTTATTCATTAAAATAATAATTTAAAAATTTTAGAGATAGAAATGAGATATACCTCCCCCTAAAAAAAGAAGAAAAAGAAAATAAGTAATTAAGATTTGCCAACACAGAAAATGTACTAACTTTTAAGAAATAGAACTGCCTATTACAAATTATTTGATTATTACACACTGTAAACATACATAATTGCCATAATGCACTCCATGAGATATACAAATATTGTGCCTGGATTTTTACAAAAGGAATAAACTTAGTAATTCAATTATTTTAACTTTGGTTTGATGAATCAGTTTGAAAATTTTAGGAAAACTTCTAGAGTGAATGTATGCACTTTTCTTTCAAAGTCATATGTAAGGATTATTAATGTGTATTATTTTCATTCAGTGTAACTACGTTTGTCTTTATTATCATGGATCAAGTCTAGGCCAATGGTTTTGAACCTGAATGTTCCCCCCAGCCCATTTGTTAAAGATTTGGTAACCAGCCTGCAGTGCTCTAGGGAGATGGTTCGACATTTAAGAAGATCCTTGCTGTTTGTAGAGGCATAACCTTGTAATCCTAGTACTTGGGAGGATGAGGCAGGAGGATCACAGCAAGTTTGAGGACAGCTTGGGCTACATAATGAGTTCAAGGCCAGCCTGAACTACATAGTGAGACCCTGTTTTAAAAAAAAAAAAAAAAAAAAAAAACAGTCTTGCAAGAATTCATGTCATTGGGGATGTGCCCTTAAGCCAATTTTGGGACTTCGTTCACTTCCTCCTTTCTCCTCTTCCTCCTCTTTTTTTCCTTCTCAACCACTATAACACAAACAGCTCTGCTCCAGACACTGTTAACCATGATGTTCTGCCTCACCACAGGCCCAAAGCAACTGGATCCTCTGAATATGGGTGGCCACCTCTGAGACCAGGAGATCAAATTGTCTTCCCTCTTTTAGGGTTGATTTTATTGGGTATTTTGCCATAATAATGGACAGCTGATTAACACATATCTCTTCAAAGATAAATGCTGCAAATACTGCTGGTTTTCAAATGAAGAAAGAGCCATGAACACAGAAATGTAAGCAGTCGGTAGAAACATCAGAGGAAAGAGAGCAGATTCTCTCCTGGAGCTTCCAGGATAAAAACAGCCCTATACACATCCTTTTATTTTTATTATGATGTATTTTATTAGTACACATTTGCAGTACATAATGACTACACTTGTCATGGAGAGTTTGTATATGTTCATAACACATCATACTTTTTGTCCTGTTCCCCTCATAACACTCTCTCATCCCTCCAACTCGTTGATCTTCTTCCTACTAGAAAAAGCTAATTTCCATTTTTTTCTTCAATTCTTCTTTTTCAGTTCTATTTCCCTTCCTTCCCTCTCCTCCTCCATCTTTTGTTCCCCTTCCCATTTGAAAAAGATCTCCCTACATTCTATTATCTATCCTTTATTTTACTTTTCACTTGTACTTTGGGATCCTCATATAAAAGAAACCATGTGATATGTAAGTTTGTGCATTTGATATATTTCATTTAACATTATAGTATCAACATGCATCCATTTACCTACAAATCTCTCAATTTTGTCTTCCTTTATGCAGAACAGTACTCCATTGTGTATATTTTCTTTGCCATTCATCTGTTGATAGACATAAGGGCAATTTCCAAGATTTGGCTATTGACAGTTGTGCTGCTATCGACATGGGTATGCATCTATCACATAATCTTTTTTAAGATTGTACACATATGATTAAGTATAAAACACAATTTCTTACATACATACACATTGCAAAATGAGTACTACAGTAAATAAGGCCTACTAGCACAACCACCATTTTATATAATGACTTTTAATAGGTACCTAAAATTATATTCTTAACAAATTTCCAGATGACAATATAATATTAACTGCAGTTCTTATATTGTACATTAGCTCTCTAGACCTGGTCATCCTAGATCACTGCAGCTTTAGAGCCTTGAATCTACATCTCCAAATCATCCTGCCCCCAGGTCTGGTAAACACCAGTCTGCTCTCTATTCATCAAATGTATTTTTAGATTCCATACACAAGAAAGATTATTTAGTATCTTTCTGATTTTCTTCCTGTGTCTGTCTTATTTCATTATACATCATTGTTTCATTTAAGACATTGGCAGAGGGCCTTTCAGCTTTTACTTTGCTGTTCTTCTAAGTCCTTAAAATGTAATATTAGGTTGTTTATTTGAAATCTTCCTCTATTTCAAAATATAGATGTTTATTACTATTAATTTCTCTTTTATACCTGCATTGGCTGCATCTTTCATATGTTATGATCCCATTTTGTTTCTAGATATTTATAAATTTTACTTTTTTCATTCTTCTTTAGCCTTTTGGTCATCCAAGGACATATTGTTCAGATTCCACATGTTTGTAAGTTTTTAAGTTTGTCTTCTATTATTTATTTCTAGATTCATACAATTGTAGTTAGAAATTTAATATAATTTTGCTCTCAGTGAGTTTGTTAGGAATTGTTTTGCAGTTGTGTTGGTTGGCTTTCCACTATTGTTACAAATTGCCAGAGATAATCAACTTAAAAAGAAAAAAGTTTTATTTTGACTCATGTTTTCAGAGGTTTCAGTGTGTAATCAATTGGCCTCATTACTTTAAACCCGTGGCAAGGTAGCACATCACAGAAGAGAGTAAACAGACAGCCAGAACTACTTACCTCATGACATAGGCCAGGAAGTCAAAGAGTGACAGGGGAAGGGGACTGGGTGCCCAATATCCACAATGACCTAACTTCCTCCCACTAGACCCCACCTCTTAAAGGTCCCACCACCTCCCAAGAGCACAACAGGCTGGAGATCAAGCCTTTAACACAAGTGGCCTTTGCTGTGTTGCTGGACACTAATTCAGACCATAGTTGAACTTCATATGTGATCTATCGAGGAGAATGTCATGTATTCTTGACAAGAATGTGAATTCCACTGCTGTTGGATGGGATGTTCTATATGTACCTGTTAGATCTTCTGGTCTAAGATTTTAGATCTACACCTTAGTAATAAATATTTGTTTATTAGTACACACACTACTTTCTGAAGAAAACACTTCTCCTCTTAGGTCCCCCACCTTACAGGACAGCCTCATGGTTGCAATTATGTGGGGTTGGAGTGAGACCATAAGCTCCCACAGAATGTGCAATGGAGTTTGTAGTTGGCAAGCCTATGATTGGAGTTCTGGCCTTTCAAAATGGCCCTCCTGCATCTTTTGCTCCACTGGGATTTCACAACTTCCTACCTGGACACCAAAGGTCAGAAAAACACACTCTTGTCCATGAATAGATGTCAAATTATTGCTTTGGAAAGATCACCTGTTGTACCACTCTGCTGACATCAATCTCAATTGATAACAAATTCATGACAATTGTCACAACAGGAATAGAAATCAAATACACTTATTCAACAAAATTTTGTTCAAGAGAACTGAGTTTTAGCTTTACATACATTTATTTAGCTTCCCTGGCTGAGGCAAGGGCATTCTCTCTTAAAGGACAGTTTTGCCTAAGGTACAGAGAATTTTCCAATACATAAATTCAGTTGGATTTCCAATTTTAAGACGTTTATGGGATTAAAAGGAAAAGTAACTCATTATTGTTCCTAAATTTCTATCATATATTCATTTTATATTCATTTAAATATTTATGATTTTCATTTCGATCCTCTCAAGCTACCTTTCAACCTTAAATATGGGATTATAAATGACTCCCTGTGTATATGCATACACATACAAATATATAAATGTGTTTATCTGAAACAAAAAAAATTACATATATATGCATAACATATGCCCCACATCCTTAAAATTTTCTTTAAAATTTAGATTCTTTAGACTCAACAAAGTATTTTCACATGTTTCATTTCTAGCCACTTAGCACCAATGTGAGGCCTTCTAAGTGAGAATCTCCTGTCTGCCCCAATCTGAAATTTGTTTTATTATTGCATATGATTTTCTGCTTGTTTTTTGTTTTTGATTTTGTTTTTGTCTTTTTGAGATAGGGTCTTACTATACAGTCCAGGCTGGCGTTGAGCTCACTTTGTAGCCCAGACTGGTCTTGCACTTGCAGTGATGCTCCTGCCTCAGCCTCCTGAGTGCTGAGATTACAGACATACACCACCATGCCCGGCTGCATATGAGTTTCAGAAGTAAGAAAATTGAGGCTCAGGATGATTAAAATTTTAAATACAGAATGTAGTTCAAGCTTAAAGTATACTCATGAATTATGGAAACAAATGGAATGGTGCAGCATATAATCTTAAATTTTATAGCTCTTTTAATTCAACAAATTATACACTTCAAACAGGTACAATTTGATGTACATAACTGGATTCCAATGTATTATTTCAAAAGAAAAATTTTGTTGGATATAGTAGTGTATGTCTGTAATCCCACCACTCAGACTGAAGCAGGAAGATCGCCTTTAGTTTAAGGCCAGTCTGAACTACATAGTGAGACTGTCTCAAATTTCAAAAAATGAAAGGAAAGAAAATCTTTTAATTTTGTGTACTTCAGAGCAGTAGCTAGAACAACAATAGCTCGGTCACTCTTAGGATGAGTGATAGTCCTTTTTCCAGTTGTCAGGATCAAATCCAGGCACTGGCACATGCTGGCAAGTGCTGTACCACTGCGTTACACCTGCAACCCTAATTCCCCTCTTTATCTGCATCATCTGTTTTTGTGAGGAAATGTCCCATTGGGATTAAAATAAATAATCACATATAGAACGTAAAATTCTCCACCTAATTTTTCAGTTGTCATGTTAAGTAGTATCACCTTTTTCTTCAACAATAGCAAGCTTGCACTCAAATAGTTCTGTATTCTTCTGCTATTCGGTCTGAAGAGTCCAACAGTGCTCCTTAATTTTGTCTCATGTCTTCTGCTCTCTTCAGTCTCAGCTGGCACTCTTTCTGCTGCCATAATTCCACCTCCACTCTTAGTGTTTGTTGAGATGGTTGATTTAGTCTGTGCTTCACAGCTATGGTGATATCTTTGTTAAACGGTGAACCCACCCACCACTTGCATTACTATAAGCTCTTTAATAAATACAATTTATCATTTTTGCTATGTGGACTGATGGGGAATTTCCCAAATGCTGAAGTTCTAGTCCTTTTTGCTCAACAATTCCACTTTGGTGCCTTTTTATTTCCTTGCATTTCATGATGATCAGTCAGGAGAAACCATAATAATAATCCTTCAACACTTAGGTTAGAAAGTTTCTTAACTAAATACCAAGATTTATGATTCTCAAGCTCTATATTCTAAATAAATGCTAAATTATGACACAATTCAGCCACTTTTTATCATTTTTGAATGGGATAATCTCTCCGCCAGCTTTTTACATCACGTCCCACTTTTCCATCAGAAACCTCATCAGAATGGACTTTGCTGCTCATGTTTCCGGTCTTGTCATACTTACTTAAGTATTCTCTAAGAAGATGGATGCTTTCTGTGCACTTCTTTTTTCTTCCCCAGCTATCACCAGAATCAGCTATATCTGATGCTTTCCTTTGACTTGTACTTTAACACTTTTTCAAGCTCTACCCACTACTCACTTTCAAAGATGCCTCTGTATCCTTAAGTATTTAAAACAGAGTGTCCATGCTGAGGCGAATGACAGGATTTTAGTCTTCATGCCTGAGTAGTTTCCACTGCAAAAATACATCACGTTTTCTTTGTCCACTTATTTGCTAGAGGATGTCTGAGTGGATTTTATATTTTGGCTATTGTGACTAGTGCTGTAATAAACATAGATCTCAATTTGACCAATCATCAGAGAAATGCAAATCAAAACCACAATGAAGTTATCTCACCCCATTAGAATGGTAATCATCAAAAAAAATATGAAAAATGCTGGCAAGGATGCAGAGAAAAGAGAAGTCTGATAATACTGCTGGTATGACTAGCTACAGATTCATCCAAACAGTACGGAAAAATTATAAAGAATACTTAAGGGCTAGACACCTGGGCTCGAGTCTGTGCTCGCCCACAC
>NW_004955495.1:8380009-8391887 GCF_000276665.1 Chinchilla lanigera | reverse complement strand
AAAAAAAGAATACTTAAAAAACTAGTCATAGAACTACCGCATAGTCCAGACACCCTACAACTTGGCACACATACAAAAAAGATGACATATTCATACCAAAATATATATTCACCTCTCTATGTTTATCAGAAAATTTTGTAAACTTTAAAAAATGAAGTGGAATATAATGTATAATGTTATATATATTTGATGATACAACTCGTATAGTCTCCCATACAAAAATTTCTGCACACATATGAACAGAAAAACTGTGCTGAAATGAACTGTGTGGAATCAAAGCACACCAACCTCCATACAAAAAAGTAAAAGATTTTAGAGAGAATTTTCCAAAGAGAAAGTAATGGCTAACAAACACACAAATATGTTCTGTTAATGTCTGTGTAGATTTACACAGCTCTCTCAGCTGAGGTTAGCAATTCTACAGCAGTGAAGTATGGAGTGATGGGGTTTCAACGAGGATGCATTCCATGGTCCTCCCAATATCTTTGTCTCTCACTGGGGAAGTTGGGCTTAAAGGGATCCCTCTTGGCACTGAATCAGGCTTTCAAGACCATCATGGTGATAGTGGCCCCAGGGTCTCCTCTGGTCTAATCATGAATCATAGTTATGCATAAAGAAACTACATTCCTTCGATCCTAGGAAACAATAGTGCCCTGAATGCAAGTACAGTATGTGGAAACCCTCACTATCTCATTGGTAATAGTATGCAAGGCATAGATGCTCCTGAAGCAAAGATTCAAGAAGGAAAGAACCTGATCAAGTCACAGTGACTCTGATGTCATAGCAGACCTTATGTCTCCCTGGTAACTGAGCCAACATAGAGGGCACAGACACATCCACCAAAAGCTAGACTCTGGGAACTAGAATGCAAAATACCGCACAAGAGCAATGGCTCCAGTGTCTGAGACGTGACTGGTCAACAACAGAGCCAGGGTCTAGAAAGCAGATGCCTGCAGAGCAGCAGTAGCCTGGTAGTCAGAGCACTTGCAGAGCAAGAGAGTGGATAACTCCTCTCCCTAAGTGACTCAAAAGCAGCCACTTCCTTGGGGACAAGAGGAGTACAACCACATCTCACAGTCATGGTCATGGTTGGCTTCAGTGTCAGATGCTGCTGCTATCCTGTGTGGAGGTGATGCTAGAGATTATAATAGTTCCTTCCACATGGCTGATAACAGTGGCCTCTGCTTTTCTTCTTTATTCTTAACCATCTACTGGTGTGTTAATCACCTTTCAATCACTGTGATTGTTATGAAGAAAATCAAAGTAAAGAAGGATATTTATTTTTGCTCATGGTTTCAGAGTTGTCAGTTCATGGCAGCTTGAATTCATTGTTCCTGGGCTGGTGGTGAGGTAGAAAACTATGGTGGGAATTTGTGGTAAAACCAAAAGGCACATGGTAGCCAGGAAGCCAAGACAGACAGAGAGGAAGGGGCAGGTATTCCAATACACCATTCAAGGACATGTCCTCAGTGAACTACTTCTTACAATGAGGTGTCACTTTCTACAGGTGTCATCACCAATAATTCCATGAGCTGAGGACCAGACATTGAACACCTGGGTCCCTGGGGACATTTTAGCTCCAAATCTTATTACCTAGTGTCTTGGGTATACAGATCTTTCCAGGTGAGTATTACATTTTTTTCCACTGTGCTATTTCAAATTCTTTAATGAGAGCTTGAGGCCTCCTTGAGATCTTCTGGTTTGTAGGTAACTATGATTTTTGTGTGGAGTAACAAAAGCTGGAATCTGTTTTTCTAAATCTGGTTAATACAATGTGTGAAGCATATTTAAAAACAGAAGTCCAAGTATGGAGATTCCTCAAAAAACTAAAACTAGAAATTAAATGTGACCTACCTCTGGCCCTTCTAAGTATCTTCTCAAAAGAGTTGAAGACCTCATGTTACAGTGATCCATGCATACCCATGTTTACAGCAGCACAGCTTTTAATAGCTTAATCTTAGAAGTGACCGGTATGTCCATCAACAGATGAACGGATTTAAAAATGGGTTCTACACAATGAAATACTACTTTGTCATTAAGACGGATAAATTTAACTCATTTGTAGCAAAATGTATGCACCTTGAGACAAAAGTTTTAAGTAAAATAAATCAAACACACAAGCTTAAATATCACATAGTTTCTCATATATGGCATGCTCAAAATATAATAATTTAAAGAGAAAACAATCAAAAGAGAGATAATAGGAAACAGGGAGATGGATCCCTTGGAAAAGGGAAGGGAGCTAAGAAAGGGAGAGAGTGGGGAGAGGAAAGGGAATCAAATAGAGTTAAAGGGCTGGGGATTTAGCTCAGGGGCACAGCACCTGCCTGGCAAGGGCGAGGCCAAGAGTTCGAGTCCCGGTACCAGAAAAAAAACAAAAAAACCTAAGGAAAAAAAAATAGAGTTAAAATGTGCTCTGTACGTGTACCAACTCTCCACAATTAATATAACCACTATGGACTGCTAACATGTGCAAAAAGTTTAAAAATCAAAAATAGAAATCCATTCAATGGCTCATCCACTCAAAACCCCAATATCACTGAGAATCCCCAGTGTGCTACATAAGTCTATTTCAACTTCTGTGAAACATCTTCTACTTCTCCTCTCCAAAATAACTTTATACATGACAATAATGAACCACAAGTCCTTGCACAAATGTTAAAGTAGATCCATAGATATAAAGATATTGTCTACAACTGTCAGAAAAAACAGGGGTGTCACTCCAGGTGAACATATTAATCACCAGACTCAAACCAGGTATCCAAAGAGCAACTATGAAAACATTTAGCCAAACTGTTCTCAAACATTGTACATTGCCCTCCCCTATGTCTTCAATACTTTTATTTCTTGGGATCCATTGTTGGATTTGATAGGGCTATGTCCTAAAATTTATTTTGTAGAGCTCGTGATTTTGTATTAAATGGCATGATTCTTGAGAGGAAAAATGAGAAATTATACCAGGAAGAAATCATTGATTTGATATGAGTTATAGCCCTTGAATATGTGTCATTTTAAGCCCCACAACAGTATTTTTTTATACAAAAACTCTCATGCTATTGATTACTCCTTCTAAACAGAACTATGTCAAAGGAAGGTTGTATCTTCATGTTCTTATTTTGTAGAGCTGTTTTAATAATGCTTTATTTGAGCTGTAAAAAGCAATGCCTCATCTAGGTCAAGCATGGTGGTACATACCTATAAGCCCAGCACTCAGGAGGCTGAGGCAGGAGGATCTCTGTGAGTTCAAGACTAGCCTAGGCTATATAGTGAGTCCAAGGACAGCCTGAACTACGTAGAGAGACCTTGTCTCAAAATACCAAAAAAAAAAAAAAAAAAAAACCTGAACTTGAAAAACAGTGCCTCCTGAATTGTGAAAGATGGAAAGATAGCCCACACTCTCTTGGCTAGAATAATGAGGACCATCCAATAAGTTGTTTTGAATCAGTAAAGCTATGCATACTGGCAGAGTCCTGCCTGGACAACCAGAAAATCCAACTGTCATCTTTCTTTTCTTACTGCATCCCTGAAACTTTGTCTTCATGGCACTTTCAATAGCAATAATAGAATCTATAGCAACCTCACTAGGAGCAGGCTTGTGTGGACTTGGATGTAGTCCCTATCCACACCTGCAAGCTGTAGTCCCTATCCACACCTACTTAGGACTCATGTGGGCTTGAAAACTGTGCTTGCTTATAACTTTGACAGACAAAGAAATTATCTCTAATGAGGAAATATTCATGGGGAACAACAAACAAAGATCAACTCCAGGAAGAAATAACATCATGAGCAAAGAGCCCAGGGGAAAGGATGTACATCTCTAGCAAAGCAAAATAACCCCAAGGATATAAAACTACTAAGAACACAAAAGTATTTTTCTGTTTTGCTCTCGTCTCTCGTGGGAACCTAATTGTGCAGAGAATAAAGTGACAGTAGGATAATTAATTTAATGAGCATTCATATAAATATAATTTTCAAGCCCTAGAAATAGTGCATGCATCCCTTGATCCTCTTGCCCACAGTTGTCCTGTGTCAGGAAAGGGTGAATTCCACCACTGTACCTTTGGAGAGGTCTCATCCTGAAGTCAACTCCCTGCCACAACTTGGAGGTGAGTTGAACCACCTTCATCCAGGGAAGTGAGGACTCAAGTAGTATAGCACCACAGGAACTCCTGATGTGAGAACCAGGTATGGAGCCAGGCAGAGCTCTCAAATGATAAACTTTGGCGTCATAAGGGGATAACGCAGTGAGAGGGGTCACTTTGCTGAAAGCATTTTATGCAATCAGTTCTTGGGTCTCTCTCAGCTGTTTCTCTCACATCACTCTCAGCTTGCTTCAGCTCTCTTCTAGAACTCAATTCTGAGGACCTTTCATCCTACACATAGAAATTGACATTCTCTTTGGACAACCATTTCTCAAGGGTTTTTTACTCAGCCGCTTACTCTTTGTATGAAGTCACTACACTTGCCTTCATTCTCCTCCACCCAAAATTTGGAATACTGACTACCATTTAAACATTTCTCTTTGTGATCCTTTAATACTCTCTACTCTATTTAACATCAATGCCTAAATATATCTATAATTCGTAATTAACATTTTATATATAGGAGATACTAACTGTCATGAACCAGTTATTCTTGGAGTAATTTTCTTCAACATATTTTCTCATTCATGATTTTTAGTCGATAGTTCTAATTACTGATCATTATTTCTCTCATATCTACAAAAGACTATATATTCAGAAAGTACTTCCACTTTCAAAGATTATAAATTTCCATGTTTAACTTTTTATTGTTTATATATGTATGTTTTATTAAAACATTTGATGTGATATCTGCTTCCATATAGAGTGTTCGAAGTTTATTTGGAGATTCTAATGTATGAATATGAATATTAGTTTAGCATTATTTTTCTAAAGATTTACTAATCATTAAAAAGTTATTCATACCTCCACAAATCCCTCTAACATACCCATATTAGTAGAGGTTAGTATAATTTTTAAGTTATGCATTTAATATGATAGCATCATTTTGGGCCAGGGATATAGCTCAGTGGCATAAGTGCCTGCCTGGCAAGTGCAAGGCCCTGAGTTTGATTCCTGGTGCCAGAAAAAATGATAGCATCATATTACAGTATAGAATTCTAGATTTATTTCGTTGAAAGAAAGAAAAGTAGAAATTCCAAATCTTATCATAAATTTTAATAAGAAGTGGAACTTCCACAACAATGCAAAAAGATTTTTTAAAGGTAGTATAAATTAAGGTCATTTAGAGATTATAGATGAATTTTATAGGAAAATATTAAATTAATATGAGAACCCAGAATTAAAATAGGAGGGTTCCTCAATATGAAAAAAATAAAACCTTTATTACTATAACAACAATAGCACAAATATACTATGTATAACATCTTCCTGATGATATTAAGCAAAAATATGCTAAGCTGTTGTTAATAAGAATGAATCTAATGTATATTTTCCTAAAGAGCATCAGGAAATTTAATTCACAGAGGGTTAAAATATCTAGAGAGAAATATATAATATGGAATATGAACCAATTGTAGAATAAGAATCTGAGTCAGCACTAGTACAGATACTATTTTTTCAAGATAATCTATAATTTTAATATAATTGCTAATAAACTCCCAATAGTATTTTTCTTCAACGTGGGTAGATGATCCTAAAGTGCATCTGAGAGAAGATACAAACAAAGGACCAAAATTATGATCAACAGAAATAACACAAGGTGACTTTCTCCAATAAGCCTTTAAGTATGTTATGAAGAGAGGGCAGTTTTTAAAATATGAGAAAAGATTTTACATCCTGCTTAGCTTTATAACACGTGATTATTCATACCCATTTATTCATAAGAATGTGAAAAATGAAACACTTGAATTGGAAAACACTAACAAAGACTGTTTACAGATAATCTAAAGAAAAGAAAACATAAAATAAAAATTAACTCAAACAGTATCAATCATAAAGAAAACTTAGAAAGAAATCAAGTGTTCAAAATGAACAAGGTTAAAGAGCACATGGTGGGGGCTGGGGATTTAGCTCAGCGGCAAAAGCACCTGCCTGGCAAGCGCAATGTCATGAGTTCGGTTCCCGGTACCGGAAAAAAAACCAAAACCAAAAAAAAAAAAAAAAAAGCACATGGTGGTAGAGAATCAGATGATGGGGAAATGTGTATAAATCTCAGATCTATATTCAGACACTCTCAGAATTATTTTAAAATTTTGTGTTGGTTGTGTTTGTATGAGGAACATGATAATAAAATAAGATGAAAACAATGGTGAAAAATAACAGTGGTTACTAATATTTTCTACCAAAATTGATGTCTTAGGATCAGAGCATGTGACATGTAAAGATTTCCAAAAAGCAACATAATAAAATGGTGACGCTCATAATGATTAACAAATCTTCCAAGAATTAGAGAATTCTCATTCCCAAATGCAGCCACCAAGGATGCAATGAAAGGATAATTGCTTAAAGATGAAAATAAATACTGGAGCCTGGTCGCCAAATGTGTGTGTGTGTGTGTGTGTGTGTGTGTGTGTGTGTGTGTGTGTCCCAATCCCAAGAGAGCTTGTTAAAATACACAACACTGGCTCCAAACACAGGGTGTGGGAGTGACTTCAGGTGAATCTGAAATTGAACGTTTCTAAGATGTTCCATGAAATGCTCATTTGCCATTCAAAGGAACACAATTTGAGCCCCTGGCTGAAAGCTGATTTTTTCATATGACAGTGGTAACTACGAAGACATCAAATGTTTAGCCAAAAGAATTTCTTGAGTTCTTTAAATTTGAATAATAGATATCACAGTCATATTAGGAGAAAATCTTCAAGAGTGAGACTGAATTTTGTTTTTCTTTTTCCCACCTCATGGGTAATTCTGGTAGCCTCATGGAAACAGGAAATCAAACAGCAATCACAAACTTCCTCCTCCTGGGATTCACAGAGGACCCTGACTTGCAGTCCCTCCTCTTTGGGATGCTCCTACCCATGTACCTGGTCACCATCACAGGGAACCTACTCATCATCCTGGCCATCACCTCAGACTCACACCTCCACACCCCCATGTACTTCTTCCTCTCCAACTTGTCCTTTGCTGACATCGGTTTCATCTCTACCACCGTCCCAAAGACACTGGTGAACATGCAGACTCAGAGGAAAGCTATCACCTTTGGAGGCTGCATCACACAAATATTTTTCTTCATTGTGTTTGGCTGCTTGGAGAATTTGCTGCTGACAGCAATGGCCTATGACCGCTTTGTGGCCATCTGTCACCCCCTGCACTACATGGTCATCATGACCCCGCGGTTCTGTGGTCTGATGGCTCTGGGGTCCTGGATGATCAGTGTCATGGGATCTCTTTCTGAGAGCTTGACTATTTTGAGGTTGTCCTTTTGCACTAATACCAAAATCCCACATTTCTTTTGTGATCTGCCTGAAGTCCTGAAGCTTGCCTGTTCTGACACACTCGTCAGTAAAATTATAGTGTATTCTGTGATCATCGTCCTAGGTGTTTTTCCTCTTACTGGGATTCTTTTTTCTTATTCTCAGATTTTCTCCTCCATTCTGAGAATATCATCAGCAGGGGGCAAATACAAAGCCTTTTCCACCTGTGCGTCTCACCTCTTGGTGGTCTCCTTGTTCTATGGCACAGGCCTCGGAGTCTACCTCAGCTCTGTAGCCACACTGTCCTCTAGGATGAGTCTGATCGCCTCAGTGGTGTACACCGTGGTCACCCCCATGCTGAACCCCTTCATCTACAGTCTGAGGAACAGCGACATGAAGGGTGCTCTGAGGAGACTCCTCAGCAAGATGGAACCTGTCAGTGAACAGACCATGGCAGGACTGTGATGGGCAGAAAAGCACACTGAGCGTCAGAAAACCTGGTCCTCTTCATCTGGTACTCAGTGTCCTTCTGCTTTCCCACATTTTGAAGTCTCTCTTTGCATCTTCCTTTGGGGTCTTCCCTGCCAGAAGTACTATTCATAAATAAGGATCACCCTTTTCACTATTTAACTTGTTATTTTAATTTATATGGATGTAACATGGTATTTAGCAGTTATCTGCAGTAATGATGTGTGAGTTTTTTCTATATAGATTATTGATATATAATAACAGTATTTATAATTGAGATACAGTGTCATAATCCAATATGTGTTCATAATATCTGATTATCAAATAAGGGTTATTAGTATTATTATCTATTATAAACTTTCAAGTTCCACTCATGAATATTTTATAAAACATGCAATAAATTGTTCTGAACTATTGTCATTCTACTATGCTAAAATAACATTATGACTTATTCTTTCTACATAACTGCAATCCAACTTCCCTCTTAACCCCCATCACTCTTACCCTTCTTAACAGCTACTGACAATTATTCCACCATCTAATCTGTAAAATAAGCTTCATTAGTCTCCACATACGAGCAGGGACTTGCTGTATTTGTCTTTCAAGTCTATTTAACGTATTAAATTTTAATTTCTTAATGCATATTCCCATGAGTAGCAGGATGTGTACCTACAATACTGTGGATATAATGTCATGAAAAATCATTTGTAGAAATGTTTTATGGAATGCTGAAAATAAAGTTAATGCAAAGATTTTCTCCTTTCTGCCTGACACTATTCTTTCAATCACCTCAATATTATTGAATTTTTCTACCCATTCACAATATGGATTCCTTGAATTCCAGAATTGTATCTTGTCCATCTTTGTGACCACAATGTCTCATAGAGTTCTTGGTTGCTTACCAAAGTACCTCCATTTTTAGTGTGCCATTGCATAGCTGTGCAGAGGGTCCTTGGCAGGTGCTGAGGCTGTGCCAGACTGCAGCATAACAGCAAGGTCCTCCACTATAGTGGTTGCACAGTGCTTACTGAGACTGTTAGAGCTCCTTGTAAGGAGATAATGGGATACATAAATTCCCCAACAGCCCTTGTCTTTTACTTCTGTTTTTTGTGATTTACCCTATATCCCTACAAAACCAGTAGTTTTTCAAAAGAGACTGGCAAACTTGTTAGTACCGCCATTCTAAAGTCATCCGTAGCTTTGTAAGTCCAAATTCATTCATTTACATGCCAAACTGGACTTGTTTGAATTATTCTTCAGACTGTCAATGCTCTTTGCATTCAGAGGCAGATGTTTCTTCTATATCTCTCCATGAAATTCATGGAGCACCCCATGAATATTACTCAAATGGACAGATAATCAGAAAGGTGGGTGCTTTAATGTTTCTAAACAATATAATTGTTTTTGTTTTCATTTTTTTGAGACAGAGTCTTACATGTAGTTCAGGCTGGCCTTGAACTCACTGTGGAACCCTAGTTTCCCTCAAACTCACAGTCCTCCTGCCTCAGCCTCCTAGATGCTTGGATTATAGTTGTGCACCACAAGGTCTGGCCAAAATTGTTAATTTAATAAAAAGTTTAGAGCTGGAAAAATAATTCATTTATTTGTATGAATATGAATAATAACAACACTCAGCATATGCCAGCACCATTTCAGTGTTGTGCATACCTTACTCCATAATTTTTCCAATAACTCTTTTGTGATGAATTAGTTCACTTTCTATAACAATACAAAACCTGGATTAGTTCACTTTCTATAACAATACAAAACCTGAATTAGTTCACTTTCTAAAACAATACAAAACCTTTCTAAAACAATACAAAAGAGGCTCACTCTTTTCAAAAAGAGAGAGGTTCAGAACGACTGATCTGAAAACAACAATATGCAGTATAAGAACCATTGTTGAACTCCTACCATCTTGTATGGTGAAGCTCTGCATCACTTCCAATTTTTTTTTATTACTTTGTTACTGTCTTTGATTGTTTGATCGATCTTACATTCTTACACCTGGTTGACTGAGAAATTTCTCTGAAGATAACAGTATGCAATGTAGCAACCATTGTTAATTCCTGTCATTTTGTTTTGAGGTCATGTATTATTTTTGTTGCTTTTGTATTGTTTTGATTTTGCTTCCTTGTTGTTGTTTTGTTAGTTTTTTAATTTTAAAGTAAAAAGAGAGAGGTTTATTTACCTCACAATCTTGGAAGCAAAAAAGTCCGATTAGCATGACTCTGATTCTATTGAGGGTACCTCAGACTTCATCACATCATGGAGGATGGCCTTATGGTAGGAGCACTTGAAAAGAGAGATCACAGAGATGGGCAGCCAGAGAAAGGCAGGGGAGGTGCCAGACTTGTTTATAATGGTGAGGATCCTACAAGCTATGTGAACCGATTCTCAGAGCATCAACCCCAACAACCTAACGACCTTTCCCTAGGTCCCACCCCTTACAGGTTCCACCACCTCCCAATATCCCTACACTAAAACCAATCTTCCTACCTAGAAACATTTATAAAGCATATTTCAAACATCTCCAACTATGCCCTTTCACATGTACTATTTCTCCCAATAATATTTACACATAAGGAAGTAAGAGCTTAAAGCAACCAGGTAAGCAGTTCAAAGTCACAGTCCAAAGCTCAAACTCAGTGATGTATAAATCAAGTCATTCTGTTAGGTATGATGCTACAGAACCTCATGTCTAACCTTATGATAATTGGTAAAACACAGGGGAAATGGGAGGCTTCTGCTGTAAATCCCTACTTCTGGAATTCTATCTGCTTATCAGTCAGCATCCTCTCTCTCAAGTCTGCACTTCTAGATATCAATCAAACTAGAGAGGAGCAAGGTTTATTAAGTTTCTCTTAACAGAGTCATGATGGATGTACAGGATAATGCACTATTAGGTGAGTTCATCTCTGTGTGTGAAAATTATATTGTGTATTTGCACATGCTACAGTATCAATAGGTAATACAATTTGATGAGCCCTCCATTGTATGTGTGGGTAATCAATGGCCAAAATGTTGTTATTCTGCACAACTGTACTGACTTTCACTTTCTTTGGTTGTTTGTGTGTGTGTGTGTGTGTGTATGTATGTGTGTGTGTGTGAGAGAGACAGGCTTTCACTTTATAGTCCAGACTGGCCTTGAACTCACTCATTTAGCCAAGGCAGACCTCAAACTCATGGTGCTCCTCCTGCCTCAGCCTCCTGAGGGCTGGGGTTACACTTGGCGCTTTCTGTGATTTTAAACAACTATGTGTGTCTATACTGTTATGCTTTGAAATATATAATATGTTCTAAATATATTCCTTAGACTTCCATTTATTTTTATGTGCTTTTTTTTTTTTTTTTACCTTGACCTGCTTGAAATGCTTGAATACATCAGTTATACTCTCAGCTCTATTCTTTTCTTTTCCTTCCATCTAGGTTTATATTTGGATAGTTAATGTCTATGTTCTCCTAAAACTCGGCTACAATTTGCGCTCTTTGTTCCCACTTCATCTGATAATGATCAGCATTAACAGGAATTTAGTATTACTTCCAATTAATAACTAATTATCTAAACATCATTTATTTTTTGTTTTATGCAAACTTTTAATTCTTAAAATTAATGTTATACTAAGTAATTCTCAATGTTGATGTATTCAAACTATAACAAGCATTGTCATATCTAGAAATTCTTCATATAACAGAGCATATTGGAAGGTGCTAATTGAATACCAAATTTTTCTTTTTTCTTTTTTTTATTTTAAAAATAAAAGGATGAAAACATTAACAGACAGACAACCTTTTACAAAATAGCAAAAGGACAGTACAGATAATACAAAGTTACAAACAAAGTGGTAGGAAATTAACAATGCTTGTTGTATTACTTATTGATATCTTCAAAGTGGTTTCTCATGAAAACAGATAGAGACATGCAATACTGATCAATCAAGGACTCAATGACAGCTTCTTTCAGCAAAGAAATAGAAGACAGTAGAACAACCATGTTAACTATCCTGTATA
>NW_004955495.1:8377854-8379159 GCF_000276665.1 Chinchilla lanigera | reverse complement strand
GATTTCTTTAGATGTGCAGAAACTTTTCAGTAGGATGAGATCCCAGTTGTTGATTTTTTGAAGTGTTTCACATGCAGTTTGGTTTTTGTTCATCAACTCTCTGCCTACCCCTATGTCTTCAATGTTTTTACCTACTTTCTCTTCCAATAGATGTAGTGTTTCTGTTTTAATATTGAGATCCGTGAACCATTTTGACTTGAGTTTGGTGCATGGTGATAGGCTTGGGTCTATTTTCAGTTTTCAAAGTCTTTTCTTGTTGAATTAATTATGGGTCTTTGAATTTTGCTGACTCTACATTTATTCAGCTATTTCAATTATTCTGCCTCATCAATATATCTACTTCAAGTTAAATGAGGTTCATAATGTTTTCATGACAACGGGTTTTATATATACAGCATTTCACAAAGGTCAAGAAAAATCTTCCTAATATACTATGATTTTTAAAACTTCTATGCCTAATTATTCTTTGTAGAAAACATAGTTATGTTGTCATTTGAATACTCATTTGAATATCAATTTTCTTAAAGAGAAAAGTTATGTTGTCATTTGAATATCAGTTTTCTTTTTTTGTTTGTTTTTGTTTTTGTTTTTCTCCGGTACTGGGAACCGAACTCACGACCTTGTGCTTGCCAGGCAGGCGCTTTGCCACTGAGCTAAATCCCCAGCCCCTGAATATCAGTTTTCTTAAAGAGAGAAAAAGCAATAAAAATGATACAGAATTTCAAAACAAGATGATAGGAAATTAACAATTGTTACTATATTGCATATTGTTATCTTCAAAGTAGTTGCTTGGATTAGAAGACAAAGACATGCAAAATTGATCAAACAATAAAAGCACTAAGTGTTCCTTTAAATGAACTAATAGAAATTAATATAATTATCTTAGCTATCTTGTGTATATATACTTTTTAAAATTTTTCCTTCTTTCTTTTCTCCTTTCCCCCATCTCAGTTGCTCTTTCCTTCTGAACACTTTCTTTTCCTTTCACAATATCTAACATACATTTTGAATTTTATTTACTCTTTCAGTTGCTTACACTATGGAGACAATACAATGTTTACACATATGAGTGTGATTTATTTCACTTATGAGTATGGTATCTAGTCTCATCCATTTACCTATAAAAGTCTCACGTTTATCTTTTTTTATAGCTGGTTAGCAATCCACTGTATAAATGCATAAATGCATCTTTTTTATACATTCCTCAGTTGATGGGCATTTGGGTTGTTCCTAAGATTTAGCTATTACAAATTGTGCTGCTACAAACATGGGAGCACATATGTCGCTGTGGTATGAGGTTTTCAG
>NW_004955495.1:8361975-8376609 GCF_000276665.1 Chinchilla lanigera | reverse complement strand
CTCTCAGTGAGTTTGTTATTTGTGTACAGGGATGCTATTGATTTTTAGTGTAGAATTTGTATTCAGCCACACTACAAAATTTGGTTATTAAATCTAGAATTCTTTGGTGGAGTTTTTGGACCTTCTATGTAAAGTATCATATCACCTGCAAATAATAATAATTTTATTTCTTCCTTTCCTATTCTTGTTCCTTTTATTTCTCTTTCCTGGTTAGTTGATCTGGCTAATGTTTCCAGTACTATGTTGAAAAAGAGTAGTTATAGTGGACAATCTTGTCTTCTCCCTGATTTAAGAGTGAAAGCTTTCAGTTTTTATTATTTTAGTATGATGTTGGCTGTTGGTTTGTCATAGATGGCTTTTATCAGATTGAGATGAAGACCATCTCTTATGATTTTTATAGGATTTTTATTGTGAATAAATGTTGGACTTTGTCAAAAATCTTTTCTGCATCTATTGAGATGATCATGTTTTTTGTCTTTGGCTCTGCTGATATGGTGAACTACATTTATTGATTTGCATATGTTAAACCATCCCTACATTCCTGGGATGAATTCCACTTGGTCATGTTGTAAGATCTTTTGATGAATTGCTACATTGTTTGTTAGTATTTTATGGAGGAATTTAACATTTGTGTTCATGAGGGAGATTGGCCTGTAGTTCTCTTTTTTGTTTGGGTCCTTCTCTGGTTTTGATATCAAGGTAATACTTGCCTCCAGGGATGAGTTAGAGAGGATTTGCTTCCCTTTCAATTTTATTAAAGAGTTTGAGGAGTATTGGTGTTAAATCTTCTCTAAATTTCTTGTAGAAGTCAGCTATGAATCCATCAGAATCTTGGCTTTTATTTATTGGTAAATATTTAATTACATTTTCAATTTCACTGATACTGGGCTATTCTCAGTTTTTATCTTCTTGATTCAGCTTTAGTACTTCATATGTTTCTAGCAATCTGTCCATTTCTTTTGTATTTTCTGTCTATGAGTAAAGATTTTCAAAGTAGGTATTGATGATTTTCTGAATTTACATGGTATCTATAGTGAGTTCACCCTTTTCATTCCTTATTGCATGGATTTGAGTTTTTTCTTTCCATTTTTTGATAAGGTGGGGTAGGAGTTTATCAATTTAATTTATTCTTTCAAAGAACCAACTCTTTGATTCATTAGTTTTTGGTAGTCTCTTCTTAATCTCCATTGCATTGATTTCTGACCTTTACAATTTACTGCCTTCTATGGGCTTTGGGCTTGACTTGCTCTTCTTTTTCTAGACGCTTGAGGTGCACCATTAAGTTGTTCCTTTGTGCTTATTCTGTTTTCCTAATGTAGAATTTACTGCTATGAATTTCCATCCGAGGACTACTTTCTTTGAGTTTCACAGGTTTTAGTAAATTCCATTTGCATTTTGATTGTAGATATTGTTTAATTTCTTCTTTAATTTCAGCTGTGACCCATTGCTTGTTCAGGAGGGTGTTGTTTAATTTCCATGTGTTTATGAAGTTTTTGTAGTTTCTTATGCCATTAATTTGCAATGTCATTGCATTATGGTAAAATAATATGCATGGGATAATTTCAGTTCCTTTGCACTTTCTAAAGCATGTTCTATGGGCTAGTATATTCTCTCTACTTTAGAGAATGTTCCATGTGCAGCTGAAAAGAATGTGTATTCTGATGTTTAGGGGTAGGATGCTCTGTAAAGTCCTATGAAGTCCATTTGTTCATGTGTTTAGTTCAGTTCAGTCATTTCCTTGCTGATTTTTTATCTAGTTCAGCTATCTCTTTGTGACAATGGGGTGTTAAGGTGCCCCATTACAACTGTGTTATTGCTTATCTGATCTTCCATGTCTATTAAGATTTGTCTTAGATAGGTAGGTGTTCCCTTATTTGGTTCATACATATTTATAATTGTTATCTCTTCCTCTTGAAGTTTTTCCCTAGCAAGTATGTAGTGAACTTCTTTAGTTCTTTTGGTCAAGCTTGGTTTGAGTTTCACATTGTCTAAAAACAGAATAGCTACCCCTGCTTTTTTCTAGGTTCCTGTCACATGGAGTATTGTTCTCCACCCTTTGATGTTCAGTCTGTAAATTTCCTCCTGAATGAAATGTGTTTCTTGTATACAACATACTGTTGGATTTTGTTTCTTGATCCACTGTACCAGTCAGTTTCTTTCTATTGGTGAACTGAGGCCATTTACATTGATGGTTATAACTGATATGTATTGGCTTATCTTTGTCATCTTATTTTCCTCCATTGGTTCCTTAATTTTCCCCTTTGTTTAATTGCTTGCCTTGCCTGGTGGTTTGTCTCCGTTGTCATTCTTGGAACTGTGGTCATTTTTATCTCTTTCTATAATCTTTCAGTACTCTTTGTGGTGTTGGTTTGGTAGTCATGAATTCTCTATATTGCTCTTCGTTATGGAAGTACCTTATTTCTCATTAGTTTTGAAAGATAATTTTGCAAGGTACATCAATCTGGGCTGGAAGTTGTCTTCTTTCAAGACCTGAAATAGTTCACTCCAAGCTCTTCTTGACTTGATTGACCATTTTTCATATATGACATCTTTTTTTTCTTTTTCTTGGGCTCTGGATTTTAATCTCTTTTATGGAAAAAAAAAAAAAACCTACAGGTACAATTTAGATCTACTTCTGGAATTAAAAATTAAATGCCTTGAGAAAGCAGCTGTGATTCTGATAAGCTTTCTTTCATAGGTGATCTGTTGCTTTTCTCTAGCAGATTTTAGTAGTCTGTTATTGTGCTGAATTTCTGGGATCTTGATTATTATATATCTGGGTGTAAATTTACTTTTGCTGTGGCTCATTGGAGTTCTATGTGCCTCACTTATTCATGTCAGATTTTTTTCCCATTCTTTGGAAATTTTCTGCTATTACTTCTGCAAATAGTCTTTCTATGTCATTGTCTTGACTCCTGCTTTTTATTGACACCTGTCAGGTTTATATTGTTTTGCTCTGCATCATCTTGCAACTGTTGAATTGTTATTTCTTGGTTCATTTTATTTTTAACAGATCTTTCCTATTGTCGTCACTAGCTGCAATCATGTCTTCAAGTTCTAAAAGTCTTTCTTCAGTTTTTTTCAAGTGACTTGCCAACTTTCAATGGAATTTTTAATTTCCTGCATATCTCTTTCAATCTGTTTCACACATTCTACTTCTTTCTTATATGTTCCCTCAGGGTTTCCATCATTTTCCTCTACTCCTCTGTTTTTTCACTATGTCATCTTAGATATGCTCAGTAGTTCTTTCATTATGATTTTCACTTCTTTCTCTGAAAAATTGTTTTTAATCTGATTTCTTCTATAGCCTGATGGAGTTATTTCTTTACTTTAGTTGCTATCATTTCAGAAATTTTAGGTGTGTGACTTCCAAGTTCTTCTATGTTGGTGTCTCCTGGACTTGTTCTGTGTGGGCTGAAGGTCTGTGATTGCATTTTTCTCCTTCATCTTGACATTTTCTATTTCAAAAAAAATTTTATTTTGTTTTCTGTGATGATCCTTGTGAACTTTGGTAGTAGGTAACTATATCAACAGTATCAAGGCTTCGCTAGGAAAATTCTATTCTTCAGAATTCTGTGTGCAGGAGATTCTTGGCTTGTGTCTGTTCCAGGATCTTATCATCCCAATTAACTGACAGTGTGATATTGGTTTTTGTTTGACTCAGTCCCCAGTCTTTTGGTGTAGGGCTGTGGTGAGGTTATTGCCCCAGAACTTCCCAATATTATTACACAGGGGACAACAACTGATTACAACACATATGACATCCTCACTATAGTACTACAATTAGCAATAATGATAGTATCAAGTACAATTTAAAAATTGAAAAACTGTGGTAACTATTAATTTTGTTCTTTAGTTCATAAGAGCAAAGTCTATAGTTATATAACAGAACTAATCAGAAATTGAGAGTTTGTATGCAAAGTATTTCCCCTTGTTAGAGTGGATTTGCCCTATTGTGTGGAAATTTAGAGAGGATGGTGTGTAACACAAAGATAACTAGAAAGGAAGTAGAACCAATACTGGAGAACAAAGGTTTGAGTAACTAGAGAAAGGGGTAGAAATGAAAGAATGAAGGAGTGTCAAAGGGATTATCTGAACTTTGTCTCTGGGCTTGGGGGATGGGATTGGAACAAGAAAAAGAAAAAAGAAAAAACAGTAAAAAGAAAAGAAAAAAATGAAAAGAAAGTAGGATAAAAACAAAGAAAAGGCAAGATAAAATAAAATACAATTTATTTTAATAAAGGGGGCAGTCCTGAATTTTTGTTGGAAATATAAACTAGTTCAACCAATATTGAAATTAACATAGAGAATGCAATAGAAATGAAAGCAAAAACAAACATAAGATAAGAAGTGAAAAATTCAAAGAGTTAAACTGGAAATTATTAGCCATTTGTTCTCTTCACAACTCATTTCAGTTGCCCATTTTATTTATTTTTTATTTGAAAGGGATCTAAATTTTTAAAATATTTTTATATTCTATAGATTACTCTCTGTCTGAAGAGTAGCTGGCACAATTTTTTCCCACTCTATAGGCTGTAGTTTTGCTAAAAAATTGTTTTTTCCTTTTTTGTGCAGAAGACGTTAAGTTTGATATAATTCCACTTACTGGTTCTTGGTATCTTGTCTTGGGGTCCTGTTCAAAAAGTCCTGTTTAGAAAGTCCTTGGTACTTTGTTTTGGGATCCTGTTTAGAAACTAGATATAGAAGATCCATGAAGAAAATAGGAATAAAAGAAATTTACCACAACTTAATAAAAGTTACGCATAACAAAACCACAGCCATTATCCTGAATAAGGAAAATGCCTATGCCCATATTTTCAAGAGTGTAACAATTTTTTATTCTAGCAGATTTAGTGTTTCTGCTTTTAAACCTAGGCCTTTGAGCCATCTTGACTTCGTTTTAGTACAAGGTGAGGGATATGGATCTAGATTCACTCTTCTGCAAGTGACTAATCAATTTTCTTTCACCAAATCTGTTAAAGAGGCTATTTTTCTCCAATGTTATGTTTTGTTTGGCCCCTTTGTCAAAAATAAGATCACTGAAGATGTTTAAGAATGTCTCTCCATTCTCTATTTTATTCTATGGTAAAAATATCTGTTTATGTGCCAATATCAATGTTATATTTATTACTGTAATTTCATAGTATAACTTGAAATCTAGGATTGAGCTGCCTCTTGCTTTAGTCTTCTTTCTGCAGATTGCTTTGCTGTTGTTGCTGTTTTGTCTTTTTGAGGCAGGGTCTCACTGTGCAGTTCAGGCTGGCCTTGAGCTCACTTTGTATCTGAGGCTGGTCTCAAACTCACAACGATCCTCCTGCCCCACCCTCCCAAGTGCTGGGATTACAGGCGTGTGCCACTATGCCTGGCCATATTTCTGCAGATTGCTTTTCATATTCATAATTTCTTGAGTTTAATATAGATATTAGAATTGTATTTCTAGTACTGTGAAGATGATGGTATTTTAATTGGAACTGTATCAAATCTACACATCATTGTTCATAATAGAATTAAGAATTCTATTACATTTTAAGAATTCTATTACATATTATATTCTTGCATTTTAAGAATATTGGTTCTTCTTGAAGACATAGATGTAGATTTCACAAACAAAACTCTGATCACATGGGAATACAACAAAGAATACAACTTGGATCTCATCCTATTAAAAGGTTTTTTACACAGTAGAAGAAATTACCAATAGACCGAAAAGACAACACACAAAATGGGAAGAATTTTAGCCAGTTGTCCTTCAGACAAAGTACTAATATCTGGAGCATACACAGAATTGAAAAAATCAGATCCTCCAAATTTAAACACTCAATTCAAAAATGGGCATCTGAGATGAGCATACACTTTTCAGGAGAAGAAGTACAAATAGCAAATAAATATGAGAAAACTGTTAAGCATCACTGGTCACCCAAGAGATCCAAATTAAAACAACACTGAGATTCCATATCACTGCAGACAATATGTCTATCATCAAGAAATTAAGCAATAACAAATGCTGACAGGGCTTTGGGGAAAAGGGAACACTTTTTCACTGTTTGTGAGAGTGCAGATTAGTGCAACCACTGTGGAAACCAGTGTGAAGATTCCTCAAAAAACTAGAACTAGAGATCCCATTTGACTGAGCTATTACCTTTCTTGGTATCTTCTCAAAAAATTAAAAGCCTCATACCACAGCAATATATGTTTATATTGCTGTTCATAGCAGCATAGTTTGTAATAGCTAAATCTTGGATACAACCCAAATGCCGATTAACCAAGGAATGGATTTTTTTAAATGTGGTTTTTTTACATAATGGAGTACTACTTGGCCATAAAGAACAATAAAGTTGAGACATTTATTGCTAAGTGGATAGACCTTGAGACCATACTCGTAAGGGAAATAAATTGGACACACATGTGTAAATATCACATTGTACCTCTAGAGTGAGAAACTGAAAGTGTAAATAAGAACCAAATTGTACAATAGGTATTGTGAAATAAGAGGACTTTGTTCAAAAGGAAAGGGGAACTGGGGAGGGGGAGGTGTAAAGGAAGGAAGAGAAAAGAAAAACTGAGAAAAGAATAATAAAATGGAAACAATGCTTTGTAAGTGAGAAGCAGAAGAAGAGCTGAAGGGATGGGAGGAGAATCAGAGGGAAAAAAAAGACAAATCAAGGTATATCCTGTATAGGTACAAATTCCCCATGATGAATGTAATCATTGTCTATACCTGAATTGCACCAATAAACTTAATTAAATTTTTAAAAATAGACAATAAAAGCCTCCAGTAAAGTTCAACATGCCTTTATGATCTGAGCCATGAAGAAACTAAGTATAGAAGAAACATCACAACATAGTAAAGGTCACACATAGCAGAACCATAGCCACTATAATGAATAGGGAAAAACTAAAAGCATTTCCTCTAAAATCATGAAGGGAACCCAAGTATCCCCTCATACCACCGCTGTTGAACATAGTAGCTGAATTTTAGTCAGATCAATTAGGCAAAAGAAAAAGATAAAAAGTATCAAATAGGAATATAAATGGTCATATTATCCCTATTTCCAGACAATATGAACTTAGAAGACACTAGTGCCTCTACCAGAAGGCATTTATATCTGATAAACTAACGCAGCAGCTTAGCAGAATACAAAATCAACAGAAGATATCAACAGGGTTTCTATACACCCATAACAAACCCACTAAGAAATAAAAAAGGAAACCAATTTCATTGGCGGTATCTTCCAAGAAACCTCTGAATACACCTAATTAAAGAGGTGAAGGACCTCTGTAAAGAAAACTACACAGCAGTGAAGAAAAAAATTGAAGAAAACTATAAAATGCATCAGCACAATTAACATTGGATCAGTAGAATTAATATGATTAAAATAGCCTTATTAATGAAATTGACCCATATATTCAATGCAAACTCCCAAAAATATCAATGAACATTCCTAAAACAACTACAAAAAGTGATCCTAAAACTTATATGGCAACAAAAGATCCAGAAGAGCCAAAGTAATCCTGAGCAAAAGAAATAATTCTGGAAGTATTGCTAATCAGCCAAGGGTTGTGGTGCTCAATTCAGAATGACATCATGAATCAGCAAAGGGAAGCTCTCCTAGTGGTCCTGATGTAACCAGGTGACCCCAGATAATGCTGTAGGCCAACAGCTCACACAGCCAGCTGCTGGTTGCAGTAGCTGCCAGTTACAGTGCTTACCCATCATCATCTGATACCAGCTTGTGCCAGACACCACAGATCAACACTGTCAGGTATTGGTCTCAGGTACTGGCTGTGTTGGCTGCTGGTCTCTGGAACTCATCAGTGCTAATAGCTCTTACTGGTTATTCCTCTTTCTACTGAGATGACCGCTCCCACCACACTACCCAGTAAAAAAATCTCAAGTAGACTTACACAAATTTTGGAACCCACACTATCCAAGAAATAATTCACAAACAAGTTTACAGGACAACCAAAACAATTTTGTATTTTTAAAAGGCCCGTTCTTCAGCACAGGGGGTCAATATACACAAAGGAGCCCTCCTAAACTAACCCAGGACGTAGCGGCTGAGTGGTACTTACACCATGGAGCAGCTGAAGGCCTGTGTCAATGAAGGGCAGTCCTGAAACCAAGGAATCTTCTGGGTGGTTTACAGTGAAGATCAGGTAATAAGGAGCCCAGATCCTTCCTTCCCTGATTTTAGTTATGTTAAAGTGCCCCTTCTCTTATGGAAAAAGGCAGCAGAAGCATCTAAAGTGGCCCGAGAGGGGGATGGGCATGACCCTGATTGGCTGTGCTCATGTTGGAGTGGAGAATGGCGCCTTGATAGCCAGAAGGACACGGCTAACTAGCCAGGCAGGACACTGAAACAAACTGTCCCAGTGATTGGAAGGAGAGAGGGAGCAAAGGGAAGTGAGGGGGAAGGCAGCCAAGCCACACGTTCGCTCCAGCTGGTGCTGAGAAAAATGGGAAGTCAGATGCTTCTTGCCTTTCTCGATATCCCTTGACTCAATTTCAAATTATAATTCACAATGTAACAAAACAGCTTGGCACATTAAAACAGACATGCACACCAATGAAACTGAATAGAGGACAAAGAAATAAACCCATGTGCCTAAAGCCCTCTGGTTCTTGACAAAGATTCCAAAAATATACTTTGGAGGAAAGACAACCTTTCAAAAAATAATGCTGGGGAAACTGGATACTCATATGTAGCAAATTGAAACTAAATATCTATCTCTTGCCCTATATGAAAATTACCTTAAAGTACATCAAATTCTAAGTATAAGACCTGAAACTTTGAAATTAGTGGGAAAAGTCTAGGGAAATCATTTCAGGTTATAAGCTAAAGTAATGACTTCTTGAAAAGATCTTCACTAGCCCAAGCAATAATAGCAAGAAACAACAAATGGGAATAGATGAAATTTAAAAGCTTCTACACAACAAAGGAAACAACAGAGACATCCTACATAATAGGAGAAAATCTTTGCCAAGTACTCTTGTGAAAACAGTATCAAGAATATATAAAGAGAACTAAAAATAATAATAGAAAACATTTGATCGATCTGGCATTCTTACAGCTGGTAATCTGAGCAAATTTGTTGCAGATAACAATATGTAATATAATAGCCACTGTTAATTCCTATCATTTTGTTTTGAAACCCTGTATCATTTTTATTGTTTTTGTGTTGTTTTGTTTTTGTCTATGTTGTTGTTATTTTGATATTATTTATTCTCTTTAAAATAAAAAGTCAATGGTCACCAAGTTTCTGCTACATGACAAAAAAAGTATATATAATAAACCCAAAAAATAACACCAAATCTAATAAATATAATACAATTAATAAATAGGCAAATTAACTGAACAGACACTTATCAAAAGAAGTGCAACCGGTCAATAGTTATATGGGAAATGTTTAATATTTAACTATTAGGAAAATGAAAATCAAAAGTATATTGAGATCCATTTTACCCCAGTCAGAATAAGTATCATCAAGAGTACAAATGTAGATGTGGGAAGAAAATGATTTTATTTTTGGTTGGAGGGAGTGTATGTTAGCAGGTTATAAGGTACTGTAGAAATCAATATAGAGGTTCCTGAAAAACGACAATGCAGCTGCCATGTGAGTCAACTGTAACAATCCTCAGTACATAAGCAAAGGAATGAAAATTATTATACTAGAGAGATACCTATAGAACCATGTTTGTTGTGGTGCAACTCACAGTAACCAGGATATGGCATCAGCCCAGGTTCTGATCAGAAAATGTGATATATATGAAATACATACTTAAGTAGGTAGATGATAGATAGATACATAGATACATAGATGATAGATGATACATAGATAGATAGATAGACTTATAAAAAAGCAATAAAATTATACGTTTTGCAGGAAATGGGTGAATGGGAGACAATTATGTTAAGCAAAATAAACGACTCAAAAAGAAAATTATTTCAAGTTTTTCTCTTCTAAGTGGAACTTAAAAAAGAAAAAGTGATGTGAAAGTAGAAAGAAGATTATTAAATAGGAAAGCAATCAGTGGAAAGAGAAAGAGGTTAGGGTAGAGTAATAGGAACAAAAAATGAAGAATAAAGCATGTCACTGCATGTACAAATATGCCAAAAATCAAATGCATTATACTGTATGATTGATATGCATTAATATAAATAATTAATTAAAATTGAGTTGGTTATATTTTTAGAAAGTTTGAAATCAGAGTAATGGAAATTCCAAGAAAAACACAAAAAGAGTGAGTTTATATTCACAATCTGATCAAAGAATGACAACTCCAGGCTCTAAGGTTTGGATCCCTGCAATCACAGGTGCTTCTTCAGCAATGGATTCTCTTACAGTTTCATTCCGAAGAGTCTTGTCAGAGCTCTCTTTACATCTTTATTTCTCAGACTGTAGATGAAGGGGTTCAGCATGGGGGTGACCACAGTGTACATCACTGAAACTACTGCACTTGAGTGTGAGCTATGGGCTGTGGCAGAACTAATGTACACCCCCAGGCCTGTGCCATAAAATAAAGAGACAACTGAGAGGTGAGACACACAGGTGGAAAATGCTTTATTCTTCCCCTGAACTGATGACATTCCATGGATGGAGGAAACTATCTTTGAGTAAGAGTAAAGGATGCCAGTGAGGGAACCAGCAGCCAATAGCACAGGTGCAAAATACATCACAAGGTCATTAAGAAAGCTCTCAGAACAGGCAATTTGGGCCACTTGATTGAGTTCACAGAAGAAGTGTGGGATTTCTAAATCAGCACAGAAAGACAGTTGCAAAGCCATTAAGCTTTGCAATAAGGCATGCAGGACACTCACAAGCCAGGACCCCAGGACGAGGAAGCCACAGAGCCAGGGGTTCATGATGACCATGTAGTGCAGGGGATAACAGATGGCAACAAAGCGGTCATAGGCCATCACAGCCAGAAGGAAATTGTCCAACTCTGCGAAGATCAAGAAAAAATATATCTGAGTAATACAGCCCGTATAGGTAATGGCCTTGCTCTGTGTCTGGATGCTCACCAGCATTTTGGGCACAGTGGTGGAGGTGAAACAGATGTCTACAAAGGAGAGGTTGGAGAGGAAGAAGTACATGGGTGTGTGCATGTGGGAGTCGGAGATGATGGCCAGGATGATGAGCAGGTTCCCAAGCATGGTGGTCAGGTACATGGAGAGGAAAAGTCCATATATGAGGGACTGAAGTTCTGGATCCTCTGAAAATCCCAGAAGGAAAAATTCTGAAATTCTGGTGTTGTTCTCTTGTTCCATGTGGTGGATGCAACTATCAGGAAAAAGAAAAATAACACAAGTATTGTTCAAACAGATCTATAGTACTAATATTGCTGAAATTCCACAAATTAAGTTTCCTAGTCTATAATTCCATTTCTATACTTTGTTTATGAATCTGGTCCCCTTAAGGAATTCCTAGTGGCATTCCTGATTTGAAATTTCTGTCCCACTCTGAGCCGTCTCTCCAGAAAATCATATCTTTTGTAGTTTGCCTGAGAAATTATCTCTTACAATGGAGAAATATATACTGAGTGATGACCATGTTCTATGTACTGTCTGGGAAATGATTAGTAAAAGCTGAAAAATAAAATTTCCCACATCCCAAAGGATGACAAAGAATATATGCAAATAAAAACATCACATATCATTACCATTTTTTGGTGAAGTTATCATATATACTTGCATATGCACACTAATGGAATTTAACATATTAGATATATGTTACTCTTTAAATCTCAATTAAGCCTCTATTTAAAAACAGAGATGATCATGTAACATGCAGCTGATCAAGGCTCCATAAAGAAAATAAAAGGTTTGAAAGAGAAGAGACAGGAGATGATGATTATGATGACAATGACAATGATGATGGTGTGTGTGTGTGTGTGTGTGTGTGTGTTTATGCTGGGCACTGAACATGGGACTTTATTCATGCTAAGTAGGTACTCTACCACTGACATGCATTCCTAGATCCTGGGGATGCTATTTGTTCTGGGTGTCCAGGCAAGATCAGCAGAGATGGTAACATTTGAACAGAGACTTCAAGAAGACAGAGCAAAAACAGCAGGTTCTCTGCATAAATTTTACTTGGCAGAAGGAAAAGCCAGTGGAAAGTCCCTGAGATGGGTTCTTGTTTTAAGATTTTCAAGACTATCAAGGAACCAGTGTGGGAAGTCAATGAAAAAAGGGATTTTGATGAAAGATGGTGTTGGAAGATGAGGTGGTGCTAAAACTAGAAAATAGAGGGAGACCTTCATCCATACTATGTATTTCTTGCACATTGCGTTGCAAAGGCATCCTGTGAATTACAATGGAGACCCAACTTACCGCCACTGGCAGCAAAGCCCCCTCCCCCCGGCCCCGCATATAAGGCTTGCCTGGGAAAACGGAGTGTATGTAGCTCTGCTCTGAGGAATGCACACACAAATACACACACACACTCTACCATAACCACTATGATCATCTGACCATCTCAGCACACTGTTTAGGCTACTAGTGTATGCAGTGTAACTTGGCCAGACCAGATTATCTTCCACCTAATTTAATTACAATACCCAGATATCCATTTGTAAGCCTTCCATGAACAAATAACCATAGGTCTAAATTTTAGTGCCTTTTAAGCTTCTGCTCTGCGTTTAAAGAAACATATCCAAAAAAGTCATTTCAATAAGCAAAGATCAAGAAATGGAAATAAAATTGATACTAGAGTAAATAAGATAATAAACTCAGATTGTTACTGAAAGACTGAAAGGAAGAAAATGCACACTAAGCTGTGGCTCCATCCAACCAAGATTGTATCTCCTGATGCCCTGCAAAAATAGGTCAGCAAAAATAAATATAGCCAAAGTCAAAAGTTGTGAAATATTTATAATTTCAAACACCATGTAAGAAAATGACCACAGGTGAAAAGGGACCAAAGGGAATAAACTAAAATTGACAAAGTACAAAAAAATTGGAATATATTTTTATATGAACAGAAGAATTTGTTTTTCCTATCCTTTTCCATACATACTTTACCAGTCATTTCTGACGTGGTCCAGTGTTGGTAGAAAACCGCCACTTTCTCATTTTTTATATATGGCATCTTTCTCATTTTTTATATATGGCGTCTTTTCTTTGTTTTTCTTGGGCTCTGGATTTTAATCTCTTTTATGGAAAAAAAAAACCTACAGCTACAGTCTAGCCCTAGTTCTGGTATTAAACATGCAAAAGCATTTCCAGCTTATTCTCCATAAAACCTTGCTTATGTCAATGGCAATTCAATTCTTTTTTTCCTATGAAGGTATTGAGCCACGCACAAATTTATTTCACTCTACTCAGTCTATGTCATTATAGTACAAGATCCAAGTGAGCACAGACCTCACCTTCTTTGTTCATTTTCTCAAAGGTAAGTACTTATATAAATGCAATTACATAGAAACAAATTTCAGAAAATAAGAATTTATATAATTAAAACAATTACAAGCTAAACAGAGTTTTTTAAGTGTATTTTTAAAAAATTATTCAGACCTCAAAAACTAACTAAAAAAAGAGTAGTAGAGAGGTAGAGCAATTTCCTAGCCCTGAATTCCATCCCCAGAGTCACAACAACAAGAAAATGACTAGTCCAAGACATAAAGCAGCAACAAATTGAAGATATCAACATAAATTAATAATTAAACTGACAAAGGTCTTGACATGTTAGATCATAACATATCATGGTCCTGTAATATTTGGTATGTAATAGACATCCAGTTATCATTTGTTCAATTAATCAAGAATTAAGTCTGAGTATATGTGGGCATTTAATATACAACAAAGTTAAATCTCTTCTTAGTAAGAATGGATTGGGTTGTGGGATGAAAGCTGACATAAATTGTTTCCAGGAAGAAAATGAAGTTGGTCTTCAAACAAAATCCAGAAGGGAGAGAGCCCAGTGTAAAAGTACAAAATGCATTTCATATAAACACCAAGAAATAATATGTAAAATCTAGGCTAAGCAAAACTATATTAAGGGAAGAAACTCAGGGATAAGAAGGTAGATATGCATAACTAAATGAAATTTTAAGCTTTTTAATGGTCAAAAATATCATTCTCAAAACCAATAGCGAGACAATAATATGTTAAGATTACTTCAAACATTAGAAAAAGTAAGAAGTGAACAAATAATAATAACAAGAAATCTAAATGGTGATAAATATATAAGTACTTGCTCAAAGTCAGCAATAGATTAAGAAAACAAAAAGAAATAGCTTTGCCCACTCCAACTTTGGCGGGGGAGAAGGACCTAAGAATCAGTACACTGATTGGGGTTGCAATTATTAAACAGATAGAAAAGAGGTAGTCTCTAATTTGGTAGCAAAAATGTAACTTGCTACCATGCATTACAGAGACAATTTGAAGACAGATATAAAATTAAAGGTACAGGTATGATTATCTCTAGGTTTCTCAATTTCTACACAATTGACAATCTGAGCCAGGTGATTCTGTGTGGTAAGAACTACCCTGTGCCTTTTATGATGTTCTGCAGCATCCCTGAATTCTAACAACATCTCCCCTGTGTGTCAGTCAAAAATGTCTCTGGGCATTCCTCAGTGCCAAATGGGAGACAAAGTTACTCCTGACCAATAACTGCAATTTGAACCTA
>NW_004955495.1:8353927-8361508 GCF_000276665.1 Chinchilla lanigera | reverse complement strand
TAATAAGTATTGTCATTCTCTTATCATTTGATTATGAAAATGTGTTTTATTTTTCATAAAATAAAAAGAAAACACAAAAAGGAAATATCTAATCTGCAGTGTGGCAGTTGATTTACCAAAAGTCCACAGGTTTTATTGAGTGAGAAGGGGTCATTCTGGTAAAGATTACTCCACTAACATAGAGAACATTTACACAGTGCGTAGGATTCTATTTATGCATTTTTATAAAAAGTGTATGAGTACGTATGAATGCATAATATAGAACAAATCTTTAAGAATTTATACAATGGGGCCAGAAGTATACTTCAGTGCTATGGTGTCTTCCTGGCAAGCGCCGTGTCTTGAGTATGATTCCCGGTACCAAAAAGAAAAACAAGAAATTTATACAATGGACAATAACCATAGTAATTAAACTAGTATTAGTACCGTGATTTTCAACAGATTTGTATTCAGCCACTAAGAAGAGTGAACTTGAGTCATCTGCAGGAAAAGGGATGAATTTTGAGACCATAATGTAAGGTGAAATTAATCAAACACAGAAGGTTAAATGTCCCATGATTGCTTCTATGTGAGAAAATCTGGCAATCTACACCTGCTGATTCTTTGTGGTAAAAACTGTCCAGTACATTTTAGGACAATATGCAGCATTCTTGACCTCTACTGACATCTCCCCTGTGTGACAATTAAAAATGTCTCCGGACATTTCTCAGTGCCGAATGGGGGACAAAATTACTCCTGACCAAGAACAGCAGTTTGAACCTAACAAGAGCAAAGTATTCTTGCAGCAATGATATAAGAAGACTTTAGATATGTCATGTACAAGAACTTAACAACCACAATAAATGTAAACATTGTATGTCATAAATAGGTAAGAGTAATAATAACAACAAGAATGAAAATGTGGAAAGGGGATTTAGAGACAGAGGGAGAGGGAGAGAGATGGGGAAAGGCACTAAAAAGGAAACATACTAACAAACTAAATTTTAAAAAATTAAAAAGAAACAAGCTGTGTTTATGTAAATGTACTTATTTCCAAAGAGAAATGTAAAATTCATGTACTATAAACATGAACTAATAAAATAAAAATAAAAAATTTTTGAAAAGTAAATTATTGAATATGAAAGGTATCAAGAGTGTAAACAGCACAGCCCCACTCTAAAATATTACACAGCCTTTGAAATATCTAATCTGCATTATGACACCTGATTTCCAGAAAGCTCATAGGTTTTATGGAGGAAAGGGGAGTGTTCTAGTAAAGAATACTTCAGTAAACATAGAGACCATTCACAATGTGCAAAGGTAACCAGTTCTATTTATGTATCCTTTAAAGAGTGTATGACAATTGTTAATTCCCTACCACTCTGTTTGTAACTCTGTAATGTCTGTACTGATCCTTTGCTATTTTGTAAAACGTTGTCGATCTGTTAGTATTTTCCTCATGTTATTTCTAAAATAAAAAAAAAAAAAGTGTATGACAACAGCCATTGTTAATTTCCTACCACCTTGTTTGAAATTCTGTATCATTTTTATTGTTTTTGTGTTGTTTTGTTTGTGTCTTTGTATTTGTAAACTTGTTTTTGTTCTTTTCCCTTTAAAATAAAAAAAGTGTACCAGCATGGATGAATATATAATATAAAAAAAAATCTTAAACTAAGAACTTATACAACAGACAATGACTGTGTTAATTAAATTAGTATAAGTACCACGATTTTCAATGGAATTTTATTCACCCATAAGGAAGAATGAACCTGAGTCATTTTTAGTGTAATGGATGATTTTGAGACCACAATATAAAGTGAAATAAATCAGATACAGAAAGTTAAAATCTTATGTGACAAGCCCAATTATAAATAAACACTAAAATAAGGCAAACTTCTTGGAATAGCAGAAGGGATGAAAAGGTAAGGAGTGGGGAAAGGGGAAAGAAAACTATCAAATAGGTTTTTTATTAACCTGTAGTGACATTTTTCCACTCTCTACTGTAAGGGTTTTTAATTTTTGAAGTTTTTATTAATATGAATTAATTGGGGCTGGAGATATAGCCCAGTGGCATAAGCACCTGCCTGGCAAGCACAAGGTCATGAGTTCAATCCCCAGTACCACAAAAAATATATATATATTAATTGCCCATATTAATAAAGTTCACTGCGATGTTTGAATACATGCATAAATCATGTACTGCTTAAAACAAGTGAAAATCTAAAACATCTAAAAAACAGATATGAAATAATAATAATTTTATGATAGGAATATGGGCTTGTCATTCAAGATTATATTGCCAGAGACCTCAAAATAATGGAATGTGACAAGAAGTCTTCTAAAAATACATAGAAGTAACATTATCTAGAGTTGTAATTTGTCCTTTATAAAGATGTGTATTAAAACACATTCTTACCCTCAAATATTAAAAAAGGAATGCCTTCTGGATGATGACCAAATCTGATGCCTTAGAAGTACATCTGGACACAAAAAACCGAAAGACTCAATAAAGAACAGCGATTGAAAAACAAGTTGAAAATATGTACAAAATATGACTACCTAGCACTAAAACTGCAGAAGAACCTTCGCTATTTTTTACTAAAAGCAAGCACTCACAAGTAAACACTACTGAATTACTTCTTTCAAAAAAATAAGCACCGGTACCGGAGGAAAAATAAAAAATAAAAAAAAAAAATAAGCAGTGTGGAAACATTGTATGACCAGTTGATGCATTCAACCACAAAAAGTATAAATTTTCATGCCCCACAAATACATCTATACATACACAAAAGAACTAAAAGGAAAGATTATGAAAGAAGATTTTAAAACTCCAACACTTCATTTGAAAAATACGGTGGAAAAATAAAAATCAAATCACTCCCACAGAATATGAAAGGGGAAGAGCAGCATAGATACTCGGTAACAGAGAACAGACACACTAACAAACTCACAGTATACTTAGCCTCACAAGTACTGAAGTCATTGCAAAGAAAAGCTCTTAGGCAAGCCTTTCTTCCCTTATTAAACAATTTTTATGTGAATGCTTAAAGATAGAGATAAAACTTTGAAAATGAGTTCTCATTAGCTGCTATTACAAGATATGACGTGAGATTTTCATCAATACAGGAATAAAGTCAAAAATATTTCAATTTAAGCATAACAATAACCTTATTATATTTCATTTCCCTCCACAGCTAACACCTCATTGATCCACTCCCTTAATTGTAAAGATCCTGGAATTTGCATTCTTTTCCTGAAGCACTTTTAGACACTATTTTCTCTTCCTTTTGAGTTCCTGTTGCCAGCAAGTCATTGTTAACAATGAGCCTGCATTAGTCAGATTTGTTTTAGGATTATGAATTAATGCTGCATCAGGAATTATTAATTAGAAAAGCAAGCAATTATAGCAAGCCCTACTCAAGTTGAAGTCACACTGACTCTCAAATGACTTCACATAAACATTTGTGGGTACCATTCTTCTTTTGGCCCTCTTCTGCAATATCTACTGTGATCTCAGACTCACCTGGATACAATCTTTTGGAAGAAGTTCTCAGTGTAGAAGTGAAAATTCTTCTCTGAATGGCTGAGATGAAGTCTGAAGCTCTGTTCCCCAAAAAGACACTACCAAAAAAAGTATTACTTCCCTATGTAAATTTGAGACTTCAAAAAGAAACCACTATACAGCTATCATCGAGTCACTATCCTTTGCAGCTCAGATCTGTACACTCTGACGAACATCGCAATAGAATGTTGCAGCTGCCTATAACTGTTCAGTGGGCACTTTTGTCACTTCTTACGTCATCCTCTGAATCCCTGATTTCCCTGTGGGAAACTGGCCCGAAAAGACAAGAAATTATTCCTGTTGATTCTACATTCCCATGTCACTGGTTTGTGATTCAATAAAATGACTTTTTGTCCCTCCCTCTCTGTTAACTCATATACCATTCGGAGAAATGATTTCTTAGCACATTATACCTTCTTAGGGTTAGAGTAGTTTTTGAAGATCTAATGCTGAGGAATCTATCTTAATTACACTTCCTTAATATTGAAAGCATTGACTTGTGTAAAAATTACCTGATACCTTCAGAAGATCACTATGCCTCTTACAGCAATGGAGAAAATAATATTCCTTTGGTGTTACACCTTGTACACTGTGCTTCTTGCCTTCTTTTTGTGATCACAGGTAGGATTTTACAGCTATGACACAAATTAACAACTCATGTTGATTCTCATTTTTAAATGTTTGTTGATTAGGACAGATATCTTTAGATCTTTTTATGCCCCATTTCTGAGCTCACAACCTGATACAGATTTTGTGAGTCTGATATTAAGAATTTCTATTCTATGATACTGCATTGCTATGATGAACTCCATTCTCTATTGCAGAAATGGGGCTAAAAGGGTAAATGAAATAGTATGGGACCTTGATTTGAATTCTAGAATAACAGTTCTCAAATTCTGAACCAATGGTTCTTCACTAGAAATACTTTTCCCCTGGGAAGATGGAAAAATTCTGAAGGGAGAGTGCTAAATATCTATTAAGCATGGGGTATCTCTCAATACAAATAATTATCTTGACCCAAATGTCAACAGTGAGAAAGTGAGAAAACTTGTCTATACCAAGTTTATAATGCAAAAGAAATTACCAAGAATTCAAGATCAAATGCAAATTCTGATGTAGCCCTTTCTATAGATCCAGAGCATCTGAACTAACAACATCCATAGTGATGTTGATACTACAAACCCAGGTGTGGGTCCACAGTTTGAGTAACAAGGCTGTGATCCTATGTGAGAATCAGATGCAGGGGCTGGAGGTGTTGCTCAGTGGTAGAGCTTGTACTTAGCATGCACAAAGCCCAGGGTCCAATTCTGAGGGCCCAAAACAACAAAATCAGGTGTAGATCATTTACATCTTCTCTACAAGGAATCAACATTACATGTAATTTTGAAAGGAATATATCCATCTTGGAGGCTTTTATAAATTTTGTGTCAGTTGTTCTACACAATGGCTCTAGAGTGAGAATAACCAACATACTTTTGAAAAGAACTTTGTATCAGGAAAAATAAAAGGAAGTCCACATCTCAGTCTCCAGAACTTCTATACACATGGTAAAGGAGAGTAAAGGAAGCAGGTGGAATCAGATTGTTAGCTGAGTAAGAAGAGTGGCCTGAAATGTCCAGCTGGCACTACTGAAATCACAAAAATCTTCTACATGTGGAGGATGGAGACAAAAGAGTTGGGGTCAGAGAGAAAATTTTAAATACCACACTAGTAGAGGTTGTGTGTGTGTTCTATATGTGCTTTTGGTTTTGTTTTGTTTTGTTTTTGGTACTGGCTAAAAAACAGACGTGAGGATCAATGGAACAGACTGGAAGAAACAGCCACAATCACAAACACACTCAGCCACCTAATCTTTGATAAAGGGGCCAAACAAACTCACTGGAAGAACAATAGGGTGATCATTCTTGGCCTTACAGCCTTGCTTCTACCCTATTTCTCCTCATTCACCTCTCTGTGTTGTTTCCTATCCCTCTTAAAAGCCACTCAAATATGGTCAAATCAATCTACCAGGGGGAAACATTGCATACAAACTCCTGGTATATGTTGGATTTTGTTATACAACTGTAGAGCTTACTGCTATAGTTAAAGTTGTGAAATTAATAGCTACCACAGTTTGTCATTTGCTAGGCTGTACTTGATGCTATTGTTATTGCTAATTGTACTACTTTATCCAGGATATTATACATATTGTAATCAGTTTTTCTCCCATGTATATCAACATTGTAATTGTCTAGGGCAGTAACTGCCACCGTAGCCCAGTTCCAAAGCATGGAGAGCTGAGCCAAATAAACATCAATGCCTCATCCTTAATACATGGGGAAGGTAGGATAGACACAAACACAAAGACCATCCTATCCCTAGAAGGCATCTCTAAGGAATAAAATGTCAAGATGAAAAAGTAAAATGTAATCTCAGACCTCCAAGCCACCCAGGAAAAGTCTAGGAGACATAGACATAGAAGAAATTGGAAGTCACACACCTGAAATTTCTGAAATGATACCAACTGAAGTAAAGAAACAACTCCAGGAAGCTATAGAAGAAATCAGATCAGAAATAATACCTCAGGTAAAAAAAGAAATGACAACCATAATGAAAGAATTGCTCAGCATTTCTAAAGGAGACATAGATAAAAAATAGAAGAGCATAGGAAAATGATGGAAATCTTGAATGAACAATATAGGAAAGAATTTGAATGCATAAAACAGATTCAAAAAGATATCCAGGAAATTAAATATTCCATTGAAAACTGGCAAATCTCTTGAACAAAACTGAAGATAGACTTTTAGACCTTGAAGACAGTATTGCAGCTATCAATCATGAAAGGAAAGATCTCTTTAAAATAACTAGGAACCAGGAAATAACAATTTAACAGTTGCAAGACGTTGCAAAGAAAAATAATACAAGATGGATAGGTGTCAACAGAAAAGCAGGAGTCAACACAAATGACATAAAAAGACTACTTGCAGAAGTAAAAGCAGAAAATTTCCCAAACATGGGAAAAGAACCTGAAATATAAATAAGTGAGGCACATGGAAATCCAATTAGCCATAACCAAAATATAGTTACACCCAGACATATAATAATCTAGATTCCAGAAATTCAGCACATGAGCAGACTATTAAAAGGTGTTAGAAAAAAGAAGTAGATTACCTACAAAGGAAATCCCATCAGAATCATGGCAGACTTCTCAACACAAACCATCAAATGAGGAAGAGCTTAGAGTGAAGTATTTCAAGTCTTGAAAGGAAACAACTTCCAATTCAGATTGAAGTACCCTGAAAATCTATCTTTCAGAATTGATGGAGAAATAAGATACTTCCATGACGAAAAACAACTGAAGAAATTCATGAGTGCCAAACCCACCCTACAAAGATTACTGAAAGATATACTAGAAAGAGATTTTTTTAAATGACCAAAATTCCAAGAACAACAAGAAAAGGAAGCCAACAAGCAGGGCAAGCAATTAAACAGAGGGGAAAAGTAGGAAACCAATAACAGGAAAATAAAATGACAGAGATGAAAAAATACATATCAGTTGTAGACATTAATGTAAATGGCCTCAATTCACCAATCAAAAGAAACAAACTAGCAGAATGAATCAAGAAACAAACTTCAACAATATGCTGCAAACAAGGAACATATTTAACTGAAAAAGAAATTCATAGGCTGAAAGACAAAAGATGGAAAATATTACTCCATGTGACAGGAACACAGAAAAAAGCAGGAGTAGCTGTTCTATTTGCAGACAGTGTGAACTTCAAACCAAGAATGACCAAAAGAGACAAAGAAATACTTGTTAGGGAAAAACTTCAAGAGGAAAAGATAAAAATCATAAATATGTATGCACCCACTATGGGAAGATGCAATTATATAAGACAAATATTAATAGATATGAATGAACAAATAAGCAATAATACAATTGTAACAGAGGACAGTAACACCCCCATTGTCATAGATTAGCTAGACAAAAAATTAGCAAAGAAATAACAGAACTGGGGGCTGGGGATTTAGCTCAGCGGCAAAGCGCCTGCCTGGCAAGC
>NW_004955495.1:8342405-8353827 GCF_000276665.1 Chinchilla lanigera | reverse complement strand
CTTTACAAAGTGTTCCATCTAACAACATCAGAACACACATTCTTCTCAGATGCATATGGAACATTCTCTAAAATACACCAAATACTAACCCATGGAACAATGATTACTTCAGAGTTATCAGTGTTACAGTGTTCAACTAATGACTACTTCCGGCCCCCCATTCTGATACTGGCAGCGAACTTGAAGAAACACAGATCTAAAGGGAAAAAAGCAGGGGAGGGATCATCCTGGCCAGCCTCCATCTACAAATAAGAAACTTCAAAAATCTCCAGTGGAGAAAAGCAGAACTGAAGCTGCAGTTAGAGAAACAGGATGTAAAAGAGCGAACAGGCACCCTCAACAGAATGGTGAAGGAAAGCCTGTTACATTATTTGACGTGGTAAAACTGGGGGAAAGTGCACGCAGTCTGTGGTGGACGACTGGATCGAATCATATAAACAAGACAGGGACATCACACATCTGGATTTAATCAACTTTTTTTATCAAGTGTTCACTATGTCGAGGTATTGTCAGAACAGAGATGTTTTGAAATATGCAGAACGCAGAAATCATCAGAAAATGATTGAAGAATTTGATGAGGTATAGCCTTTCAATATTTGTCAAACTGCTTACCTTAAATGGTTAGTTGGGGAGATAGCTCAGCGGCACAGCGCCTGCCTGGCAAGCAGAGTCCTGAGTTCCATTCACCATACCAAAAAAAAAAAAAAAAAGACTTTAAATGATCAGTATGTTGATTTCAAGTTTTGTTTTTGATTTGGTGTTCACTATTAGACAAGATTATATCTGCTTTTTATAAAAATCCGTGCTGCTAAATCAACCTTATAATCTTCAGGAATTTGATTATATTGTTTGGAGGTAGCAATGAATAACGACTCATGACTGGTAAGGATAAAGAAAATTAATGCAGCGCCTGCCTGGCAAGCGTGAGGTCGTGAGTTCTGATTCCCGGTATCGGAAAAATAATAAACAAAAAAAAGAAGAAAAGAAAAGGAGAGGAAATTAATGGTACTAGGTAGAAGTTGAATGTTGCCATTCATTGAAGACTTACTCAAATTCCCAAATTTATTAATGCATCCCCAACATTTATGTGTTCTGTGGAATGCTAGTCCCATTAAATATTTTGGAGGGGAAAAAAAGATGTGGAGGGCAAGTAATCTAAGCAAGGTTACATAGAATACCTGCCTTAGAGAGCGAAAACCTTGTTAACTTTACCCCAGAATTTCTCAGAATTATTTGACATGAAATCTCCCCACTTTCAAAAGCTCCAACCCCCACATCATGAACCACAAGGTTCTACCTGGGATGTTCTCCTTTCCATTTAGAATACATGTTTTCCTTATTTTGTCTTCACATAATAATCACCTTTCCTATATTCATTGAAATATTGTCCCAAGAACTTTTATACTGAATGTAAATGCTAAAACACTTTCATCGTTTTATTTCTGCATTGTATTTAAGGTGAATTGAATTCACATCATGCGTTGGGTCACTACTAATTCCAGTTTTAATATTCTGCCTTTTGATTTAAGATTTCCATTTTGTGGTAGATGTTGTTTTCTCTTTACTTGCAACAGTAAAAGGCTGCCTTTTTTCTAGATCAGCTTTTGGGGAGTGGGCTCAGATTTGTCATTATTAAATTCAGATGATAAAAGTAACACGTTAAAACAACGCTCAAATACAAATAGCACAGGAATGTCTTTCTCATCAGGTATTTACTATTACTCTAGCAGCTCACATCAAAGATATTTTAGATGTACTTCTTCACAGAAACATATTGCTAGTGGCTTTCACACTATTTTGATTGCATTCCATGGGAGCTGGGGGAGAACCTTCCATAGTGACCCATGTGTAATATATGCTCACAATTCCTTGTCTTCAATTTTGTAATCTGAAAGGCCTCTAAAATGCCACAGGATTCTTTTTCTTTTTTAGAGAGAGTCTTGCTATATAGTTCAGGTTGCCCTTGAAGTCCCTATTTACCACAGATTGGCCTCAAATCCATGAGGATCCTCCTGCCTCAGCCTCCCAAATGCCAGTATTACAGACATGTGCCACTGTGTCTGGCTCAAAAGATTTGTCAATTTATGTAGTAGCAAAACCTCACTTTAACTTCACTGAGGTTACACACAGTTTTAATTTTTCAAAATCAGTTTGAATATACCTATTTTGTTTAGGGAATATTATCTTAGATTTCTGTAACAAATATTTGAGATAATCCATTTTAAAGACAATGGACATATTTTAGCTTACAGTTTTGGATGCCCTAGTCCATGATCTCCTGGCCCCATTGATTTGGGGGGTTGTGGAGGAGCATGCTTACCTTATGGTAGGTTAAGGCAGTCATATCCACTTTGAGGGCATACTCCCAATGACTCTCATTCAGCTTACAGATTCCAAAACCTCCCAATAATACTACTGTGAGGAATAAGTTGTTTTGGACCTTTAGGAGAATTCTATATCCAAACTGGAGCCACCATTAATGTTCTTGATTACAGGCACTGCCCTAGACCCTGTTGAGGTTGTAAGGAATATAAGACATTATGTGCTACAACTTAAAAAATTAAACATCTCAATTCTGAAATATTTCTGTGAGGCTACTTTTTACCAAAAAGCAAACAAAGAGAGTGTTTGTTAATTCAAGAGTTTATATATGGTAAGTAAGAGATAGAGCTGCTAGATTGACTTCACCATGCCTGGTTTGTAATACAGGTAACTCAGATCACAGATTAAAAAGTATTAAGAATTGTACTATGCACATCTGACCAACTGCTCTGAAGATAACAATATGTAATACAACAACCATTATTAATTTCCCATCATCTTGTTTTTTGGAATTTTATTTTGATGTTTTGCTTTTGTTTTGTTTCTGTTATTTTCTTTTTGTTCTTTTCTCTTTAAATAAAAAAAGAATTGTACTATGCACTAAACATTTCATAGAAATATTATTAAGAGTTTAAGTTAGTAGCTTCCAAATTTTTTGCACATTAGCATCCTCTGGCCATCCTTTGAAGCTATGGATAGATGGCTCTTGCTCACATCCCCCAGACATTCTGATTAATTTGTAAAGTTCGTGAAATTCTGTATCATTTTTAATGTTTTTTGTTTTTATTCTCTTTAAAATAAATACAATTTTAAAAACAAAAAAGAAAGTATGGTAAAAGTATGAGAATGAACATGTTTAGATTCTAAAGAAGATGGTATTAAAGTACGGTTTTTGCCTGAAAAGTATGTTTCATTTCCTATTTTTGTAACATACAAAGCATTTTTGTTTGTTTTTTTTTTGTTTGTTTGTTTTTTTGGTTTTTCTCCGGTACCGGGAACCGAACTCACGACCTTGCACTTGCCAGGCAGGCGCTTTTGCCGCTGAGCTAAATCCCCAGCCCCTACAAAGCATTTTTGTTAATAAAATTCAAAGCCCTGCAAAAAATGTAGTGCACATATATGTATACACAATGGAGTATTTCTAAGCCAAAAAGAGCAGAAATTGAGCCACTTGTAGGAAAATGGATCTATCTTGAGAAGATAATGTTAAAAGAAATAAACCAGCCATACAAGCTTAAATATCACATGGTTTCTCTTATATAAGGGAAAAGTGTAAATGATTTAAAGCATAAATGATTTGAGTAAAATAAAATATAGATAGTAGAAAATAGGGAGATAGATTCCTTCTAAATCAGAAGATCTAGGGATAAAAGGAGGGGAAGGGAAGGGGGAGTAAAAAGAATTAGGATGTGTTTTATACATGTATCAACTCCCTATAATGAATGTAATCATTATGTACCAGAAAATATGCTAATAAACATTTAAAAAGTGAGATCGTAATCAGAGTAATGAAAACACCAGGAAATAGAAAGACCAAATTTGCATTCACAATTGATCAAAGAGTCACAACTTCCAACTCTAAGCATTTGAATGAGCCAGCATGGGTACTTCAACCACATCCAATGGGCCCTTCTAGAGTTCCCCTAGACAGAATCTTTTCAGAGCTCTCTTTACATCTTTATTCCTCAAGCTGTAGATGAAGGGGTTCAGCATGGGTGTGACCACAGTGTACATCACTGAGGCTGTTGCACTTGAATGTGAGCTATGGGCTGCAGCAGAACTAAGGTACACACCTAGACCTGTGCAGTAAAATAAGGAGACCACAGAGAGGTGAGATGCACAGGTGGAAAATGCTTTATTCCTCCCCTGAGAAAATGAGATTGAATGTATGGAGGAAACTATCTTGGAGTAAGAGTAAATGATACCAGCAAGGGAGCTAGTACCCAACAGCACAGGTACAAAATGAACCACAAGGTCATTAAGAATGTTTTCAGAACAGGCAAGTTGGGCCACCTGATTAAGTTCACAGAAGAAGTGTGGGATTTCCAACTCAGTACAGAAGGATAGCTGCAACACCATTAGGCTTTGCAGCAAGGCATGCAGGACACTCACAATCCAGGACAGCAACACCAGCAACATACAGAGTGGGCGGTTCATGATGACTGTGTAATGCAGAGGGTGACAGATGGCTACAAACCTGTCATAGGCCATCACAGCCAGGAGGAAGTTGTCCAGCTCTCCAAAGAGCAAGAAAAAGTACATCTGAGTGATGCAGCCTGCATAGGTAATGGCCCTGGTCTGTGTCTGGATGTTCACCAGCATCTTGGGCACAGTGGTGGAGGTGAAACAGATGTCCACAAAGGAGAGGTTGGAGAGGAAGAAGTACATGGGTGTGTGCAGGTGGGAGTCTGAGATGATGGCCAGGATGATGAGCAGGTTCCCAAACACAGTGGTCAGGTACATGGAGAGGAAAAGTCCATATATGAGGGGCTGCAGCTCTGGATCCTCTGAAAATCCCAGAAGAAGAAATTCTGAAATTCTTGTGTTGTTTCTTAGTTCCATATGGTGGATGCAACTATCAGGAAAAAGAAAAAATAACATCAGTACTATTCATACAAATGGATATTACTCACTTATGTTTAAATACTCCAATTTATATTTTCCAGTTTATAAATTAAATTAAATTATATTTTCTCTGAGGATCTGTTCCTTTTAGAGCACTCCTAGTGCCATTCCTTGTCCAGAATGTTTGTCCCACTCTAAGCCATATCCCCAGGAAGTCATGCAATGTACAGTTGTACTGAGAAACTATTTCTTACATTTGAGGAATAGGTAGTGACTGTTGACTATGTTCCAGGTCCCGACTCTGGGTTGCTGTAAAACAACAGTTTTTACATTCTAACAATGGATATGCAAATGAGGAACACATGTTTATTTACTTTTGTGATAAAAGCATCACATACATTTGCAAATACTCACCAGATGGTACACATTAACTGAATATGAAGTATATCTCAATAAAAGAGTTTTGAAAAGGAATAACTGTGTGATATGCCTGATGTGAAGTTACCATATAGACAATGAAGTACTATACTGGAGGTTTCTTTCTTGTGTTTGCAGAGGTGCCTTGTGTGGAGCCTGGGACATCATGAATGCTAAGCAGATGCTCTACCACTGGTCCTTATGCCCAACCCTGAGGGTGTCATTTCTCATGGGTGTCTAGGCCAGATCAACAGAGATGACATTTGAGCAGAGAGTTCAAGAAGACATGGCAGGAGCCAGGAGATTCTCTGCAGAGATTTCACCTGGTAAAGGGAGAAGCCAGCTCAGAAACCCTATGGCAGGTACTTGTTGAAGATGCTCAAGGCGGTTAGGCAGCCAGTGTGTGGAGGTCAACGAGAAGAAGGGAGAATGAAAGAGATGGTGTCAGAGGATGTTTAGTAATGAAGTGGTGCTGAACCTGCAAGACACAGGGAGAACTTCATCCCCACTGTGTTATTATTGCATGCTATTAATTTGCTGCAAAAGCATCCTGTGAATTCAAATGGAATCTCTCCTCAGTACCGCTGACGGTTGAGTTCTCCCTTTGTATTATCAGTGTCACCTGAGAATACAGAGTCCAGGTATCTGTGCTGTAAGGACTGTGCGCAAACCACCATCATCTCCGTGGGCCTCTGGCCTTCTCACCACACTGTTTAAGTTACTAGTGAACTGGGCAGCCTGGATTATCTTCCCTCTAATGTAGAAATGGTGCCCATTTTGTAAGCCTCTAATAAACAAAAAGCATGGGCTAATTTTGTTTCGTTTTTAAGCTTCTGCTGTATATTTATAGAAACACATATAAAAAAATTAGTTCCATAAACACAGTGTGAAAAGCAAGAGAGGAATGAAGTGGACACAAGGGGTAAAATGAGAAATAAACTCAAGTGGTCCCTGAGAGACTAAAAAGAACAAAATGCTCCCCTGGTTTTGGCAAAATTCCAACCAAGGTTCTAACTCTGGATGTTCTGCAAAAACAAGAAGACAGAAAAAATAAGCATATATCTTCTCAAAAATTGTGAAATCTTTATGGTTTCAATCACCATATAAAAGTGACTTCAAGACAAAAAATGATCAAAGAAAATAAACAAAAATTCACAAAATAGTCTATCCAGTACAAAGTAAAAAAATTTTATGTGAACAAAACATTTTTTCTTATACTTATTCCATATTTATTTGACCATTCAATTTGATTCAGCCCATTGTTGATTGAGGCAGGTCCTTTTCTCAATTTTTATGAATATATATTTGTGATACGTAATGAGTACATTCAGTGAGGGGTTTGATACATGTCTCTTGTGGCATCTTTTCTCTGTTATTTTGGAATTTTCAATTTTATTTTTCAACAAATTCCACAGTACACTCTTGTCCTCATTGGGGTCTCTGTCCAAGATGCAATGACTTCCTCAGGACATTCTTTAAAATATCTTGCACATGGTATGCCCATGATACCTTGTCCTCCTATAATTTATGCCTGGTGCTTTTGCGTCATCATTCACACATTTAATTTACTACCCTCAGTTTATGCCATTATATTACAACATCTAAATGAGCAGAGAACTCACCTGCCTTGTTCATGTTTGTATTTTCAGAAAGCTATGTAAATACATATACATTTATATAGAAGCAAATTTAAAACAATGAGAAGTTATGTAAATGAAACCAAGTTAGAGTTGATTCAAAACAACTGTGTTAAATAAAATGTCATGAAGCCTCAAAAACTACCTGAAATAGGAGCTGTGGTTGTAGCTCAGTGACAGAGTGCCTTCTTAGCGTGCATGAGTATCTGGGTTCTATCCACAACACCACAATTTTTTTTTTAAACAAGCTAAGTGAAACACACTAAAAATAACACAAACTAACAAATTAACAAAAGCTCTAAAGTATTAGCATATAACATTTAATGATCCTGCAATTCTGGCTTGGAATAAATATTCAGTTATCATTTGTTGAAAAAAACAGCGGTTGAGTATACATGTATGGGGCTTTTAACATATGAATAGGTCACATTTCTACATAATACAAAATGTTACCATGTTGAATAAAAGCAAACATAGATGCCCATAAACCTAGAAGAAAGTAAAGTTGATTCCCACACCTCACAATCTTGTCTTACCAGTGACTACAGGGCTTAATGATCTCATTTGAAAATACACACTTCATTTAAGTGAACATCTAGAAATTATACTGTATATATAAACCACTAAGCAAAAAAAGAAGTTGAGACAAAAAAAGGAAAACAACTAAGGAGTACTAAGAAGACACGGGCCAGGGATGTAGCTCAGTGGCGTAAGTGCCTGTCTGGCAAGCACAAGGTTCTGAGTTTGATTCCTGGTACCAAAAAAAAAGACACATATGTATGCTTAAATATAATTTATAAACCTTTTCCTAACCAAAAATATCACCCTACAAGTCAGTGGAGAAACAATAACTTGTAAAATAAAAGTCATCTGAAATATGTTTCATCATCATGTTGAATCCCCTATTACTAATAATAGGGGATTCAACATGATGATGATGATATATATATATATATATATATATATTTGAAGTTAGAAATAGTTTAAGGGAACAAGAAATGTTTTCTCACACCCTCCAGCCTTAGGGAAAAATAAACCTCAGGAGCAGTTAGGTTGATTGAGAGAAGAATTTCAAATAAAATAGAAAAAGGGGTATTCTCTAATTTGGTATTGTAACACTTAGCACTCTGTATTGGGGACAATATGAAGACAGCTCTGAATATTACAATTGCAAGTATTTAATTCAAGTATTCTCAATCTCAACACTATGGACATTCTGAACCAAACTATGCTTTGTAGCGCGTTGGGGGGCAGGAAGGATGGAGGAATCTATACACAATAGGATGGTCAGCAGCATTGCTGACCTCAAATGACTCTGGCCTTATATAGAAGTCAGTCATTTCTCTGGTCATTGCTTGATGTCCCATGGGAAACAAAATCACTCCTGGTCCAGAACTTTGAATTTGAAAATAGCAAAATATTATGGCAACATTGACATAATAGCAAATTAGTGAGCTAAAACATGAAAGGCTATTAAAAGTGTGAGTAGCACAAGCCCATTATGAAATATTATACATGCTTTCAAATATCTAGTCTGCATTATGATGGCTGATTGCAGAGAAGTCAGTAAAGAATTATCAAGTGAAAAAGTAAGGAAGCAACTAAATGTGGCATTTATAATATGTACATGATCCAATCAGTACATCTGTGTAAAGAGTCTTTAAGAATGTAGAAATAGAAGTTATAAAATAAATTATAAATTTACAGAACAAAGAATGATTTGTGATAATTAAATTAGTTTAAGTATACTGGAAATAAGTATATTTCTTTATGCTGTAAATATGAGTATTTTACTTTCCATAAGTAGCATTCCCTTTCCTTAAATACTTGCGAATTTTGTGTGTTGGGGAACTTTGAATTTCTCTTTTATAATTTTTAAGTAAATAGTAAAAACCCAGCAGAGCACCTTGGAAGTAATTTCAGAATTATTTTATATGAGTATAAAAATTATGCACATAAAATACAAACAATAAACTCTTAAACTATTATCACCCTCCTCTGCTATATAACTCTGGAACTTGTTCCTACAATATATTTGAATACCCCTCTTTTATTCTACTCTGTACTGAATTTATTTTTTAGTTATTTAAAATTTTTAATTAACATATATTCATTATATATGTTAGAATGGCTCCACATGATGTTTAGAGATACATATATAGCATACACTGATTTAAACAAAATGGAATGAAAATCTAAATGATCTAAAAGAAAAGATAAAATGTTGATTATTTAATGATATCAAAATGGGTTACTACGTCATGATTAAATTGCCAGAGGCTTGGAAATATTAGAATATGACAGGAAGTCTTCCAAAATTCATACTTTGAAAACTATGTCTCATGATTTTTTGTTGCAAGATAAATTTTTTAAAAATTTCTTTCTCTGGATCTTTCTCATCAATACAGAAACATACATTTCATTCTAAACATAAAAAATGTCCTGACTAAACAACATTTCCCTCCTTAATAACACTTCATTTATCTACTCATCTTAGTTGCAAAAAAAAATTTTTGGACTTTCATTCTTTCCCTGGAAGGAATTTTGTCTCACATTCCCTATTGTGTTCAGTCATCTATTACCATAATGTAACTGTCAGCAATGAAACTTGCTTTAATCATTTCAATATTCATTGAGCATTTTAGAATTATAAGTAAATACATAATTATGAATAATTAATTAGTCAGAAAAGTAAGGAACCAAAGAAACCCTACTCTAGGCTATGTCAGACTGGCTCTCAGGAGACCTCAAATAAACGTTCTTTGGTTCCATTCTCTTTGATCCTAACTGGCAGTATATATTGGAATCTCAGACTTACCTGGGTACAATCTCTGGGAGGAAAGTCTCATAGAAGTACAAATTCTTCCCTGGAAAGTTGAGGTAAAGATTGGAGCTCTAACCCAAGAAAAGGCATAGAAAAAGAGTCAAGTGTTGGTCTCCTAGGAGAAACCATCATATCCAGTCCAGCCCATATCCAGATATATGTCTCATATCTGTACACACTGATACACATCAAAAGAAATGGTTGTAGCTCCCTATAACTGCTACCTATAACTCCCTATAACTGCTCCCTACAACTGCTCCCTATTAGGACTTTCCCCAGTTGTTACATCATCCTCCAACTGCCTGATGTCTCTGTGGGAAACTGGCCTGGAAAAACAAGAAATTTTTCCCGCTGAGTCTCTGTTCCCAAGTCATCAGTTTACAGTCCAATAAAGCTACTTTTATTCTTCCATCTCCACTGACTCACCTACCTGTTAGTGGTATAACCTCCTAGCTCCTTATCACTTCTGAAATTATTATTATAAGTCTAACACACGAACCTAGGTAGCTCAGTTATATCTCCTGGATCCTCAAAGCATTGATTTGTGGAGGGTAAAATGCACTTGGTACTTCCAGAAAATTGCCATTTCCTCTTTTATCAAGGGAAAGAATAATGTTCCTTTGGTGTAAAACCTTGAAGTGACCCTTGCTTCTTGCCTTCTTTTTTTCTCAAATTTTTAAAATAACCACTCTTCTATAGCTTCCCCTCTTGAAATGTTTAATCAGAAGAGATACAAAGAAAGAAAGAAGAGACCCTATACATAAGTATTAGCTGATAATTATACTACTAATTTCTATTGGTTTATTGAAAGGAACAGTTAATACCTAATTGTTTGATCAATTTTACATGCCTATATCTGGTAATCTGAACAACTACTTTGAAGATAACAATATGTAGTATAACAACCATTGTTACTTTCCTATCATCTTGTTTTAAAATTCTGTATTGTTTTTATTTTTTTTATTCTCTGTAAAATTAAAGATTAAATAAAAATAAGAGAGATGTTTAGTCCTTTTTAAAATTCATTTTAAAAATAAAAGAAGGAAAACATAGCAACAAACAGGCATCCATTTACAAAACAGCATATAAACCATACAAGCAATACTGAATTACAGACAAAGTGGTAGGAAATTAACAATGGTTGTTATATTACATATTGATACCTTCAAAGTGGTTTCTCAGGAAAACAGAGAAATGCAAGATTGATCAAATAATTAATCATTAATTGTTTCTCTTAGTAAAGTGATACAAGTCAGTAGTACAACTATGTTAGCTATCCTCTATACACATACATACATAATTTCCCCTTCTTTCTTTTCTTTTTTCCCTGATCCCAGTAACTCTTTACTTTTGAGCAGTTTCCTTTCATTTCACAATGACTGTCATACCTCCTCATTTTTACTCACTCTTTCAAGTTCTTACACTAGTGAGACAATATGTTGCTTACACATGCAGGTCTGATTTATTTCACTTATGAGTGTGGTCTCTAGTTGTGACCATTTACCTGTAAAAGCCTCGAGTTTATCTTCTTTATAGCTGAGTAATATTCCATTATATAAAAGTAACACAATTTTTTTATCCATTCCTCAGTGGATGGACATTTGGGTTGCTGCCACATTTTAGCAATTACAAATTATGCTGCTATGAACATGGGTGC
>NW_004955495.1:8338188-8342305 GCF_000276665.1 Chinchilla lanigera | reverse complement strand
AGTCTGCATTCCCACCAGCAGTGGAGAAGGGTTCCTATTTCTCCACAGCCTCGCCAGCATTTGTTATTGGTTGATTTCTTAATGCTATCCATTCTTACTGGAGTAAGGTGGAATCTCAGTGTTGTTTTAATTTGCATTTCTTGAATGACTAATGATATTGAACACTTTCTCATGTAATTATTTGCCATTTGTATTTCTTTATCTGAGAAGTGTGTATTCACCTCAGATGCCCATTTTTGGATTCAGTCTTTGAGTTTGGGGAGCTAATGTTTTTTAATTCTTTATACATTCTAGATAAAAGACCTTTGTCGAAGGACAGTCAGCTAAAATTTTTTCCCAATTTGTGGGTTTTCTTTTTACTCTGCTGGTGATTCCTTTAGATGTGCAGAAACTTTTCAGTAGGATGAGATCCCAGCTGTTGATTCTTTGAAGTATTTCATGTGCGGTTTGGGTTTTGTTCATGAACTCTCCGCCTACCCCTATGTCTTCAAGATTTTTACCTCCTTTCTCTTCCAACAGATTTAGTGTTTCTGTTTTAATATTGAGATCTGTGAACCATTTTGACTTGAGTTTGGTGTGTGGTGATAGACTTGGGTCTATTTTGAGTCTTCAGCAAGTGGCAAGCTAGTTTTTCCAGCACCATTTATTAAAGAGACTATCTTTCTTCCAGTGAACTTTTTTGGCCCCTTTGTCAAAGATAAGGTGGCTCAGTGTGTTTGTAATTGTGGCTGTTTCTTTCAGTCTATTCCACTGATCCACAGGTCTGTTTTTTAGCCAGTACCAGGTTGATTTTATTACAGTAGCTTTGTAGTATAATTTCAGGTCAGGGATTGTGATGTTCCACCTGACTTGTCTTTGTTGCCCAGGATTGCTTTTGATATTCTGGATCTTTTCTGGTTCCAGATGAATTTTAGGAATGTTTTCTCTAGATCTGTGAGGTATGTTAATGATAATTTAATGGGAATTGCATTGAATCTGTACAACAATTTTGGAAGTATGGCCATTTTCACAATGTTGGCTCTTCCTATCCATGAGTAAGGAATTTTTTCCATTTATTTAAGTCCTCTTCCATCTCTTTTTTCAGAGTACTGTAGTTTTCACTGACTAGATCTTTTACTTCTTTTGTTAGATTGATTCCTAAATATTTCAGTTTCGTGGGTACTATTGTGAAAGGTATGGTTTCCTTAATTTCTCTCTCAGTCTGTTTGTTGTTTGTGTAGAGGAATGTTAAGGATTTTTGAGTGTTGACTTTTTATCCAGCTACACTGCTGAATTTGTTAATTAATTCAAGGAGTCTTCTTTTGGGATTTTCATGAAAAGTATCATGTCATCTGCAAATAGTGATAATTTTATTTCTTCCTTTCCTATCCTTAGTCCTTTTACTTCTCCCTCTTGTCTAGTTGCTTGGTTATTCCTTTTATGCACTATGACTTGAGTTTATCACTTGATAGTTTGCATAACTTTGATTTTTAGAATGTCTGTACTGTGAGATTGTAGTGCTCCAACGCTGTCAGGGACTACAAATTACAAACTGAGTCTAGAGGACATTCAAGAATATCATTGCCCTGCCCTTTCAGCCAGACTGGAATGCAGAAGCTTCCTGCTTTTTGTGGTCACAGCTACAAGCCCTAGAGCTAGTGACCGCTGTGGCACTCACAGGGCAAGATAAGAACTGCTGAATATGATAAGACACTAGGGAAAATACAGTTTCGTTATTGTCCCCTCTCGTCCTTGTCCTTGCAAGAATGCTTTGTTTTCCTAGCCCACCATAGTTGCCATTATTGTCCCTGGAAACACCCACTGCCCTTCACCCGTTGCCCCAGCCACAGATGTTTTCAATAAATACCAAGGTTCTGGCTGCCTCGTGGCATTTTCTTTCCCTTTGAATAACTGGTCATCCCAGATCCCTGTTGTCCTGTCATTTCATCTCTTGCTCTTTCTTCCTGCCATGCACCGTAATACTTGGCAAGAGACTGGAACCCACTGCGTGTCTCCAAAAAAATCTCTCCTGAAGAAATAATGCCAACAAATGTTATAAATCAAGTAAGGGATAGAATATTGGTTTGAATTCTGAAATTATGCTATCAGTTCTAAAACTCTGGACCACTGGTTCTCCATGAGAGATATAATTCCCCTAGGAATATTGGTGTCTGAGGAGAGGGTGCTAAGTATCTACTAAGCATAATACAGCTTCCAAAATTTTGCTTTAAGAATAGATTGTTTTCCTGTTATTTTTCTTGGTGAGTACATTGCTGGTGTACAGGAATAGTGTTGTTTTTTTTTTTTCAGTATTTTATATTTATTCATTTTCTTAGTACATTTTGTAGTGTGTAATGTTTACTTTCATTTTGGGGTTTTTTTTGTTTTGTTTTTATTTTTTTGTCTCTTTGAGACAGGGTCTCCCTATGCAATTCAGGCTGGCCTTGAGCTCACTTTGTAGCCCAGGCTGGTCTCAAACTCAGAACGATCCTCCTGCTCAGCCTCCTAAGCGCTGAGATTACAGGCACGTGCTACCACATCCAGCTTAAACTAGACTTCTTTTTTTTTTTTTTTTTTTTTTTTTGATACCAGGAATCGAATTCAGGAACTCATGCTTGCCAGGCAGGCACTGTGCCGCTGAGCTATCTTCCCAGCCCCTGCTTTCATCTTAGGGAGTGGTGCATGTGTTTAACATATCTTAATTCATTTTCTTTCTCTGCTGTTAACTCCCTCCTCATGCCCTTCATCTCTAGATCTCATTCCCATTTGCAAAAGATCTACCTCTCCATTTCCCATTTCTTTTTATTTACATTTTTAAATTATTTGTATTTTGGATTTCTCATATAAGAGCAGTCATGTGATACTGAAGCTTGTGTGTCAGGTTTTATTTAACCTAACACAGTCTCCAAGTGCATCCATTTTCTACAACTAAAATTTCTCCTACCTTATGGTAGAGTGGTACTCAATTATGTACAAGTACCATATTTTCTTTATCCATTAATCTACTGGTGAAGATACAGGCTATTTCTAAGATTTAGATGAGTTGTGCTGTTATAAACATGGGTATGCGTGTATCACTATGATATGATGTCTTTAACTGTATCAAGAAGATACCCAGACAGGGAATAGCTGGATCACATGAGATTTCTAGTTTTAGCTTTTGGAGAAATCTCTATACTAATTTCTATAGTGATTGTACTGGTGTATATTTCCACCAACAGTGTAGAAGGGTTCCTTTTCTCCCTGCACTCTCACCAGAATTTCTTATTATTTGATTTCTTCATAGCTTTTCTTCTTGAAGTAAGAGGGAATCACTACATTGTTTGAATTTTCATTTCTTTAATGCCAGAGATATTGAACTTTTTTTATGTAGCTTGGCCATTTGTTCTTCTTCTGAGAAGTGGCTATTCATTTCAGTAACTCATTTTTGATTGGGTCTTTTATTGGGGGGGTCTTTTTATTTTAGTTCTTTAAATGTTTTTTATTAGTCCCCTCTCCAAGGAGTAGCTATCAAAAATATCTTCCCATTCAGTATGTTGTCACTTCATTCTTTTGGTAGTTTCTTTTCCTGTACAGAAGTTTTCATTTGATATAATTCCATTTGCAGATTCTTGATGTTATTTTTTGTGCAATTGAGATTCTGTTTAGAAAGTCCTTTCCTGTGCCTATGGCTTTAAGAATTTTACCTATTGTAATTTCTAGCTGATTACATGTTTCTATTTTAATATTTATGCCTTTGATCCATTTTGATTTTGTTATGATACGTGGTGATAGATATGGTTCTATATTTAATCTTTTTCATTTGCATAACCAGTTTTCCCAGCACTATTTTTTAAGGAGACTATATTTCCTCCGGCATGTCTCTTGTTCCTTTGTCAAAGATGAAGTGACTTAGTGTGCCTGGAGCTGTTTTGTCAGCTTCTATCTGCTCCACTGAGCCATCTGTCTGTTTTTGTGCCAGTTCCATGCTGTTTTAATCACTATACCTTTGTAGTATAACATGAAATCTGAGAATGTGAAGCCTCCTGCTTTGTTTCAGTTGCCCAGGATTGCTTTTGCTATTCTGTGTCTTTTCTGGCTCTGTATAAATCTTAGAATTGTTTTTTCTAGTTCTGTGAGCAATGTGGTTGTCACTTTT
>NW_004955495.1:8288007-8337168 GCF_000276665.1 Chinchilla lanigera | reverse complement strand
ACCTTGCGCTTGCCAGGCAGGCGCTTTTGCCGCTGAGCTAAATCCCCAGCCCCCTTTGTCTGGTTTTGGAATCAGGATAATCCCACTTCCAAGAATGTGTTTGGAAGTATTCTTTTCCTTTCATTATTAAAAAGTTTGAGGAATACTGGCATTAGATCTTCCCTGAAGTTCTTGTCAAACCAGCAGTGAATCCACTGGGTCTTGAGATTTCTTGGTGGATAAGTCTTTTTATGACTCCCCCAATTTTTGTTGCCTGATATTGGATCATTCAGGATTTTTGTCTTCTTCAGTTTTGATAATGCATATGGATCTAGAAATCTATTTCTTCTATATTCTGTGATTTAATGGAGTGTAAATTTTCACATTACTTACTAATGATCTTCTGGATTTTGGTGATATCTGATGTAATTTTACCTTTTTCATTTCTAATTGCACTGATATAGGTCAGTGGTGGAAACCCTAAGGCACACGTGTTATTTGTTTTTCTTTTAAGACAAAAGATATTGACGTATGGTTGTTTTTGCTAAACTAAAAGCTAAATATTCAGGCTTAATTGATGTGTTGGCATTTTGTGATAAATAAGTAGTTTTTTGGGTCGCAGTTTGGGCACTCATCTCTAAAAGGTTCATACGCTCATATAGGTCTTTTCCTTCTTTTGGTAAGTTTGCCTCAAGATTGTCTATTTTGTTTATTCTTTTGAAGAACCAGTTCTATCATATTTTTTAGTCACAATTTCATTAATTTCCACTCTTTATGATTTCCTTCCTTGTACTGGATTTGGGTTTAGACTGTTCCTTCATCATTAGATGACTTACTTGGGCTCACTATGTTTTTTCTAATGTGAGCATTCATAGAAATGAATTTCCATCTTAGGATTGCTTTCACTGTCTCCCATGGGTTGTGGCATGTTGTACTGACATTATCATTCAATTTGGGGAAACATTTCATTTCTTCCTTGATTTCTTCTGTGACCCATTAAGTCTTTGGGCCCATGTTATTTATTACCTAGGTGTTTGCAAAATTTATGTGGTTTCCTTTACAATTGATTTCTAGTTTTGGTGTCTTATGATCTGATAATATATGCCGGATAGTTTTGATTCTTTTGCATTTATTTAAGCAATATTTATGGGCTTTTATGTCATCCATTTTGGAAAAAGATCCATATGCTACTGAGAATATGCATTCCATTAGGGTAGAACACTCCATAGATATCTTTCCTTATTTTTTTTGAGAGAGGGTCTCACTCAGGCTACCCTTGAAGTCACTATGTAACCCAAGCTAACCTCAGATTCAAGGCAATCTTTCTGCCTCAGGCTCCCAAGTGATGGAAATATAGGTGTGTGCCACCACGCCCAGCTTGTAGATATCTGTTAATCCCATTTGTTCAAAACTATGGCTCATCTCTGATATTTTTTGTTGGTTTCTTGTCTAGTTGATCTGTCTACTTGTGAAAAGGGATGGGTAATGAGGTCCCCCACAATGATTGTGTTAATGTTTATTTGATATTTTATTTCCACTAGTGTTTATTTTAAGTTGGGTTCACCAATATTTGGTGCAAATGTATGTAATTGTTGTCTCTCCCTGTTGAACCATTCCCTTTACTAATATGTAGTGCCCTTCTTTCCCTATTCTGATCAGTTTTATCTTGAAGTCCTCTTTGTCTGAGGATAAGACTGTTATCCCTGCTTGCTCTCAGGGTCCTGCTCCTTGGATATTGTTCTTCATCATTCATTTATATACTATAAATTTCTTTTTGGATTAGATGTGCCTCTTATGAACAGCAAACCATTGTATTTTGCTTTTTGAGCCAGTCTACAAATCTGTCAGAAGAGTTGAGGCCATTTACATTGAGAATTATTACTGAAAGGTATTCACTTATTCTTGTCATTGTGTTCTGTTTCTGTTGTTGATTTCTTTATCTTTCCCTTTTTGTTTAACTGCTCATATTCCTTGATATATTCATTCCATCAGATTCATTGTCATTGTTGACTTCTTTGTCTCTATCTAGAACATCTTTTTTTAGTATATGTGCTGCCAAAATGAGCACTAGGACATCCTTGAGAAATTTTTGAAGTGCTGATATGGTGTCATGAATTTAAAGTGTTCTTTGTATGGAATGTCCTTATTTCTCCATCAGTTGTAACAGACAGTTTTGCAGGATTTATTTTTAATTAATTTTATTGGCACATTTTAGATATACATAATGATCACATTCATCAGAAGGAATTTGTATTGAACCAATAAATGATTATAAATGATTACCTTGATTGCCTTGAACCAAATCACTGTGTTGTAAGAGGAGAAGTCCTACTGCTTATAGTAGTATCAATATATCCAACCATATACCAATCATGAACACTAAAACTTGTTTAATTTTGCTTCAACACATGTGCCTTTCAGGGCCATTTAAGATCCAAACCATATCGCCTGTTATCTTAGGTATGCAGACCTCACCAGCAATCTTTTAATGTAAATATTAACCTTTTTCTCCACTTGCTTCAGATTATTTAATGGGTCTTTCAGCCCTCTTTGGCATTTTCAGGTTTGTAAATAGCTGTCTCTGTGACTTTATCTGGGGAGTTTAAAGTGCCGTTTCCTCCACCATATTTTTCAAACCATCCCTGAATGATCCGTAAAAATAGAAGTCTGTTCAATAATTCCTCCACCCAAAAATCCACTGCCACTAAGATGAAAACTCACAAAATCCCCAATGTCCTACAAGAGTCTACATGATATATGCCTGCCTCACTCTATGAAACATCTACTTTTCTACCCCAAACATGTTTACATATCACAAATCATAAGTCCATGCATGAATGTTAAAGTGGAAACACAGACAGAAGAAGATGGAGTGTATTAATCACAAGGTTCAGGGTAGTAACAAAATAAACACCAATCAGCTACCCAAAGAGCAACATTCCTGATATAGGACAACAAAAATACTCAGTAGCATTGCTCTCAAATAAAAGTCACTGTACACGGTTCTCTTTAATGTCTTCAATAATTATCTTTCACTAGGTCCAACAATGAATTCCACAAGGCTCTTTCCTAGAGTACATTTTGTATCAGCCGATGCCTTTATACCAACTGTAAATAAAGAATGTCACCCCTTCCTGAGGGGTGGAAATATGGGGAGGGGAAATGTGGGGAGCTAGGAATAAAACATTGATCAGGCATGAATGCATGAAAATTACGGGCTTCATGGGAGGGCTTCCCTTTGAACAAGAAAGTTCTCATCTCACTGACTACTTCTTTAAGCTAAAGACAGTGCATCCTTGTTTATGGCAGCACAGTTTGTCATAGCTAAATCTTAGAAACAACACAAATGCCCAACCGCTGATGAATGGATTAAAAAGAAGGGGTGTTTTCATTCAATGGAATATTACTCAGCCATAAAGAAGGATAAGCTTGAGACATTTCTAGGTAAATGGGTGCACCTGGAGACCATACTCTTAAATGAAGTAAATCATATTCTTAAATGAAATAAATTACATGTGTAATCGCACTGTCCCTGTAGTGTAAGAAATGGAAAGTGTAAATAAGAACTAAAATGTATAACAGTATGAAACAGAAAGAAATTATTTAAAAGGGCCAGGAGGTATAGCTCAGTGTTACAGTGCCTGGCAGGCAAAAGGTCCTAAATTCGATTCTCAGTACCAAAAAAAGAAGAAAGAAAGAAACTGTTCAAAAGGAAAGGGGAACTAGGGAGGGGAGAGGGGGAAAGAATGGAAGGAGAAAAGAAGGATCAGACGATAACTAAGCTTTGTAAATAAGAAGAGGGATTAAAGGGGGAGGAGGGAATGAGAAAAAAAAGTGAAAGCAAGATATATCATGTGCAGGTACAAATCTCCTATGATGAATGTGCTCATTATGTGTATCTAAAATGTACCAATAAACTAAATTTTAAAATAAATAATTTTTTAAAATAAATAATCACTAAAAGAAAAATAAAGATGGCCTCTCAAAGAGATGTTTTGTGTCCAGTTTTTCTCATCTTCTGGAAGTATTAATAAAATACACAGTTGGGCTGTGTATTCACCACTTTCTTGTTACTGAGGCACAATACTGGACAGCCATAAATTTGAGGGAAGAGAGGTTTATTTCAGCTCACATTTTCAATTCACAGTCAACCAGGTCCAAGGCAGGAAGGGTGTGGTGAAAGGGTCTGCCACAAAGGAAAGTCACTCACATCATGGCCTCCAGAAACAGAGGAAAGGGAGGGGCCGGGAGGGAGATGCATCCTCCCAGGTTGCACCTCCAATAACTGGCCTCTAACTCAGTTCTGTCTCCTAAGAGCAAGCCAGCTGTAGTGCCCCATAATCCAATCACCTTGCACAAGCCCCACTTCTGAGCTGATGAGCCTTTGGGAGGACATTCTGGGTCTAAACCACAATAGGCTGTAAAAGTAAGGACTTGTAAATTGTTAAAGATAGTTCTTTATTTCTGGGCTGGAACACTGAAGGCCAGCCAGTGGGCTTGTTTTGAATTTGCAAAGCTGCAAATACCTGTAGAGTCCTACCTGGACAGCCAGCCAACTCACCTCTCCCAGTTCTTCTCTAACCACAACCCTGGAACTTTGTATATACTGTACTTTTAACTTTGAGGATAGAAGGTTTGACATCATTGGAAAATTTTTATGTGAAATTGGATGTGGACCCCATCTCCAACTCCAACTTCAAGTGAAGGTACTCAAAACTCACAGGGTCTTGAAAACTGTGCCTGCTCATATCACTGATAATAAATAAACCCTGTTTCACGTGTGAGGAAATGCTCATGGGGAAAGATAAACAGAGGAGATCGGGTCCAGGAAAAAGTAGCATCATGAACAAAAACCCCTGGGAAAGGAAAATGCATATCTGGCAAAACAAGATGATCCTCAAGATATTAAACTACCGGAACACAAAAATATCTTTCTATTTTGCTTTCACCACTCATGGGAACCTAATTGCTCAGAGAATAGAGTAACAATGGAATTAATTTAATGAACATTCATTAGAATGTAATTTCTGAGGCCCTGAAAATAGTATGTACAAACCCATCATCCACTCAGCTAGCTCTACTGTGACAGGAAAGGGTGAGTTCCACTGTACCATACAAAGCACTTATGCCTGATGCCACCACTCTGCTAACCTTGGAGCTGATCACCCAAAGAAGGGAGGATCATCAGGAACTCCTGATGCGGACAGTAGGTATGGAGGCAGGCAGATGATAAGGGCAATGCAATGAGAGGCCATTCATCAAAGAATCTAAGCAATCAGTTCCTGCATCCCTCTCAGTTTCTCTTCCTCTTAGCTTCTCAGAGTGCTTTCTCTTGCTTCTAGAAGCCAATTCTGAAGCTCTCTACCTTCCTAACAGACACTGAACTTCCCTTAGTACCAGCATATCTTAAGTGTTTCTTATCCAGGATGTTGGCATCTTTCTTAAGCCATTACAAGTGCCTTCATTCACCTCTATTCAAAATGTCAAGCATTTATTACTCTTATACATTTCTTATATGAACATTTAATATGCTCCGCCTTTTCCACAGCAGTGCATTTAGGCTGTAATTTATCACACAGACTTTGTAAATCAAAGTTATTAACCTCTATCATCAAATACATTATTCTTGCATTCTGATGTTCTCCAACAAATGTTTTCATTGCTAATTTTTTATCTATAACTGTTATTACTGATCTTTACTTCTCTTATTTCTACTGAAAAATTTTTTTCGAAAATACTGGTACTTTCAAAGAATATGTTGCCAAATTGAAGTATATATTATTTACTTATGTATGCTTCCCTTGGAGAGCTGATGTACTGTCTTATTCTACATCTAATGTTTCAAAATTATTTGCATTATAGAGATTAATATAACATCATTTTTCTATATATTTAAGTAATCATTAAACATTTACTCATAGCTTTACAAATCCCTTCTAAAATATCCAGGAACAAAAATTACAAGTTAATATGATTTTTAATTGCACATTTCATATGCTAGTGAGGCTCATATTACATTACAAAACTCTAGGGTTATCTCCTTTGAAAGAAAAACATGAATTCCAAACCTCACTATACATTTTAACAAGGATCTGGAATTTTGCAATAATTCGGTAAGACCTATAAAATGTCTCAAGAATTAATAATATTTAGAGATTAGAAATTTATAGGAAATCCTTAAATTAATAAAGAAATACAGGAGCAAAACAAAACACTTCATCAATGCAGAAAATCAAAACCTTTATTAATATATTAGCAGTAGCAGAGATATAACATGGAGGAGTATCATTCTTAATTAAATATACATTAAATATGACATTAATATACATTGCATTTATAATAAATAGACATTAAATATAAATTGCACTAAAAATTTCCTAATAAGAAATTAATATAATCTGCAAGTTTTTTCAAAAAAAATTTCAAGAAAGCATACCTAAAAGTGGATTGAGATATGTAGAGGTACATATCTATTATTGGAACAAGAAAATGAACATAGTAAAGAGGTTAATTTTTTCCTAATTAATTTATAACTTTAATGGAATTCCTACCAAAATTTTAATATTATTTTTCTTCCAACATGACTAGAGATTCTAAAATTCATCCAAGGAACAGATTGGCACCAAGAATAGACTAATGATAGTGATAAATAATACTAGGTGGCTTTTACACTCGACTTGTAATTACATTATGAAGATAAATAATTGAAAACATGAAAAAAGTCAGAAAGTCTGTTACTATTGACACAATTAATCATTTATAATCATTTATTAATAAGAATGTGAAAAAGGAATGCCTGAATTTTGAACACCTGACAAAAGGCCATTAACTGATTACCTAGAGGAAAATATAAAGTTAAAATTAACCCAAAGTGTATTCATCATACATAAAACTTAACAAGAAAGTAAATGTCCAAAATGGGCAAATATAAAGAGCCATTTCCATGTGGTGGTCATTTTTATCCTGTGCGGATTCATATGGTGGAAAACATGTGCAAGTTTCCATTTTACACTTAGAAACTCTAGGATATGTTATTTAACAATTCCAAGTTGCATGGTCTTGCATAGGGAATGTGGTCATTAAAATGAAATTGAAAAGGGAGTTGATCAATATTGCATGTGTCTATCTGTTTTCATGAGAAACCACTTTGAAGATATCAATATGCAATACAACAAGCATTGTTGATTTCCTACCACTTTGTTTGTAACTCCGTATTGTCTGTACTGTTCTTTTGCTATTTTGTAAAATGTTGTCTGTCTGTTAATGTTTTCCTTTTATTTTTAAAATAGAAAAAAGAAAAGGGAGTTGCTAATAACAGTGCTTATTAACATTTTCTAGAGGAAGGACCATCCAAAGAACCAAAAATGAGAATGTAAAATTTACAAAAAGCCAACACAATAAAACAAAGACCTTTCCAGTGACTGATAAATCTGCCTAGAATTAGTAAATTTCATTCCCAAATGGATTAGTCAGAACATACCAGAGAAACCACCAAGGACACTAGAGCAGGGAAGATTGCTTAGAATGTACACAAACATTGGAGCCTGTTTCGTGCGTGTGTGTATGTGTGTGCAGAATCCCAAGAGAGCTTGTTCAGACCCAGAATGTGAAAGTGGAAAAGTGAGCCTGAAAACACACATTTCTGACAAGCTTCCTAAATATGCTCATATTGCTGTCCCAGGGGACAGCATTTCAGAACCACTGATTTAAAAAGCTGATTTTTTTTCAGATACCAATGATAACAACCTGTCAACAAAGATAACCAATAACTAGTCAAAACGAATGATTTCTTGAGTTCCCTGAACTTGAGTAATAGGTATTATGGTTGTCTTGGGAAATGCCTTTAGAGTGAATTTTGCTTTTCTTTTTTTCTCTTCCTGGGCAAATTCAGCAGCCTCATGGAAACAGGAAATCAAACAGCAATCACAAACTTCCTCCTCCTGGGATTCACAGAGGACCCTGAATTGCAGTCCCTCCTCTTTGGGATGCTCCTGCCCATGTACCTGGTCACCATCACAGGGAACCTACTCATCATCCTGGCCATCACCTCAGACTCACACCTCCACACCCCCATGTACTTCTTCCTCTCCAACCTGTCCTTTGCTGACATCAGTTTCACCTCCACCACCGTCCCAAAGACACTGGTGAACATACAGACTCACAGTAAAGCTATCACCTTTGGAGGCTGCATCACACAAATGTTTTTCTTCATTGTGTTTGGCTGCCTGGAGAATTTGCTGCTGACAGCAATGGCCTATGACCGCTTTGTGGCCATCTGTCACCCCCTGCACTACAGGGTCATCATGACCCCGCGGTTCTGTGGGCTGATGGCTCTGGGGTCCTGGATGACCAGTGTCATGGGATCTCTTTCTGAGAGCTTGACTATTTTGAGGTTGTCCTTTTGCACTAATACCAAAATCCCACATTTCTTTTGTGATCTGCCTGAAGTCCTGAAGCTTGCCTGTTCTGACACACTCATCAATAAAATTATAGTGTATTCTGTGACCATCATCCTAGCTGTTTTTCCCCTTACTGGGATTCTTTTTTCTTATTCTCAGATTTTCTCCTCCATTCTGAGAATATCATCAGCAGGGGGCAAATACAAAGCCTTTTCCACCTGTGCGTCTCACCTCTTGGTGGTCTCCTTGTTCTATGGCACAGGCCTTGGAGTCTACCTCAGCTCTGTAGCCACACTGTCCTCTAGGATGAGTCTGATCGCCTCAGTGGTGTACACCGTGGTCACCCCCATGCTGAACCCCTTCATCTACGGTCTGAGGAACAGGGACATGAAGGGTGCTCTGAGGAGACTCCTCAGCAAGATGGTACCTGTCAGTGAACAGACCATGGCAGGACTGTGATGGGCAGAAAAGCACACTGAGCGTCAGAAAACCTGGTCCTCTTCATCTGGTACTCAGTGTCCTTCTGCTTTCCCACATTTTGAAGTCTTTCTTTGCATCTTCATTCGGGGTGTTTCCTGCTGTAGGCACTGTTCAAAAGTTATGCATTGAATCACCCTTTTTCTTATCTAATCTGTGATTTTTAACTTTCTATGAATACAACAAGGCTTTTTCTCAGTTAATGCAGAAATGATTTGGGAATTTTATTTTTTATGTATTTTACTGAGGTATGATAATTGTATATATTGATGGAGTACAGTGTGATAATGTAGTACATGTATGTAATATGTGATAGACAAATAAGGGGAATTAGCATTTCCATCTCCTGAATCATTTTTTATTTCTTTGGATGATAAAGCTTCTTTAGATTGTTATGGGGTTTTTTAAAATTTGTATTAGTACATACATGTTTGTGTACATAATGATCACATTCATCATGGAGAATTTGTGTGTGTATATATATATATATATAATTTCTTTTTTCCATTCCCTTCCCCTCAACTCTTCTTCCCGTCATTTACAAATGCTTTGTTTCCACTTTTTCCTCCCACTCTCTTTTAAAATCCCCTTTTCTTTCCTTCCCTTCTCCCTCCCCTTCTCTTGTTCCCCTTCCCATTTGAACATGTTCTTCTTACTTCCCAATATCTAGCCTCCATTTCTGCTATTTATCCTTTGGGTTTCACACACAAGGGAAACAATACAATATTTAAATTTGTGTCTTATTTCACTTAAAATTATGACCTTGAGGTACATCCATTTGCCTAAGAATATCTCGTTTGTCCTTCTTTATAGCAGAGTAGTACTCCATTGTATGTAAACACCAAATGTTCTTTATCCATTTTTTTTGTTGATGAACATTTGGGCTATTTCCAATATTTAGGTATTATAAATTATGCTCCTATAAACATAGGTATGCATGTATTGTTGTAATGTGATGCTTCTGACTCTTTCAGGAAGATACTAAGACGGGAAATAGATGAGTCAAATGGAACTTCTAGTTTTAGTTTTGCAAGGATCTCCATGCTGTTTTCCATAGTGGTTATACAATTTACACTCCCACCAACAGTGGAGAAGCGTTCCTTTTTCCCCACAGCTTCACCAACATTTGTTATTGGTTGATCTTTTGATGACAGCCATTCTTTCTGGATTGAAATGGAATCTCAGTGCTGTTTTAATTTGCATTTCTCAAAAGACCAGTGATATTGAACATTGTTTCATATATTTATTTTGTTTGTGCTTCTTTATCTGAGAAGTGTCTATTCATTTTAGATGCCCATTTTTGGATTGAGGCTTTAATTCCCTAGTTTTTTATGAAATATATAATAATTGTTGTGAACTGTAGTCTTTCTGCTGTGCTTTAGAACAATATGATGTATTCCTCTTATGGAGCTATATTTTGGTTCCTATTATCTGAATTCCCTCTGTCTCTCTCTTCTGCCTGTCTATAATTTCTAGTGACCATTCCTAATTTCTAGTGACCATTATTATACTCTCAACTTTCATGGAGTCGATTTCATTAGCATTTACAGATGACCAAGAATATGTTGTACTTGCCAAGAATATGTTGTACTTGCCTTAATAAGTCAATCTTACAGGTTTAAAATATATCTTCAAAAGAGAAGGAATGTGTACCTACATTATTGGGGAAATGTTTTCTTGGAAACACATTTACAGAAACGTACTCTGACATGAATATGAATAAAATTAACTTGAAGTTTTCACCCTTTTTACCTAATTCATTTTTCTTTCAGTCATAACTTTATCAAATCTTTCTCCTCATCCACAACATGAATTCTTTAATTAGCAGCACTATGGCCTGGTCATCTCTAAAACCACAGTACTTCATTCAGTTCTTGGTTAAGAGTTGAGTGCATTATATACTCATTAAATGGAGAAAAAGTTAGATGAATGTATTGTTTAATATTTTAAAAACCTGGACCAAAAAGTACAAAGTTATTAATTTAATTAAAAGTTTTTAAAAGAAATTCAGTTATTTGAATTAGTATTAAAAACAAGCAGCCTATGCCATCACTATACCAGTGCTTTATACACATTATCTCACTAATTTTCCAATAACTCTCATGTGATGTATTAATTCATTTTCCAATGCTATAGAAAAAAACCTAAGGCTGTGTCTTTTATGACAGTGGTCCCCAACCACTTTTGGCATGAGGAACTGGTTTCATGGAAGACAATTTTTCTAGGAATGAGGTGATGAGGATGATTTGGGGATTTAAAGGAGCACACTACCTCGGTAACTCACATGCAGTTCACAGTAGGGATTGCACTCCTATGAAAATCTAGTGCCACTGATCTCACAGCAGGCAGAGCTCAGGCACTGTTGTAAACAATGGGCAGTGGCTGGAAATAAAGAGAAAGCTTCACTCACTCTCCCACCACTCACCTCCTGCCACAGACTGGTACCAATCTATAGCCCATGGGTTGTAGGCTCCTACTGTAGACCAAGATTATTTATCTCACAGTTTTGGAGGCTAAAACATCCAGGTAGCATGACTCTGATTCCAGTCAGAGTACCTCAGGCTTCATCACATCATGGAGGGTGGTATCATAGTAAGAGCACTTTGAAAAGGAAGAGATCACATAATGAGACAGGAAAACATAGAAATATGGGGGAGGTCCCAAGCTTGCTCTTTATAACCACCAAGTCCCACAAGAACTACACATATTCCTCCTAAGAGCAGCAACCCTGCACTAGACTCCATTTCTCAAAAGTTCTACCACCTTTCAGCATTATCACACTGAGGACCAATCTCCCTACTCATGAACTTTGGGTCAACATACTTCAACCATCTTCAGACCATGGCATGTGATGTGTATCATTTCTTCTAGTTACACATAAGGAAGTGATTGTGGTAACTGAGTGACTAGCTCAAGTCACAGGTGTGGTGGCAAAGCTCCAACTCAGGGATGTATAAATCAAGCTACTCTTTTAGGCAAGGTATAATAGAACCTTGAGTCTAACCTTATTATAATAATAGTTTGTTGTAGTTTGGGGTTTTTCAACAGGAACAAAATAATGCAGGACACATTTTATAAGATTATTTATAATAGTCACCCAAAGAATCATATACAAAAAGAGAGTACAGGAAATCTTTCCATACACTAAAGCCCAAAGACTCCAGCTGAGGGCCTGGATACCACAGTAATGTCCTGCATGAGTCCAGCTGAAGACCTACAGCCCATAACAATGTCTCCCACGAGTTCAGCTCTAGGCCTAGAGCCCATGACAATGTCTCATGCAGGCCTGTTTCATGGATCTGTGCTGGAAAGGTCCAAAGGTCAGTGGTGGAAGTTAGAAAGTCTGTGCCATCAGGATGAAGGATCTGTGCTAGCAGGCTGAGGGATATGAACTGGAGGCAGGAAGCAACACTCAAAGTAAGAACCAGAGCTCCCCTGAAAAGTACCACAGCCATCTTCAGCAGCAGTGAGATCCAGAGCTTCTCCAAAGAGGAGGAAAGCCAAGTTTCCATCAGGAAAGCAAATGCAACAAGCTTCTCCAGGAGACAGAGCAGTGCAACATCTTCCCCTCCAGAGCCAGGGAGTGATAATCAAAGTGAGGATCAGAGCTCCTCAAAAGTGCTCCTCTCAGCAACAACAAAGGCTCAACCTCCTTCTCTGACAAAAACAGCCAAATTCATCAGGAAAGCCAGCATGACAAGGTCCTCCAGCAGAATAGCCCAAGAGAACCATCAGCTCCCTAACAGCTTCCCAAAAGCTTCTGCCAGCTCCCAACAGTCTCTGTTCTTCTTCTTTAGTTCTGCCTCTTATGCTGCTGGCAACAAACCTCATGTGGGCCTCCCACACCCAGAACACTCTGGTTCAGTTCAGCTGGGTGTTACAAGTTAACCACCAGTTGTCAACACACCAGCATGGGAACCAGGCAGAGCCCCAGACAACTTCAGGAGCCTTGGGTGCCACTCCCTACCCCCACCCCACACCCTCAGGGAAGCTAAACTGAACCTCAGACTGCTTTACCAACCTCAGTGACTGCACACTCATTCTCCACCCACTGGCATGGGAACAGGGCTGGGTTCCAGGCAGTGTCTAGAGCCTTGGTGACCATATCCTGTGCACTACTACACCCCAGTGAAAACAGGGCTGAAACCCAGACAGCTTTGGGAACACCTGAGTGAGAGCGAAGCTGAGCCCCAGACAGGTGTGGGGGCACTGGGGATCACACCTCACCCTCACACACACACCATCAAGGGAGTCACACTGAACACCAGGGACCTTTGGGTCCTTGTCCCACTACTACAACATAATCATGGGAGTGATACTGAGCTTCAGGGAACCTCTGGATCTCTGAAAATAACAAAATGAAGGAGCAAAATGCAATCTTAGACCTCTACCCCACCCAGAACAAGTCCAGGAGGTATCATCACAGAATATCTGGGAAGTCATACACCTGAAATTTCTGAAATGATAGCAGCTGAAGTAAAGAAATAACTCCATCAGGTCATAGAAGACATCAGAACAGAAATAATCTCTGAGGTAAAAAAAGAAATGACCACAATAATGAAAGAATTGCTTAGCATATCTAAAGAGGACATAGAAAAAGAAATAGAGGAGCATAGTAAATTAATGGAAACCTTGAATGAACACCATAGGAAAGAAATGGAATGCATGAAACAGATATCCAGGAAATTAAAACTTCCATCAAAAGCTGGCGGGGCTGGGGATTTAGCTCAGCGGTAAAAGCACCTGCCTGGCAAGAGCAAGGTCATGAGTTCGGTTCCCGGTACCGGAGAAAAACCAAAAAAGAAAAAGAAAAAAAAAGCTGACAAAACTGGTTGAACGAAGCTGAAGAGAGACTTTCAGACCTTGAAGACAGCATTGCTATTAATGTCCATAAAAGGAAGGATCTCTTAAAAATAGCAAGAAACAAAGAAATAACAATTCAACAGCTGCAAGATGAAGAAAAGAAAAACAATGTAAAATTAATAGATATCAATGAAACAGCAGATGTCAGCACAAATGACATAAAAAGAATATTTGCGGAAGTAATAGCGGAAAATTTCCCAGGCATGGAAAAAGAACTGGACATCCAGCAAGTGAGGCATATAGAATTCCAACTAGCTATAACCAAAATAAATCTACACCCAGACACATAGTGATCGAGATCCTGATGGGCTTTTAGAAATTCAACAAAAGAACAGAATATTACAAGCTGTTAGAGAAAAGAAACACATCACCTATAAAGGAAAGCCCATCAGAATCATGGCAGATTTCTCAACACAAACCATCAAGTCAAAAAGAGCTTAGAGTGAAGTATTTCAGGTACTGAAAGAAAACAACTTCCAAACCAGACTGATGTATGCTGCAAAACTATCCATCAAAATTAATGGAGAAATAAACTATTTTCATGACAAAGATCAATGGAAGAATTTCATGAGCACCAAACCAATCCTGCAAAGAGTAATAAAAGATATTCTAGAAAGAGATAAAAGAAAAAAAACACAGTTCCAAGAACAACAACAGAAAGCAACCACCAAGCAGAGGAAGCTGTTAAACAGGGAAATAAGAGGGACCAACAGCAGGAAAAACAGCATGACAAAGATAAGCCAATACGTATCAGTTATAACTGTCAATGTAAATGGTCTCAGTTCACCAGCCATAAGAAGTAGACTGGCAGACTGGATCAAGAAACAAAATCCAACTATATTTTGTATACAATAAACACATTTAACTCAAAAGGAAATTCACATACTGAAAATCAAAGGATGGAAAACAATACTCCACACAACAGGTACCCAGAAAAAAAGCAGGTGCAGCTATTCTGTTTGCAGGAAATGTAAACTTCAAACCAAGAACAATTAAAAGAGATACAGAAGGTCACTACATACTTGTGAGCAGAAAACTTCAAGAGGAAGAGATGACAATCATAAACATCTGTGCACCAAACATAGGAGCACCCAACTAAAGAAGACACGTTTTAACAGACATGAAAAATGAAATAAGCAGCAACGCAATCATAACAGGGGACTTTAATACCCCATTGTCACAAACAGATAGATCAATAGACAAAAAAATTAGCAAAGAAATAACAGAACTGAACCAAGCTTGTGAACAAATGGACTTAGTAGACCTGCACAGAATGTTCCACCCAACAGCATCAGAATACACATTCTTATCAGAAGCACATAGGACATTCTCTAAAATAAACCATATACTAGCACATAGAACACACTTACAGAAATGCAAAGGAGTTGAAATTATCTCATGCATACTATCAGACCATACTGCAATGAAACTGGAAATTAATGACAAAAGAAATCACAAGAACTCCATAAACACATGGAAATTAAACAGCACCCTCCTGAACAATCAATGCATGACACATGAAATCAAAGAAGAAATTAACACTATGTACAAACAAATTAAAATGTAGACACAACTTACAGGAACCTGTGGAATGCAATGAAAGTAGTCCTCAGAGGCAAATTTATAGCAGTGAATTTCCACCTCAGGAAAACAGAATGAGCACAAGTAAATAATCCTATGCTGCACCTCAAGCTTCTAGGAAAAGAAGAACAAATCAAGCCCAAAGCCCAGAAAAGGCAGGAAATTGTAAAGCTCAGGGCAGAAATTAATGCAATAGAATCTAAAAAAAGAATACAAAGAATTAATGAATCAAAGAATTAGTTCTTTGAAAAAATAAATAAAATTGATAAAACCCTAGACAACCTTATTTTTTTAAAAAAAGAAAAAACTGAAATACATGCAATAAGGAATGAAAGATATGAAATCACTACAGATCCTGAAGAAATTCAGGAGATCATCAATACCTACTTTGAAAATCCATATTCTCAGAGTATGGAAAACACAGAGGAAATGGACAGATTTCTATACACATATGAACTACCAAACTTAATGAAGAAGCTATAAAAATCCTGAATAACTCTATATCAGCAAGCGAAATTGAAAATGTAATTTAAAAAAAACTTACCAATAAAAAAAAGCGCAGGTCCTGATGGGCTGATGGAGTCACAGGTGAAATCTACAGGAAATTTAGAGAAGAACTAATGCCAATTCTTCTCAAACTCTTTAAGGATATTGGAAAGGAAGGAATTCTCCCCAGTTCATTCCTGGAGGCAAGTGTTATACTGATACCAAAACTGAGAAAGACCCAACCAAAAAGAACTACAGGCCAATCTCCCTAATGAATATAGACGCAAAAATTCTCAGTAAAATATCAGCAAACAGAATGCAACAAATAATCAAGAAGATTATACACCATGACCAAGTGGAATTCATACCAGGAATGCAGGGATGGTTGAATATATGCAAATCAATTAATGTAATACACCATATCAATAGAGCCAAAGACAAAAATCACACGATCATCTCAATTGATGCAGAAAAAGCTTTTGATAAAATCCAACACTTATTCACGATAAAAACCCTACAGAAAATTGGCATAGATGGACTTTACCTCAATCTGATAAAAGCCATCTATGACAAACCAACTGCTAACTTCATTCTAAATGGTCAAAAATTGAAAGCTTTCACTTTAAAATCAGGAACAAGACAAGGATGTCCACTGTCACTGCTCCTATTTAATACAGTTCTGGAAATATTAGCCAGAGCAATTAGACAAGAGAGAGAAATAAGAGGAATAAGGATAGGAAAAGAAGTGAAATTATCATTATTCACAGATAACATGATACTCTACATAGAAGACCCCAAAAACCCCACCAAAAGGCTTATAGATTTAATAACCAAATTTAGTAGCATAGCTGGATGCAAAGCCAACAATCAAAAATCAGTAGCATTCCTGTACACAAACAACAAGCAGATTGAGAGAGAAATTAGTGAAACCACACCTTTCATAATAGCATCGAAAAAACTGAAATACTTAGGAATCAATCTAACAAAAGAATTAAAAGATCTATACAGTGAAAATTACAGTACTCTGAAAAAAGAGATCAAAGAGGATTTCAGAAAATGGAAAGATGTTCCTTGCTCACAGATAGGAACAACATTGGGAAAATTACCATACTCCCAAAATTATTGTACAGATTCAATGCAATCCCAATCAATAAACAATTAGCATACCTCACAGATCTAGAGAAAACATTCCCAAAATTCATCTGGAACCAGAAGAGGCCTAGAATAGCAAAAGCAATCCTGGGCAACAAAAGAAAGGCAAGAAGCATCACAATCCCTAACTTGAAATTATACTATAAAGCCACTGTGATAAAATCAGCATGGTACTGGCAAAAAATAGACCTGGAGATTAATGGAACAGATTAGAAGATGCAGACACAGCTACAAACACACTCTGCCACCTTATTTTTGACAAAGGGGCCAAACAAGTTCACTGGAAAAAAGATAGCCTCTTTAACAAATGGTGCTGGAAAAACTGGCTTTCTATATGCTGAAGACTAAAACTAAACCCATGTCTATCACCATGCACTAAACTAAGGTCAAAATGGATCAAAGATCTAAATATCAAAACAGAAACACTAAATCTACTGGAAGAGAAAGTAGATAGAAATCTCAAAGACATAAGGGTAGGCAGAGAGTTCATGAACAAAAACCAAACTGCACAGAAATATTTTAAAGAATCAACAACTGGGATTTCATCTTATTGAAAAGTTTCTGCACATCAAAAGAAATCACCAGCAGAGTAAAAAGAAACCCCACAAAGTGGGAAAAAAATGTTAGCCAACCGCCCTCAGACAAAGGACTTCTATCTAGAACATACAAACAATTTAAAAAATCAGGCCCCCAAAGTTCAAAGACCCAATCCAAAAATGGGCATCTGAGATGAATATGCACTTCTCAGATGAAGAAATACTAATGGCAAATAAATATATGAAAAGATGCTCAACATCATTAAGCATTCAAGAAATGCAAATTAAAACAACACTGAGATTCCATCTCACCCCAGGAAGAATAGCTATCATTAAGATATCAACCAATGACAAATGCTGGAGAGGCTGTGGGGAAAAAGGAATACTTCACTGCTGGTGGGAGTGTAGACTGGTGAAACCACTGTGGAAATCAGTATGGAGATTCCTCACAAAACTAAGATTGGAAGTCCCACTTAACCCAGCTATTCCCTTCTGGGTATTTTTCCAGAAGAATTAAAAATGTCATACCATAGCGATATATGTGCTCCCATGTTTATAACAGCACAATTTGTAATAGCTAAATCTTAGAAACAATCCAAATGCCCATCAACTGAGGAATGGATAAAAAAGATGTGGTATTTTTATACAATGGGGTATTACTCAGCTATAAAAAAAGATAAATCCGAGGCTTTTGTAGGTAAATGGATGCAACTAGAGACATACTCATAAGTGAAGTAAATCACACCCACATGTGTAAATATCATATTGTCTCCCTAGTGTAAGAATATGGAAGAGTAAATAAAACCCAAAATGTACAATAGGTAATACGAAAGAGAAAGAAATTGCTCAAAGGAAGGAACAACTGGGATGAGGGAAAGAAGATTGATAGCTAAGATAATTGCACTATGGTTTCTACTGGTTTATTGAAAGGAACAGCTGTTTCTTTGCTTAAATGTCTGATCAATTTTGCATGCCTATATCTGGTAATCCAAAGAACTACTTAGAAGATAACCATATAACAACCATTGTTAATTTCCTAACGTCTTGTTTTGAAATTCTGTATTACTTTTGTTATTGTTTATTCTCTTTAAAATAAAAAGGTAAACCCAATAGGATTACAGCAGATCTTTCAACACCAATTTTAAAGGCCAGAAGAGCTTGGAGTCTAGTGTTTCAAGCCATAAAAGAAAACAATTTTCAAGCCACAATAATATATCCTCCAAAACTATAGTACTTTTCAAACTTAATGGAGAAATAAGGACGTTCCACAGCAAAGAACATCTTAAGAAATTCATGAACACCAAGCCAGCACTCCAAAAATTACTCAAGCATATCCTAGACAAAGACACTGACGCCAACAAGGCCAAAAAACTGGATGGAATGACTGCATCATGCATGGAGAGTACTTAAAAAGGAAAAAATAAGAGTCAACAAAAGAAAAAATGCAATGATAGGAATAAGTCAACACCTTTCAGTAATAACTCTTAATGTAAATGGCCTCAACTACCCAATTGAAAAGCATAGACTAGCAGACAGGATCAAAAAACAAAACTCAGTGGTCTTCCGTGAACCAAAATGCTTATCTAACCCAAAAACAATTTCATAGTCTAAAAACCAAAGCACAAAAAGCAGTATTCCATTGACCCCCCAAAAGTAGACCTGGGTAGCTATTTTATTTTCAGACAAAGGTGACTTCAAGCTAAAACTTATCAAAAGAGTTAAAGGAGGTCATTACTTATATGAACAATCAAAAGGAAGATATAACAACTGTAAATATATATGCATGAAATACTGGTGAATCCATTTCAGAAAACAAATACTTCTGGGCTTAAAATATCAAATAAACACAGACACAGAGTAGGGGGATCTCCATACTGATTTCCATAGTGGTTATTTTAGTCTACATTCCCACAGTGTAGAAGGGGTCCTTTTTCTCTGCAGCCTTATCAGCTTTTGTTATGATTTATTTTTTAGGCGATAATCATTTTTTAAGTAAAATATAATTTCAATGTTGTTTTAATTTCCATTTCTCTAATAACCAAAGGTGTTGAATATTTTTTCATGCATTTATTGGCCATTTGAGTTTCTTCTTTTGAGTAGTGTCTATCCGTTTCAGTGGACTGTTTTATAATTGAGTCTTTCATTTTGAGGGAGGTCTAATTTTCAGAGGAAAATGAGTAACGACGATTAGCAATACTTCATTTTTGACACATATTACATATCAAAGACTTGACAAATATGTGTGATAAATGGAACAAAATCAAAGAACTTCAAGAGAAAAGAAACATTCTCTGACCTTCAAATATTGTATGCATTTGTCACATTTCTATTTTTCTAATTCTTAGCAAGTCCATGGATTGTGATAATTTGTTACAGTACCTATAGGAAACTAATATAGGCCATAGGAAAGGCTCTTGAAGTATTTGGAGGGTCAAGAGAATTAGCACTCATTTTGTGGCACACATTTTGCAGATGACTTACTCATGGACGTGAAGCAGCACATGGCTCTGCAATTTCTCTGTCTTCTCCCTCAGCTTTGCTGTCCCCTTAGCTAAGTGTACATGTGTTTAGCTCATGACAAATGATTCTGGATCCTGAAGGATACACTCATAATTGTGGCAGGAGGAAATAGAGCTCTATCATGCCCTTGTGAATTTCTACCTTTTCTTTGTGAATTCCAGCTAGATTTCAATCTCCCCATTTTACATTCATCTTCCCTTTACATGATGCATCCAAAAAGCAAGTAACATGCTTTACAACACACTGCCTGTGTTTGAAATTAATTTGTCTTGTTCTGACTGCCACAGTGGACATGAAAGAATGGAAATATAATCTCATCCAATTCACCATTCCCCCCACAAATAATCTATGTTTCCCTTAGCCCAGGGGATAAAAGCATGTCTTTTTAACAACTCAGAGTGCTATCATTTGGAATTTCCCCCAAAGGCCCATGTGTTAAGTCTTGGTTCCAAGCTTGGTGCAACTGGGAAGCGATGGAAATTTTGAGAGGTTGGACCTAGTGGAAGGTCTTCAGGTCCTGGAGCATGGCCCTAAAAGAGAATGTTGGACCCCCATCTCTTTTTCTCTTTTTCTTATCCCAGCTACTCATATAGCTTTTTATCTCAGCCATTTGTTACATCACGGAAAGTTGATGAACACAGAGACTTAACCGAGAAAATAGGGGTACAGAAGTTTCCAAAAATCAAAGATGAATCCTTTGGTCCCTTGACCCATCATGCCTTCTTTCCACAGAAGCTTCTGAAGATGCAGATCTTTGGCCATGGGATGGGATGAAGTGAGGCCAGAGGCTGAAGTTCCAGTTGGAGATTGGAATGCCTAGAAAAGTTCCCTGGTGTTCCACGAAGTTTTTGTAAGCCAAGGAACCTCCTGCCTTTGTACGGACTGTTCCTGATCTCTGTCCCTAAATGTCTCCGTGGTGCTTACAAATGAACTGCAGATCTGGCTTCCTTTCCCCATATTTCTCAACTGCTTATACCCCTAAAACCCTAAAGAATGATGAGGGAAGTGTCCTAAAATATGCCTGCACATATCTGCACTTGGATTTCCCCCTCACTTAAGAATATGTCCTCAAGCTGAAACTCAATTTGATTTAGAAAAATTTAATATCATATTCCTTAGACAAAGGAGTTACAAAGTTTAGCTAGAGTCATGTTACTCTGTGCTGTGATTTGAGTGTGTCAGTCAAAATTTCCTGTCTCTCAGTGCAGCAGTATTGGGAGGAATGACCTATTGGGGGATTTTCAGGTATGGGGACAGAGCCCTCATAAATGGATTAATGTCCTTCTGCCAAGAATGAGTTAACTGATTCTGCTCCATTTTCTCTTGCTTTTGTGTGTTCTTTCTTCTAGCTTCAACATGAGGTCCTCACCAGGTATATCTGCCCAGTGTTGGACTCCTTAACCTCCAAAACCATGAGCTTAAATAAACTTCCTTATTTTATAAATTATTCAGTCTCAGGCATTGTGCTATAGCAACATAAAATGGACTAAGAAACTATATTTTCTTATCTTGTGTCTTTTCCAAGCCTTTGATGTCCAACTTGATCCTTAAGGCTGCAGGAAAATAATAGTAAGTGTCCAATGCCCACCAGTCTAGTATAGAGACACCAATAGAGACCAACAGTGGAGGTGCAGGCCTAATGTCATGGGTCAATTAATTGACCCAGTTACTACACCCAGTTATTCTTCCCACAGGAAGCTGGTTCCTTCATTTCCAATCTTAGGATCTGTGCAGTAAAGTGTTAATTTAGGTCTCTGGATATTCAAAACCTCCTGCATATACCAAAGAAAGGATTGGTATTTGATTGCCTCGTGGGAGATGATTTCTGATTTTCTGAACAACTCAAGTGTCTGTGACTGGTCACTTCAGGCCATGCCAAAGAGTGTATGATAGCAATGTGATCTATGGCGAATCACTGTTCGTTCACATGATGCCTTTGGCCAGGCTATATCAGACTGACCTATGGGGAAACTGAAGCATCAATAATTAAGCTCACCTATGTGACCAAGGCTCAATAAAACCCTGTACACCACAACTCCAGTGAGCTTCCTGGTGGGTGGCACACTATGCACCTTGTCACACATCATTGCTGGGAGAAATAAGTGCTGACAGCGATTCCTCTGGTGGGGAGGTGCTTAAAGGAAACTCCTATGTGGTCTCTACTGGACTATGTTTGATCCGCCTTCTGTCTCTGTTGATTTTAATCTATACATTTTACTGTGATAAACCAGAAATCATGAGTATAATGGCTTGTCTGAGCTTTATGAGTCACTGCAATGAATCACTGAATGTGTTCTGGGATTCCAACCAAAAAGGTCACCAATATTGTTTTATTATGAGAAAGTTGTTTTTTATACCCTCTTCAGTTCCACCATTTCTTGAGAAAAATAACAAGAGTTGGCCTTTCTTCTTGTTGAGCCTGAAGCTTCTCCTGCCCCCAAATCCAGGAGAACTGTTTCTTCTCCTTTCTCAGTCACACCCTCCCACAAGTTCTCAGGTATACCCAAGGACAAACAGAGACCTTGAATACCTTTCACTCCTGCTCCTTTATCTCACTGCCCCCACAACAAGCCAAGCAGAGTATGGGTTCAGCCCATGGTCAGCTGGGTAGCAGACTGTCCGCAGGACCCCCCTTCTCACTAGGCAGCAGACATGGAGGGCCCTCACATGGCACTCTCATTACCACCCCGGCCCCTGGACACCCCCTTTTCTTGTGCCATGAGTGACTTGTAGGGCTTCCCCAGGCTGGGGAGGGTGAGCTCAGCTTCCTGCAGGTCCAGCTCCTGCTGGGATAAATGCTCAATAACAGCCGCTCCGATCGAGTCCCCCAGCACATTAGTCATCGTGCGAAGCCGGTCACTAGTGGAGGAGAGAGAAAAGCTGCCATTAATGGGGGACTGAGAAGCTCCACAGGGAGGAGAGCACAGCAGGGAGTGCGTCCCGATGGCAAGGAGTCCAGGCTCACATTCCAGTCCACTCCATGACTACATGGCCTCAACCCAGTCCCTCCTCCTCTTCTCTGTCCTCAGCTTCCCTCCTAAGAAACTCAGGTTGCATTAGCTTGGAGATGGATTTGTTCTTAGCATTGTGCTTCCTTTTTTAAAGATGTCTTATCTGCTACAGACAATTAGGGGTCACAAGCTGAAATGCATATAGCAAAGGAAGGTAGTCACCGAGAGCAAAGCGGCCAGGACTAGGGCAACAGAGGCATCGACCAGCACAGGCTGCAGTGTCCAAATGGGACTCGGTTCAGCTGACAAATTGCATACGGGGACAGAAGCCCAGATTTTGTTTTCATGTGAATGTACTGGGGTTTTTTTAATGAAAGAAGAAAAGAAGAAAGGAAAAGAGGGAGGATGAAGAGAGGGAGAAAAGCAGGGAGAAGGAAAGACAAAAAAGGACAGAAGGTAGGAAGGAAGGGAAGGAAGGGAGGGAGGAAGAGAAAGGGGGAAGGAGGGAACAAGGAAGGAACAAAGGAAGGAAAGGAGGGAGGGAAGGGGGGAGGGAGGGAAAGAGGGAGGAAAAAAGGGATCCCTATCCATCTGGAAATACTTTTCCTGTTTTCTTCTCATGTGACATCCTAGAACATTTTAGGCCATGAATGCATCAAAAGCAGTCCATCAAAATTATTTTATCCATCATAACAGAAAATTTGTCAATCAAAATTCATTACCTAACGTTGTAAGTGTACTGGGTTTTCTCTCAACTTATAAAATTTTTGTCTTTAAAAATAAAATATTTTTCACAAGGAAAGATTAAAACATCTATTTTTAAAAGTGGGGAATATTTTTTAAAAAGATCTGTCCCATGGTCTTCATAATTTCTACATGAAAGAGGTCAAAGAGGAGCTGCTCGGCCTCATTGGTGAAGCCGTCTTTGTCTCTTCCTCACTATTTTCCAAGGCTGATTCAATGGACTTCAGGGTCCACAGGCCATGGCCTGCAGGTTCCTCCAAGGGCCACCTTTTCTCTAAAATTCTAGAACTCTGTCCTTTGGTGGATCCTGTAGCGAGGAAGTGGTCACATGAAGACCACTCATCTCAGGTTGCATTAGCTCTGAGATATTGGATTTATTCTTAGCACTGTGATTCTATTTTTTTAAATATCTCATCTGATACAGACACCAGGGGCCAATGAACACTCACAGGAACCAGTCCACTGCTATGATCAGCGTGATGTCTTCCGTAGGCAGCCCGACCGACGTGAGCACAATGACCATAGTGACCAGACCCGCCTGGGGGATGCCAGCAGCCCCAACACTGGCCGCAGTGGCCGTGATGCTTCAGAGGAGAGAACACGAGAATTCAGGAGGGAAGACAGAGAGGAGGAAGAAGAAGGGGAAAGGGTCAGTTCCTCAAGATGCCTTAAAAATTAAGTTCTTGAGCCAACACAGGAAGAAAAATACTGCATGATCTCATTTCTATGTGGAATCTTCAAAGTCAGACTCATGAAAATAGAGAATAAAATGGTGATTGCCAGAGACAGGGAATTTGGGAAGAAATGGAGATGTTGGTTAAAGGACACAAAGGTTCAGTTATAAGATATTCCTGTACAGGATAGCTAACATAGTTGTACTACTGTCTTCTCTTCTATTGCTTTACTGAAAGTAACAGTTAATGATTACTTGTTTTGATCAACATTGCATGTCTCTATTTGTTTTCCTGAGAAACCACTTTGAAGATATCAATAGGTAATACAACAACCATTGTTAATTTCCTATCACTTTGTCTGTAACTCTGTATTGTTTGTACTGTTCTTATGCTATTTTGTAAATGGATGTCTGATAATATGTTTTCCTTCTTCTATTTTTAAAATAAATTTTTAAAAAACTAAGACTGCAGATTCTTAAAATAAATCACTTGTTCAAAAATCACAAAAAAAAGGGGCTGGGGATTTAGCTCAGCGGCAAAGTGCCTGCCTGGCAAGTGCAAGGTCGTGAGTTCGGTTCCCGGTACCGGAGAAAAACCAAAAAAAAAAAATCACAAAAAAAAGATATTCCTGTACAGCATGGTGACTACAGTTAACCATACTGTATTACATACTTGTAATTTTCAAAAAGAGTAGTTCTTAAGCATTCTATTAAAAAAAAGGAAAGGAATAAAAGTAACCATGTGAGATGATGGATATGTTAATTAGCCTAATTGTGATAATCATTTTACAATGTATCTATATATCAGATCATCACATTGTACACCTTTAAAACATACAATTTTTATTCATCAGTTATACCTCAATAAAGCTGGAGCTCAAAAGTATTGTCTACATTTGCAGTTAAAATGCATAAAAAAAAGTTACATTGCTGGCCTTGTAAGAGCCATACATGTTTTTTAAATGTATACCTGTAACTACAACAGTGCCCCTACCAGTATTTCAAAAATTTGGAATTCTGTTCATTTGTTATTTTCAACCACCTCAAGTTTAAAGGCTACTTTGTTGTATGTTTAAAGTGTATTATGACAGTGTGATAGTTAATAAAACACTATCTTCTATTTTGAAAAAAAACTTGCAAATGGGAAAAGGACCAAAGGATGGACCTAGGAGGACAGAGGGAGGGGAAGGGGATGAAAAATAAATCAAGATGTGTTATGTACACGAACCAGCTCCTCATGAGGAATGTGACTGTTATGTACCGCAAACACAGACCAGGAAAAGTAAAAATTGGGGGGAAAAAAGGTTTTAAATAGAAAAGTAGTGAAATACAACTCACAATGTTGGAGGTGCAGAGATTCTGGACCATTTTAGACCTAGGCCTGCCTGTCTCTCGATCCTATTTCTTGCTCAAATAAAATTTGTTAAATGTTTTTAAATGAATTAAAAGTAGCGATTCAGACTGGATGGACTAGATGTTAAATCCTGTGTCAATTCTGATTGCCCAGCATGGTGAGCTAAGAAGACGTCTGAAAGCCACTGAGCTTGCTGCCTGGTGGCCTCTGAAACTGCTTTCCAGATTCTACAATCATAAACATGGAGCCACAGGAAAGGCTTGCTCCAGATGATATCGCTATCAGAACAGTGATGGAGCAAATGCTTGGACCACAGACAGTGAATGGTCTTTGGAGTGCACACTGCATAAACTGGACAAACTTGGACAGAACTCAGAGCCTGCATTTCCTCATGCATAGGGTGAGAGGTACAGGCTCACCTTCTTAATGACAGACAGTGAACTATAAAAGATCACAGTGCTAACATGTAACAAGTAGTTAAGTGGTATCAGTTATTGCTATCAAAAATATAATTTTTTTAAAAAAAAGTCACCCAGTTTCTCCTCTGTTTACCCTATTTGGATTTGGATTCCTTAGGGAAAGAAAAAGAGTGCAGAGCTTTACTAATGGGGTCTTAAGGATGGAAACTACTACCATCATTCTAAGGGAAGGAGCCTTTGGACTCAAAACACTGGCCTATTGCTTCTCGGCATTTTGGCTAAGATCAAGTGTAATATCAAAACGCTGGCCTACTGTAAACAGTGATCTGCAGGTGCCCTCTGGAGGCAACCAGCTGCCTGGACAGGATGAGCTAATTCTATCTAGACCTAAAATGCCAACTTAAAATTCTTCAGATTGAATTTAGATAAGGTCCAAACTAGGAATCCCCAAGCAGCCAATCACTACCTGCTACAAATGTCTTAATTATTACCCAGCAAATCTCAAGCTGGCCCATGTCACCAAGTCTCTCCAGAGGTCCCAGAAGTTCGAAGTGATGCTCAGCCTCTTGGTCCACTTAAGAACACTCACTGAAAAGTCTCCCATCCTCTCCCTTTTTCTAAACTTCTCTACTCCCAGTGATGTCAATGCTTCCCCATGAGAAGTACTCATTATAATGTTTGGGGTTCTGACCCCCCCCCCAAAATTTCAAAGTGTTTCTTTGAAATTATCTTTATGTTATTCTTCCCTGCAGCCTCACTTACCCCTAGAAAGGGATGACTCTCCTACCTACCATATGCCCAAAGACAGCTGGCTAAGATTGGTTAAAAAGCATTTGATAAATCCATACTCTACTTCCAGCACATATTCATTGAGCATCTACTACATACTAGACAGCTTCAAAGGCTGCACAGCTTACACTGTGGTTACATCCAAATGAATTTGAAATGCACTAAATATACCTAAGCATCACAGCCTAGAAATCCAGAATATCTGTTGTTTTCCCTTATCTGAGTAGGATCTGTAGCTCAGCATCCCGAAAGAGTCTTACTGTATGTCGCTAACCTGGAAAGAGATTCAAATTCATATTTGAAGTACGGTTTCTACAAAATATGAGTGGCATTCATACCACTGTAAAGTCAAAATATCAAAAATGGCTGGGCATGGTAGCAATTACCTATAGTTCCAGCTACTCAGGAGGCTGACACAGGATGATCACTTGAACTCAGGATCTCAACACCAAACTAGGCAACATAGTGAGACTCTATCTCATTTAAAAAAAAAAAAAATTGTCACATTATTGTAAATTAGGACTGTCTGCAATACAGATTACCATAGAAGAAAACCCTTCCCTGACAAAACTTACATTCCACCAGGATAGGTAGGCGATATGCTGTATGAGTAAGTAAAATATATACTGAGGCAGATGGTGCAATATGGGGAAATGAGTCAGCCTCAGAAAGCCCCTTTGTGCCAGGTTAGACAGGGATTCCCTGAAAAGGTGACACTGGAACAAAGACCTGCAGGAGATGAAATGCTCCTTTTATTTTTCTTTAGGTTGAGTGTCCCTTCTCTGACATACTTGGGACCAGAAACATTTCATGTGTTGGGCTATTTTTCAGATTAATTCATGATAATAATATGTTACCTTGGGAATGAGCCTAAAATCTAAACAAGAAATTTATTTATGTTTCACATATATCTTATACACATAGCCTGAAGGTACTTTTTTCAATTTTTATTTTTTATTAGCACATGTTTGCAGTGCATAATGATCACATTCCTCAGGGAGAGTTGGTACATGCACATAACACATCTCAGTTCTTTCTTCACCCTTTTCCTATCCCCTCCCTTACTCCTCTCCCTCCATCTCTTGTTCCCTTTCCCTTTTGCAAAAGATCAATCTCTCTTTTTCCTACTACCCATCTTTTATTTTGCTCTTTAGTTACATTTTGAGTTTTTCTTATAAAAGAAATCATGCAATATTTAAGCTTGTGTGTCTGCTTTACTTCACTTAACATCATGGTCTCCAGGTACATCCATTTTCCTACAAATTACTCAAGTTTATTCTTCTTTATGGCAAAGTAGTACTGCAGGTAATTATAAACAATAGTTTAAATAAAATCTGTGTGTATTTAACCATCAAAGATCAAGTGTGGGATTTTTCCACTTATGTCATATCAGAGCCCAAGAAGTTCATTTTTGGAGCATTTTAGATTTCAGATTTTCAGATTAGGGATGTTCTACTTGTGATGGATAAATTGGAACCATTGTGAGATGCAGCCCAGGGGTCTATATTTACAAAAAAAATCTCAGGTTACTGTAGTGCACCAACCACTTTCAAAAACCTGGGACAAAAGGAATCTCCCAAAAAGTCAGGTGAGAAAAGAAAGGAGCAGTGCCAGATCTTACCAGTTCCTGACAATTTCACGTGGCAAAGTCTCACCTCTAGCCTGACAGACACTTCTCACCTCCCACTTACAATATCTGAATATAATGTAGATCTAGAATGTTCCTCATATGTTCAGAGATAGGGCTTTTGGAAGGTGACTGGATCATGGGAGGAGCTATACTCACCAGTGGATGAATTCATAGGTGAATGGAGGAGGTGGGGGTGGACAGAAGATATAGGTTACTAGTGGCATAACCTGGAAGGCTGGTGGTCAGGGGCCTAACTTGAAAGGCTGTACACCCTTTCTGGTTCCTCTTTTCTTTGGCTGCTTGCTGGCCGCCATGTTGTGAGCAGTTTCCTTCCGTCAGATCCTTCCACCAGGCCCTTTCTGCCTTGGATCCAGACAACTGTGGACTGAATCCTCTAAAAACTGTGAACTAAAATAAACCTCTCTTCAACTTGTAGTGCCACGTATTTTGTTTTTTTTTTTTTGTTTTGTTTTGTTTTTTGGTTTTTCTCCGGTACCAGGAACCGAACTCACGACCTTGCGCTTGCCAGGCAGGCGCTTTGCCGCTGAGCTAAATCCCCAGCCCGTGCCACGTATTTTGTCCAAGGAGTGAAGAAAGTGATTTAAAACAGCCTCTTCTTGTGTGTGTAGTACTGGTAGTGAACCTGGGGCTTTTATCATCTCTAGCCATTTTTAATTTTTTTTTGTTCTGGAGACGTGATCTCACTAAATTGCTAAACTGCCCAGGTTGAAACTTCGCAATACTCCCACCCCAGAGTCCCAGAGTGCTGAGGTTACTGGTATGCACCACTGCACTTGGCTTTAAGGTCTCTCATAATTTCCTCCCCCCAGCCAAGATGATGACCTCACACGTCTCACCCACCAGCAGGTCCCACCCCAGCCCCCTCACCTGATGGTGGTGATCTGGCCCAGGTTGAGCTCATAATTATTGACTTGAGCAATAAAGATGGCAGCCAAGGCCTCATAAAGTGCAGTGCCATCCATGTTGACAGTGGCCCCCACAGGCAGCACGAACCTGGTGATGCGTCGGTCCACACCCAGGCCCTCCTCCAGGCAGCGGAAGGTGATGGGCAGGGTCGCAGAGCTGGGGGAGAGAGCCCTGGGTGTGAGAACAGGCAGTGGAAAGGCAGAGCTGGAGCAGGAATGTGCTAAAGGTGGGGATTCTCTTGAGAACAGGGAGGGGCCAGAAGAGGACTTGAACCAGAGGTGGAGGACAGCAGTATAACAGAGGCTGATAACCTTTCATGAGGAAGAGGGTCTCATGGCGATGCAGGGAGAACTCAGAAATGGGGATTCCTTAGCTGCAGGTCTCTTGACCCATTTAAAGCCAATAAATGAAGAACAATAGTTTATGCCACTAGTCCACTCCCAGAGGTTAAGGGTCTGATGGCTTCCACACTCTAGGGTTAAGACAAGGGTATTATGGAAGACCTCTATGCCCCACTCTCCATGTTCACATAGGAAGCAACCTAAACTCAGTTTCTCCCCAACCACCTCCTAGAGAAGGAAGAAAGACTTCACTGATCAGTGAGATTACTGAAAGGAATATGCATCTCAGCGGCAGTCAGCTTGTCCGCAGACATGCGCTCTGCCTCATCAGCTTTACGGCATACAGTAAGAAGCCTGCACTCACAGGGAGGACCTTCAGGTATCCAGCTCCCGTAGTGACCTCATAAGTTTAATCTGGGGCACAGTGGTGCCAATCTATTTGGGCATGCACCAAAAAGCACATTCACCATCACCATTGTGGGCAGTAAAAAATGGTATTTTTCTTCCATCTGTTTGGCTCTTGGGATCCTTTTACAAATTTCTCTGAATCTGGATGATCAGAGTTTGAAAGGAGCTCCTTATTAACCTTTTGAAGGACATAAAAACAGGAGAAGGAAGCCAAGAGAGTCCCAAGACTCCATCTCAAGGGACAATAAGACCCTTTGGAGCTAGAAAATTACGGAGCTCACAGAAGTTTCATCTTAAACTCAGAATGGACACCTACCTGGCTCTCTTTCATATAAAATGGAGAAACCAGAAAGGGTAAAAGGGGACGGGGACATAAGCCACCTGCCTATCTCTGAGTCCCATCATTACTATACACCCAGAAGGGATGTCTGTGGCAGGGGAGGACAGGACCCCCAGAAGAGCCCACGAAGGATAAGGAAGGGAGCCAGGGAGATGGGAGAACAAGGCCATACCTGGAAGATGTGCCCATGGCAGTGATGAGTGCCTGCAGCAAGCCCCCGATGAAGGGGAAGGGGTTCCGATGCGTGATGAGAAAGTAGATGAGGGGCAAGACACCCCCAGCATGGAGGAACAAGCCCACAATGACAGTCAGTGTGTACATCCCCAGCTGACCCCCAAGAACAGCCATGTCTTCCATTTCCAGAATCTTCCCAGCAATCAGGAACAGGATACCTACAGGCGCATACCTGGGCAAGTCACACATCTGTTAGATGATATATCCCCCACTTTTTTTTTTTTTTTTCAGAACTGGTGATTGAACACAGGGTTTATCACACTGAGCTACAACCCCACCCTTTTGATCTTTTGATTTTGAGACAAGGTCTCACTAAGTTGCCCATGTTGGGTTTAAACTTGCAATCCTCCTGCTTCAGCCTCCCAAGTAGCTGGAATTACAGGCATGCATCACTGCACTTGGCTTAGGATCCCTTCCAGCCTCCCCTATAGGTCTAAAGCTAGAATTTCAAGGCTGTTCCCATATACAGGCCTGGACCTAGGCAGTGCCTACCACACTGCACCCTACTCCACACCATTTCCCATACATTTACCATCCCATTTCCACAAGTACATCTCACTTCCTCCTCCTTCTCACTCACAGCTCACCCCAATACCAGAAACAGGCCTACATGCCAGGGCATACAACCTTACGAAGTCTTCATCCCAGCCCCCATTCAAACCCCTCCAATGTCAAATAATCATAATCCTCAAGACCTCTTTCCTAGACCCTACTGAGACACCTCTTCTCTTTGGCCTTATACACTTCCATTATTTGCTGCCCCCAACTCTGTTGTCATTTGTAACCCTTATGCCCCTATTATCTTTCTTGTCAGCAGATATTCTCACTCATCCACCAGCCAGAGCCATTTCACCATATTTCCCACATCTCAAAACAACTTTCCTATCAAAATCATCTATTTTTCCTCATTTATTCACAAGTATCCATTGGGTATCTACTATGTTCCAGGTACACACTCCCTGTCCCCATTTTGCCTACAATGGGCTGAGTCAGTGTGTCCTCCAAAACAGTCATACATAGAGATGCTGATCCCCAACATGGATGTGGAGATTTTAAGAGGACACAAAGAAAGAACCGTCATGAGTGTGATTTGTGCTTTTATAAGAAAAACGCATGAGAAGGCCTTCCCTCCTTCCACCATGTGAGGACATAGTGAAAAGATGCCTTGCATGCACCAAAACAGCAAATCTATGGGTGCCTTGATCTTGAACTGTCCACCCTCCAGACTCGGAGAAATTATCTTTATTACAACAGCCCAGATGATCTAAGACACAGGGAAGTGCACATAGAAATGTATACAGCAGTCCCCTCTAATCCATGAAGGATACATTCCAAGACATTCCTCAGATGCCTAAAACCATGAATAGTACCATGTTTTCTCTATACATATACACCTATGATAATGTTTATTTTTGGGGGGGAAAAGGTAATAGTAATTTATTTATTTATTAGCAGTACATGTTAGCAGTACATAATGTTTACATTCCTTATGAGGAACCACACATCTTAATTCCTTTTTTCACCACTTTTCCTTCCCCCTCCCTCCCTCCACCTTTTGTGCCCCTTCCCATTTGTGAAAGATCTATCTTGATTCTGCCTATTCTCTATTTTTTATTTTGCTCTTTATTTATGATTTGAGTTTAATTTATAAAATAGGCACAGTTAAAAGTTAAATAAAGAGCAAAATAAAATATGATAGAAAATGAGGAGACAGATCTTTTGTAGAACAGAAGAGGACCAACAGATGGAGGGAGGGGAGGCAAAAGGGAAATAAAAACAATTAAGATGTTTTGTGTACGTGTACCCACGCCCCATGATCAATGTAATCATAATGTATTACTGTTCCCAAGCTGGGCTCGGGGTGCACTTTGGTGTGTGGTTGCAAAATTATCTCCAAATCATTATGTCTAGATCTATCTCTATGCTATATAATCCCCTTCTCAACTGCCTTGCCTCCTCCTCCTGCTTCATCCTATGCAAATACTCAGCCACTTGGCATGTCTTCATGTTTCACCCAACCAGGCCAATCACCCTGCTATATATCCCTGGTTCTCAATTTGATTGAGCCTTCAATACTCCCTATTAATCCTCTAGGTCACTTTGATGCGCTCACCCTTCCACCATTTTGATCTAAAGTTCCCTAAACAATTATGAATCCAGTAAATTTGAAATTATTTGGGATGGTGCTCTGGTTTGGATAGGATTTGACGTGTCTCTCAAGGGTTGCTAAAGGTTCGTGTATTGGGATTTTTGTCTCCACTGTGGCAAAATTAAGAACCAGTGCTACCTTTAAGAGGTGGAGCCTGGTGGGCGGTCCTTCCTAGCCCCTTCCTTCAATCTGGCTCCTGCTTTGCCTTGTGATCTCCCCTCTTGCATGAACTCCCATCATTATGATGGTATTTGCCAGTGAATAAATCACTGCAAAACAAGGAGGCCTTCACCAGGGATGAGCTGCTCCAGCCCCCTTTGCTGACAGGCTGCTCCTCTCTGACTCTGCAGTTAGAGTCCACACGCCTTCCAAGGCCCAGCTAAGAGTCAACCTTCTCCATGACTCCCTCCTCATTTCCCAAGTAGCATTCACTGCATATCCCTCCATTCACTGCTCACTTCTGCACACTCCCAGCACTTAATGTCCCTTTACTCCAAAACCTACCACTTGGTATGATATTTGTTTAGTATGCATTCACCTCCTCCCAGACTATGCAAGCTCCTTAAAGACAAAGAATGAATGCAAGGTATCTCTGTTTGTCAGAGTTCAATACAAAGTCACCCTGGGAAAATGCCTGATGGATGAAGGACGTGCATAGTGAAGGAGTGACAGAAATTAGAAAGAATGAATGAATGAGCAAATGAATGAATGAATTAATCCATTAAGGAAGTGAGAAATAAATGAGGGAGAAAAGACAAAATGAGACATGAGTGAATGGACAAATGAATGAAAGGATTATTTGGGAGGAAATGAGAGAATAATAAATGCATAGATGAATGAACAGGTCTAGGAAAGAATACAAATAAATATCTGACTTAAGTGATTAAGTAAACAAATAACTCCACAACGTAACTAATTCATGGACAAATTTATGAATGGATGCAGAAGTGAATTAACTGATGCATAAAAGAATAAACAAATAAGAAAATACGAGTGAATCAGTGCCTAGGTGAATAAAAATAAATGAGTGAATGAAGCTCAGTTAACCTAAATGAGGGTGTGGATGATGAATAAATCATTGCAAAGATAAACTTATCACAGAAAGATGTAGGTAAATGAATGAACGAGTTAGTAGTGTATTAACCAATACTTGAAGGAATGAAAGAATGAATGAGAAAAATGAGTGAACCAATACATGGAAGAATGAACATGGACGAGAAAGTGGATGAACAATTTAGTCAGTGCACAGAAAAATAAGTGAATAACAGATGAGTGAGGGCGTGACCAAGTAAATTAACCATTGCTGAAAATGTGTAGATTAATGAATAGGCTAGTAATGAATTAGCCAATTCATGGATGAAAGACTTTGGCCAATGTCTCCCTGTGGTCCTTTCAGCAGCTTCCACACAGCCAGCCTGGTCCCAGCTCTGGCTCCTCCTTTCCCATAGTCACTGCTGCCCACCCAGGCCCAGCTCTGCACTCACCATATAATGATGCCCACTAGCCTCATAATGGCCTCATTGAGGCTGTCAAAGAAGTCCCTCAGGACTCGGCCCTTGTGTTTCATGCCCCCGATGACCAGTCCAAAGGCCACAGAGAAGACCACGAGGCCCAGGGCATTGATGCCATTGGCAGATCCAGGCACGGGAACAGTCTCTTCAAAGCTCAGCACCTCCTGCAGGGTGCCCAAGGCCCGAGTGACATTTTCCAGGATGCTGGTTTCATTGTCTATTGATGAGGGAGGAGGCATGGAGGCACCCAGCTCAGACCCATTCTCCATCCTCACGATGGTCCTGGTCACAACCCTCGTGCTGTACTGTGTCTTGAACTGAAATACAGAAATATTAGACCCAAACTCAGCTCAGTGGCTCCATGAGAATCACTTGAAGGAATTCCTGAGAACACCGATTCCTGGTGCCCACACCATGGAAAGTCTTACTTAGCAGGTCTGAATGAATGAATGAATGATTCATTCAAATAACTGGACCAATACACAGAAGGAATGAATAAAATATTACAGACATTATGGAATACAGTGTTGAGGTTCCTCAGAAAGTCAGAAATAGAACTACCATGTGATCCAGCAATCCCACTGCTGGGTATGTATCCAAAGGATGTGAAATCAATATCTTGAAGAGATACAGATTGAGCATCCCTTATCCAAAAATCCAAAATGCTCCAAAATCTGAAACTTTTTAACCAACAATGTAATGAAAATTCCAAACTGACCTCATGTGACAGGACACAGTCAAAACACAGGTGCACTAAAAATATTGTATAAAACTGCTTTCATATTAAGTTTCTAAGGCATATATGAAACAAATGAATTTCATGTTTAGACTTGGTCCTATCCCCCAGTGTATTTCATGAAATAAATGCAAACATTCCAAACTTTTTTTTTGTAAGTTTCTAAATCTGAAACACTGCTGGTCCCAAACATTTAAAATAAGAAATACTCAACTTGTATCTGCTTTCCTACATCTGCTGCAATGCTATTCACAATAGTCAAGAAATGAAATTAATGTAAGTGTCCATTGATGGGTATACAATGACTATGACTTATATATACAAGATAGAATACTATTCAGCCTATAAAAAGAAGGAAATCTTGTTATTTGCAACAACATGGGTGACCCTAGAGAACACTGTAGTTAGTGAAATATGCCAGACATAAAAAGTCAAATACCACTTACATGTGAAATCTAAAAATGTTGGTGTCATAGAAGCAAACTATAAAATGAAGGTCACCAAAGGCTGAGATGGGGCCCAGGGAGGATTGGAAGATGTTGGTCCAAGAATATGGAACTCCAGTTAAACAGGAGTCAAAGGTTTAAGAGATCTGTTATACACCATATGACTATCCTTAATAACAATATACTGTGTACTTGAAAATCACTGACAGACTTTTCAAGTGCTCCTAAAACACTTTAAAAAGATTAAGTTCACAAAATAATATATATGTTAATTACCTTGACTTAGCCATCCCACAAGGTATACAGATTTCAAAGCATCATGTTGGAGCCTATAAATATATACTGTAGGCCTTCCCTATCCATGGGTTCTGCATTCATGGATTTAACCAACCATGGATCAAAAATATTGGGTCAAAAATTCCTTTCTGTATTTAGCATGTACAGACCTTTTTATTGTCACTATTCCCTAATAAGAGAGTATAACTATCTTCATAATATCTGCATTGATCAGGTGTTCTAAATCATCTAAGGATGATTTAAAGTACACAGTATAAGATGTGTAGGTTTTGTGCAAATACTCTGCTGTTTTATATAAGGGTTTTGAGCAGCTACCAATTTTGGAGTCTGCAGGGGACAGTGAAATCAGGCCCCTGCCAATACCACAGGATGAAATGAGTGGATCCATAGATGAATGAGAAAGTGAACAACCAATGAACAGAACAATGAATATAGAGTCTGCATTTTTTTCGAGCTGCCTTGGCAATGCTCAGCCAGACTGTGGGGCCTCTGTCTTCACCATCCAGGTTATACGTCCTGGAATCTTGACCCGACCCTATGCTTCCTATAGTCCCATGCCCAGGCAACACATGGCCTAAGTCATTCTCTCTCACCCTCCTTTGATTCGCAGACTCATGAGATATATATTCACTCCCCCCAGACTCCTCCAAAGGTCCCTGCCCACCCTTCTCTCAGGCCCTCCAACCCGCCCTGAGCCTTAGGCCACCCAATCAGCAGCAAGCCTCCCACTCTCCAAACCTTGTCAAACTGTATACTTCACCCTGACCTGTTTGAAGCAGGCCTCCACAAGGTTGGGTGGAAACATATTTCTGCAGAGAAATATCAAAGAAAGGGGTATGGTTAGACCTTGAAAGAGAACCTGGGGTGATCACTGTAAAAAAGTATCAACAATAATAATCGCAGTCGAGATATGATTGCTTAGTCTAGGTCAGACTAAACTCAGCAGAGTTTAAATCACCTGATTGAAGCACTACAATCACCCTAGAAGGGAGTGCCATAACACCCTTATGTTACACAAGAAACCAAAGTGTAGAGAATGTACATGAGCTATCCAGAGCCACGCACCTACTAAAAGGTGCAGAAGGATCTTGAAATGTTTTATGCATGGTTTGTCTCCTCCAAAACTCATGTTGAAATTTGATTGTGGATTGTGGTGGTGGTGGGAGGTAAAGCCTTGAAAAGGTGATTAAGTCACAAAAGTTCTCACCTCACAAGTGGATTAATCCATTCATGGATAATGAATTTATGGGCTAATGGGGAGTGGCTTTTTACCAAAGCAAACTCCCTCTGGTACCCTTTCTCTGTCTTGCCACTAAGATGCCCTCCACCATGTTATGAGGCCCTCACAAGATGCCAATGTATACGCTCAGCTTTCTCGGCCTCCAGAAGCACAAGCTGAACAAATCTATTCTTTACAGCTCACTCAAGTCTCAGGTATTCTGCTAAAACAGAAAATATACTAAGACAGACCTACAATCCAGGTCTATCTAAGCCCTTCCAGACTTCATGTCACCACAAGACCTCCCTTCAAACACACATGCCAATGACACCTCAAAAAAATCACAATTCCTAAATTCTTCCATGTTTGCCCATGTCAGTGACTACAGTAGCAATACGATTATTGTCTTCATTCTGGATGGCAAAATCTGCTGCACTAAATGATTCAGCACCCTCCAAAGGAGCTGGGTAACACCAGGAAAAGAGCAACTGTTCAGACCCCAAGATGCTACAGCTAGAGCCTCCCCAGTTTAAGGGTGCAAAGATTATATGCTAGGGGGCTAGGGATTTAGCTCAGCGGCACAGCACCTGCCTGGCAAGCTACAAGGTTGTGAGTTCAATTCGCAGTACGGGAAAAAAAAAACAAAAAAAAAAGATTATATGCTAGGTGAAGCTCTCTTGGAGAACATATGCAAGGCTGCAGGATAAAAAGTGGGTAGCAAAATGAGAATTTAGTGACACTTCCATTTCCTGACTAGGTCTACTTGTCCCTTCTGCCTATTCTTAAATGAGTTGTTGCATGAACATCTGGAAATCCCATCAAAATAAGAAAGAACAGCACCTGACCAGGTCCATGAAGGCGTCAGCTGTGGGGATGGTCTCAATTCGGCCCTCGCGGTGCAGCCCCTCCTTGGAGCCCTTCCCAGGATGGATGATGGTGACCATGAGAATGCCGATGAAGACCGCAATGACCGTGGTCACCATGTAGTACACCGCTGCCCGCATCCCCATCCGCCCTGTCGCCTTGTTGTCCAGGGATGCCATACCTGAAGGACAGATAATGCAGCCCCCCAACAGGCCCATCCAGACCCCACCACCCACTCTCCCGTCCATCCACTCCATCAGCTCAACTACCACTTCACCAAGCAGTCCCTCCTCCTACACCCCACCTCATAACCCACCCAGAACATTTTCACTCACGCCATCAATCCATCCCCTATTTTCCTTATATATCATCACATCCCTTGCTATTCTTTATCCCAAACACAACTCCACTGGAAGTTATTACTTTCTCTCTACTCCATGCCAACCTTATCAGCTCTCACCCACGCTCTATTGACCCCTATGTTACACTAGTACCTCATGTTCATTCCACTCTTCATTGTACTGTTCATCTCCACGAAATCTCCCTCTAACCCACTTCATTGTGCCCTCTCTAAATAGATATGTTGGTGCTCCACCCCGACATCCTTGGCAATCCAATGCACCTGTCCTTCAGCTGAGTGTTGGCTGCTAGCAGTTCAGGATGGCCTCTCCTCCTGAGAACCGCCTCAGCAGAATGGGAGGTGATTCACCCAGAAAGGCCTCAAGGGCAGACTACAACCAATGATTGACTGGTACAGAGATGCAAAAGGTCAGTTCCTTTGACTCAGGTAGGGCAGGGGGCATTTCCATGGTACTATTCACACTCCACAGTTCCCCATGTGATCAGGCTGAGAGACAAACCTTCTTCCAAACACGTCTTTGTTTAGAATCCTTTCCCATAGAATCCTGTTTCCCTCACTTCCTTATGGGTTTCTCACTCATAAATTATTTGTTCAAATGTCCTCATCTCAGGTTCTACTTGTAGGAAACACAACCTAAGAAAACACTTGTTCATTCATGCCTTGATTTTCATGTATGTTCCCAAAGCCAGGGATTGGCAAACTACCACCCAGTGGCCAAATCAGGCCCACTACTTGTTTTTGTAAATAAGGTTTTATTGGAACACCTGCACGATCTATATTGCCTATGTTTTTGTGCAGCAACAGCTAACTTGAATCATTGCAATAGGGACCAAATGGCCTCAGAAGCTGAACATATTGGCTGACTAGCCCAGGAGAGAAAGAGTTTTAATACCCTGAATAATCCATCTACCTTCCCATCCCACCCCGTCCCATCCTCCATCCTGACACCTCCACCTCACTCACCTTCTACACCCTCATCCATATCTCATGCCCGTCCACCCCATCCGGATAGCTTCTCTGGCTGCTCCTCCCTCTATAGCCTTTCCTTCAAGCCCTCTGAATAATATGGAGCCATGTACATGCTGCCATTTTGCTTTCAATCAAAAGTACAAGATCATGCACTAATATAAATGGTGTGGGCCTTTTAGGGGCTAGAACCTGAGCCTGATTGGGACTAGTTTTAACCAAGGATCACAGGCTAAGTGCAGGCTCCATGTCCAAGATGCTGAGTTGGGAAAATTATCCCATACTTAGGATAGCCTTGGTTTTCTGCTCAAACTTGGGCTCTGAATGGGTCTTGGAGGCCAACACTGGCCTGGGCTCTCTCACCTGTGACCAGGCTGGAGACAATGAGGGGCAGCACCAGCATCTGCAACATCCTCATGAGAAGCTCACCAGGAAAAGAGAAGTACTTGATCTGCCGGTAGGTAAGCTGGTATGGGCGCAAGGCAAAGGCCAGGCTGACACCTAGAGCCAGAAAGAGGGGTCTGTGGAGTGGAGCATGGGTCACTCAGCCCCAGGCAGGATCCATGCATCCCAAGAAGGATGGGTGTACTGTACAGTTAAGAGAAAGAAACATTCTGAGTGTGTATCTGTGTGTGCATTGTGCGTGTGTACAAGGCAGAAATGTAAGAATTCATGTCACCATATGATATGTGTGCAAACATACATACATCTGCACCCATTCATGCACAGGTGTGCATGTATACATGACAGTGTATGTTCAACTGTGAGCACATGCATGCTTGTGTATGTGAGCCCATACACACGAACATGCACGTGCATTTTCCAGGCTGTGCATTGTGTATGTTTTCAAACATGGATTGCATGTGTATTTAAGATCATAAATGTGTGGATACATGCTCAGAAGAACCCATGCCTTGTTTACATGAACTCTGACTTGACTTCACAAGTTCTAGCACAACTGGCCCTTCATATCCTCAGGTTCTACACTGTGGAATCAACCAACTACAGATGGAAAATGCTGGGGAAAACTTGCATATTATGGAACTTACATGCTCTTTGCCTTTATTCACTAAACAATACAACATAATAACTATGTGCACAGTGGTCATTGTAGCAGGTATTGTAAGTCATCTGGAAATGATTTCAAGTATAGAGGAGTATGACCTAGGCTAGTTCATTTAAGGGACTTAAGAATTCATGGACTTTGTTGTGGGTTTTTTGGGGGTACCACGATTCGAACTCAGGACCTTGCGCTTGCTAGGCAGGCACGTATGCCACTGAGCTATATCCCCAGCCCTCCATGGATTTTGGTATCCATGAAGATCCTGAAACCAGTCTCCTTCTGAGGATATCAACGAACGTCTGCATATTTATGCAAGTGTGCACAAGAGTTTGAGTTTGCACCTGTAAATCCTGTGCACGGAAGAAATTGCTTCTGCTTGTGTGTGCATATGTAAACTGTGTCTGTACAAGCGTGTGGACATGGATCATGTGACACTGTGTGCACACGCACAGCAGTGTTTGCACAGGTGTGTCCTCAAAGGGGACTAGGAGAGCAGCAAGTGCAAGGTATCCACAAGTGAGAACGAAGGGGTGGAGCAAAGAGAGGTTCCCGGAAGTGCCTCCCTCCCTTGGGCAGGCAAAGCTCACCGATGACCACAGCGCTGACGGTAAGCAGGATGAAGGCATTGCGGCGCAGGAAGCGCAGCACCCGCTCTCGGGTCAGCGTCTGCAGGCGCAGGCGCGTGCGCAGCGCCCTCTGCTGCAGACTGTCTCGCAGCCGCTGCAGCCAGCCCGCCCGGCCCAGGCGGTGGCCGCTCTCCCGCAGGAACAGGCTGTTGCCGTGGCTGCTCATCGTCTATCTGCGGGGGACAGAGGAGCCCGGGTCTGGTGAGGGAGGGCACCGAAGCCAAGACGTGCGCAAACAGACAGGGTAGGGTGGTGGGCCCCGCAGGAACCTTGGAAAGCAGGGGAGGGGCAATGCCTGTAGGGCTGGGATGCCTGGGAACCTAGGGTTCCAGGTCACGTCCTGGCAACTAAGGTTAAGGTCTCCAGAATTATTCCCGGGCTTGGCTGGGAAGCAGCAGGGCAGAAAACCACAAAATAACAGAAGCTGTTGCCATTTCCTGCTTCCAGACCCCTCGTTATTTTACTAAGATCACCCAGCCCTCACACCAAACTAACAAGCCTTTCCTAAAAGCCAGACACAGAGCCCTAGACAAAGCACCTGGGACTGGTCCCCTAAATTAGCACAGTTTGGTGTCGCCCCTACCCGCCTCCTTTGACCTCCCACAAGGACAACATCACCAGGCAAACAGTAGGTGCCCAATAAATGTAACTGCTCAGCGTGCTCCAGGGGAGCAATAGAAAGAGGGGAGTTCTTGGAAAAGACAGGGTGACCATTCTTGGCCCCTGCGTAACTGATATTAAGGAGTTTCCCTGGGGTGTCAGCAACGATACGAGGTTATTTCCCAAAATTCACTTTTGTGTCTCCTCTTTACATCTGACTTTCTGTGCAACCTTATTTTTTTTTTTTTTAAGTATCGAAAATGGAAACCTTAGATCACAACTTGCAGTGTTATATTTTTCATTTCTTCCTTTTTTTTCTTTCTTTTGCCGTACTGGGGATTGAACCCTGTGCCTTCACACTGAGCTATATCATCAGCTCTTTTTTTTTTTTTTTTAGACAGGGTCTTGCTAAGTTGCCCAGGCTGGACTCAATTTGCAAAACCGTTGCTTCGTCCTCTAGAGTACTGACAATACATCCACACAGCAACATGTCCAGAGCTTATTTTTTTTTCATAAATATTAAATGAAATGCTCATAAAAATAAAAATCTGCCCGTCTGTCTCTCATCCAAGCAGCTCACATGTATCGAGGAAGAAGCTTAGAAATTGTGACTTCCCTGAACCTGAGAAACTTTTCCCTTCCTGGATCCCTTCCTCCATTAAAAATTTTAAAAGTATATTAAAATTACACCTTATAACTGCACTGGTATAAAGATAAATATATACAGTCTCGACTTACAATGTTTTGACTTTACAGTGGTACAAAAAGTGATACACATTTGGTAGAAACAGTACTTTGAATTTTGAATCTTGATCTTTCCCTAGGCTAATTATAACCCATACAATACTTTCTGATGACTTTTTTTGGGGTACTGGGAATCAAACTCACGACCTTGCCCTTGCCAGGCAGGCGCTGTGCTGCTGAGCTATATCCCCAGCCCTTGCTGGTGGCATGTGGTGTGGGCAGCAAGCCACAGCCCCCAGTCTGCCCCTCTGTCATTAGGAGAAACACTGACCCTCCACCGTGATTGTGTTGCTAAACTGTGGTGTTTGGAGGCAGTTTCAATACTTTTGGATTTTTTCACCGCAGGGAATGGAATCCAGAGCCTTGCATGTTCTAAGCAAGCGTGCAGATGCTTACCACTGAGCTACACCCACACACCCACCACACACCCCTGTCCACTCTTCAGTGCATTTTGACTTAAAAATTTTCATCTTATTTTAGAACTACGCAGAGGTAATGACTGCATAACACTGAGGAAATATTAAATGCCACTGAATGCTATTTTCTAATGTTTGATTTTATGTTATGTAAATTTTGCTTCAGTTTAAAGAATGGATCTATTGATAGCACATTTTAACACATTTTCTTTGACCTAAAAATGTAACAGTTTTTCCTGATTTTTAAAAGAAATTAAAATGCTTCCTTTGGTCTCTGAAATTGTCTTGAGCTTTAGACACTGGGCCTTCCTTCCTGGGAGGAGAAGCAAGTTTAGCATGGGTGGATCTCCTAGCATCCCCGTGCCTAGCATACTGGAATTCTGTTCACCCTTCTGTTCACCCTGACTCTCAGCCTCCATCTCTCATTGGCATCTCCTTCAGTCTGGCCAGTGAAGAATGGTGACCAGAAAACAGGTCCCTGCAGCTCTGTTCCTCTGCCTTTAGCCACACCTCCCATGGGGCAGTCTACCACTACAGCCAGGACTCTCCCTGAGTCCTTCCCCTGCCTTTTCAACCCAGAAATGGTACCATCTCCTCCAAATGCTGGTCTCAAGTGCACACCAATTTTGTTGACTTCTTTTGAAGTTCATATCTTTGTAAGGTCATGGTGTAAGTCTGTAATACTAGCACTCTAGGAGGCTGAGGCAAGAGGACTGCAAATCTGAGCCCAGCCTGGGCAAATTAGTCACTTAGCAAGATGGTGTCTCAAAATTAAAAATTAAAAGGAGGGAGGGGTGTGCTTGTAGCTCAGTACAAAGGCCCTGCATTCAATCTCCAGTGTAGAAAGAAGGAAAAAAGAAAGAACTCCTTATCCTAAATTCTTAACTAAGATCCTAACTAGACAGGTACACTCTAGAGCCTGAAGTTTCGTCTCTTTCCTTTCTCTTCCTTACAAGATATAGTATGGTATAGTTTGTCCCCCGTGTCTGTCATTCTGTATCCCTGGAATCAACCAATCTCAGATCAAAAATATTCAAGGTAGAGTGTAGGCTTAGTATGCACAAGCCCCTGGGTTCAATTTCTAACACCAAAAAAAAAAAAAAAAAATTGCATCTATACTAAGCACGAGCATGTACAGATATTTTTTCTCCTTATTCCCTCACCAATATGGCATAACAGCTATGCAAATAACACTTACATCATATTAGGTGTTACAGTAATCTAGGCAGGATTTAAAGTATACAGGAGGATGCACATGTATCTTATGCAAATATTGTCACTTTATATAAGGGACTTTAGGATCTAAGGGTTTTGGTATCCCTGGAGATTCTTGGAGCCAATCTCTGCACATACCTAAGGACAACTGCATAGAACAGGAGTTGACAAAGTATAGTTTGCAGGTCAAATCTAGCCCAATCCCTTGCTTTGCAAGTAAAGTTTTATTAGCACACAACCATGTCTTTCCATTGTGTATTATCTATAACTACTTTCAATCTACACAGGCTGAGCTGAGTTCTTGGAGCGTAGATTGTGTGACTAAGAATCACTAAGAAGCTGAAAATATTTACTGTCTAGCCCTTTTAAAAAAAATGCTGACCACCACCCCCACGAGCCTAGAGAAAGGCATACATGAGCTCTTACTCTCAAATACCTCCTCCAGCTTTCTGGAACTGGCCTAGGACTGCCTCATGGCTTACCTGGCCCCATATACCTGATTCTTAGAACCCCCTGGTAGCCACAAAACAGCTACCAAATGTGACAAATAAGTGCAGAAACTCATCAGACACAAAATCAAGGACAGAGAACAATGCTGCAGTGGGAGACTCTCTTATCAGCTTTTCTCAGTCCTGTCTGCACCACTCTAAATATATACAGTTGTGATCTGTCAATCAAAAATAATGCTCATCTTTTTATTTTTAATCGACACACAATAATTGTACATATTTGTGTGGTACAATGTGATCACTGAAGACAGGAATACAGTGAGTAATGAGCAAATTAGGGTATTTAGCATTTCCATCTCTTTATGCACTTATCATTTCCTTGGGAACCTTTTAACCTCTCTTTTAGTTCTTTATAAAACATATACTTAAATTGTAAATTATAATTACCCTTAGACCTCCTACCCAACTATTTTGCTCTCATTGTCTGGCTCCCCTTTATCCTCTTTCCCACTTGCTATTGACTGCTATTCTACTCTCACCTTCTAGGAGATCAGTTTTGTTAGCTTGCGTGTATGAGCGAGAATAGCCAGCATTTGCCTTCCTATACCTAAAGTATAAAAATAATTTTTGTCCTGGAGACTGAATCCAGGACCTTCACACTGAGCTACTTGCTCAGCTCTTTTTTATTTTTTATTTTGAGACAAGGTCTCACTAAGTCAACAGGTTCCCCGTGAGTGGTCTTGAACTTGTGATCCTCCTGCTTCAGCCTCCCAGAGTGCTAGGATTGCAGCTGTATGCCATTACACCTCGCTAAAATAATATTAATTTTTAAAAACACTTGATTCCCTACAATTTTGTCAGGACCTTAACATCCACTTGGGCCTTCCTGGGTCTCTATTCACCTCTCAGGGGATTCTTTCTTGGCCCGGGCTCTGTTATTTCTAGTCTGTTCTGATTCAAGATCTTCTCTTGAACCTTTTGGGCTTTCTTGCTCAAGAAATGACCCTTCTGGCATCCCTAGTTTCTGTACAGTGAGGGGCTCAAGGGTGGTCTCCCTCCTCATTCTCCTGACCTCAGGACTCAGATGTCATGACACATTCCAGCCACTCTTGGAGCAAAAAGGAAGAAAGGAAGGGCCTCCTGACTCCTAAAGCTGAGCAAGTGTTAAAACTCTTGACACGAAGAGGTCTCTGCAGATAACAGGGTAACTGAGTTGTGTAGATGCAGCCAGAACATAAAGGACTGGTGCTGGGACAGATTTCCTAAGCCACCAACAGCATGGCCACATGAGAGCTGGGGAAATGTTCACCAGCCATAAAGGGACAAGGATGATTTATATAATAAAATGTGAAGGGAAAGAAAGATAAATGTTGATACTGGTTATAGATAAGGACAGGACAGAGTGAAGCATGCAAAGTCCTGGAATGGGAGGTACAAGTATAAAAAGATGTTTTTGCTGCTTCTTGGCTGGTTGGCCCCACGGTGGTCATTCTGGTGATCTTCAGCACACAGGACTGGAATGTGGAGCAGTTTATCTTTTCTTCCCTTCTTTTCTTGTTGATTTAGCTTGAAGCTGTGAGTTAAAAGTGCCTTCTCTTATCTTTCCTCCCTCCACTTAATGACCTCTCACTTAACTTAGCACTCCTCAGATTCTTCCATCACAAGCTCAGTGGGTACAGCAAGAATGCAATGCGTTCTGTACATTTTATCCCAGTGCTGTGCCAGCCGGAGGAGTGTGTGAGGAGAGGGAAAGATAGAGTGGAAATCATGTACATCGCACACACAGACTTGTGCGCACAACTCCACACGCCTGCTGTGTGCAACCAACATACAGCCCCACATAGTCACACACACTCTTCAAATGCACTATCCGCCCACACCTTCAAAAGTACAGCTCCGTGCGTGCAACACTAGTCATACAGATCCCACACACAGACACACACTGCCACATTTATGCACACCATCAGACACAACCACACACACACTTTCGTGCCCTGCACAACTACCCGTTACACGTTAAACTCCATACAATGATTTTCATAGTCCTCTCTCTCTCTCTCTCTCACACACACACACACACATACACACAATTTAGAACATAAAACACAAAATATCAGACATTCAAATTCACACTGACAGACACTGAGCCACACACAGGCAGCTCTTCCAGAGGGCAACTCCACACATAAATTCAGTCTCACTTGCACGCACACACACCCATTCACTCCTAAACCTCCTTTCCAGCTGTGGGCAAAATCTCACCCACAGCAGATGCGCCAGGAGTTGATGGGCTGAACCCCGACAGGAGAGGAAGCCCTTAGAACAGAGGCAGCCCCAGGCTTGGGGAAGGGCGGAGGGATTCAAGCTCCAGAGCTGAGGCCCGCGGCTGAGGAGGTGGGGAGATGGGCGGGAGACCCTGCGTAACCAAGGCGATGGAAAACTCAGCGGGGCGACCTGGGTACCGCCGCAGCGACCACCTAAGGGGCAGGGAGGAGCAGAAATTAAGGGTACCCGAGAGGTGAGGGCGTGGATGCAGGGAGCGACCCTCCTGCCTTACCCTAGTGCCCCCCATTCCCACCTGCTCGGAACCACAGGGCCCCAGCACGCGCCACTGTCGCCCCACTCACCAGTGCCCGGAGCGGCGAGGGCGGCCTGCCTGCCTCGCCCTGCGCGCTGCCCCGGGATGCAGGAGCCGGACCCCGGCAAAACGCCCGGCCAGGGCCGCTGGGACCGGCCAGCGACGTGTAGCGCAGACGGCGATGAGAGCGACCGCGGAGGCACCGGCGCGCAGCCGGGACTCGCCGTGCAGCCTGCGGGATCGGTGCTGGCCCTGCGCTCACGTGGACGCGGGGGCACCGGGGGGCCGGGGGGGGCGGGATCCCCTCCGGGATGGCCCCCCGCCTCCCACCCAGCACCCAGCTCAAGCTCCAAAAGCCGTGCGGGAGCTGGGGGACCGCGTGCTAGGAAAGGGAAGGAGGAGGGGACGTGGGGTGGCGGGGGTGGTGCCCTCTCCTAGCTCAGCCTCCGCCCCTGCTCAGAGCCGCGCCCCCCGCGCCGCCCGCGCCGCCTTCCCGGGCCTGGACCTCCCCCGGGTCTACGCTGCGCGCAAGGGTCCTGCCCCGCATCCTCCGCCGAGGCCTGTGGCCCAGGACGGGAGCTTCTCCCTTTGGGCGCACTATCCGGCCTGGGCCGCTGTGCGCCTTTGGGTCAGCTCCTCTCCCTCGCTGAGCCTGCCCTTCTTGTCTAAACAAGGGAGATGACTTGGCCGACCCCAGAGAAAATTAAAACTGAGAAAATTAAAGAAGCGCACGGGCGTGGAAAAGCTCCGTGCATCACGAAGAGCCGAGCAAAAGGCAGGCGAATCATTGCTGATTGGGTTGTAATTATAATAGGCTGCTTTTCCATATTCAGGGTTGCGAAGTCCATCTCCTTTTCCTCTCAGACAGCACTAACTTGGTGGCTTCCAACATCTTTCGCCTCTCCCGTGAGCTAAAACCGTTTAGATAGCTGGTGTGAGAACCCAGCATGTGCATACAAATTCATGTTCATTACTATTACAACTTAAAACGCTTTCGTTATGATTACAACGTGATAACGTCATGATTATATTGTAACATACATTCACTATTATCTGGAATACACGGTCGGTATTGTTGTCATTGTTGTTAGCAATAGACAAAGGCAACCTCCTGGGTTAGGGAGGCTCTTTACTCATATTTCACCTATGCACCCCTATGAAGTAGCTATCAAGGCTCCTATTTGCTGAAGAAGAAGGGAAAGGAACTCAGAGAGGTTTGGTAAGCTGCCCAAAGTCACACAGCCAAGGAGCAGTTGCCCCAGTTCTAACTCTGTACACACAGCCCTGGCTCTGATCCTTGAACACCCTTCCTAAATGGTTGGTTCTTAAACTTAGCTGTTCCTGACAGCCACCAGGAGAACTTTTCCAAATGTTGATGCCCAAGCTGAACCCTAGGTCAGTTAAATCAGTTTTCCTAGAAATGGAGTCCAGGTATTGATGTATTTTAATACTCCCCAAGTGATCTGAAAGTATAGCTCGGATGAACTCTGCTCTAGATGTCAGATTCCCCTGGGCCACACCTGCAACCCACTGCCTTCACCTTGGGGGCTCGCTGTGCTCCGAAGTCCTGCTTCCTTCTCCTCGCCTGGGACTGCTCCTGAGCGCTTGGTTCTTACAGTTATTTACTCCACAAATATTTATTTTGCATCCAGGGTTCGGGGATGTGCTAGAGGCCGGAGACACAGTAGGAAATACTTGCTTTGTTACATAAAGTAGTAAGCAGTTCTCCAACTCGGGTCTTCCAATCTCTTCAGGTTCTTAAAGATCAGACAGGATCCAAAACACTGTATCTCAAGTTTAACATCAGACAAAAAAAAAAAAAAAAAGGCATTCTACAATTTACCTGACTGGTCATCCCCCAAAACTGTCAAGTTCAGAAGCTGTCATAACCAACAGGAAACTAAAAAGATGTTACAATTTAATGTAAGCTCGGGAGGGGCTGGGGATTTAGCTCAGCGGCAAAGCGCTTGCCTGGCAAGCACAAGGTCGTGAGTTGGATTCCTGGTACCAGAAGAAAAGACAAAAACTGCTGCCTGGCAAGGCTGCACTTTACATGTAGTTACCTGTTCCATCTCATCTAAAAGAAAAAAAAAAAAAAAAAAAAAAAAAATACTCGTG
>NW_004955495.1:8285075-8287407 GCF_000276665.1 Chinchilla lanigera | reverse complement strand
CTCTACGCTCTTTTTCAATTTTTCTGTAAATCTAAAATCTTTCTAAGAAAGTGTCTTAATTTAAAAGATCATGCAAGATCCCAAAGAACTGGTTTATGTAGACTATCCCTATTGATCTTTATTATAGTCAAAATTAAAACTGAAAATGTTTGTAAGTATTTATTCATTTTAACATAACCAGGAAACATTCACTACATGTTAATGTTAATAGTATACTTTTATGAAAACCGTATCTTCCAGAGCTAAAAAAAATTAATGTGTCATTGCTTTATACTTTCTCAAATTGCTGTAAAGTCTAGCTTAATTCTCATACAGTTGATCATCTATACTCTTGAATTCTACATATATAGTAATCACCACCTTACCCAGTTTTGCTTTCACAGTTTCCAAAAATATTAAATGGAAAATTCCAGAAATAAATAATTCCTAAGTTTTAAATTGCACAGTGCTCTGATTAGTATGAGGAAACCTCACATCCTGCCAAGGACAAGAATGATCCCTTAGTGCAGTGTATTCACTCTGTGTACACCACCTACCTGTCAGTCACTTGGTAGTTGTATTGGTTATCAAATCAACTGTCAAGGTATCATCATGGTACTAGTGTTTGAGCTACCTTTACATAGCAGTCTGAGGTTACCTCCCAATGCCTTTATAATTCTCTTCACTTCCTCTTATTTTGCAGGCACTGTATCATGTCCTGTTATCACAAAAAGGATGAGTATAGAATATCGAGAGATACAAAAATCATATTTATATAATTTTTATTAGAGTATTTTATTATTGTTTTATTATTGTTGTTAATCTCTTACTGTATTTAATTCAGAAATTAACTTTTACCAAAGATGTGTATGTGTATTCAATACTATCCACAGTTTCTATCTAATGGCATTTGGTGGAGGTCTTTGTATGTATCCCCCTTGTATGAAGGGGAACTGCTGTGTGTGTAAACTCACTTACCCACTAAAATTTATTTGTAACCTGCAAGTCCATACTTGTGGAGCTTTCCCAATCATTTTGGGACATGCATGGTGTGATTAAAAAAAATTTAGCTGCTATGTGCAAATATTTCAACTTAAGGTTGAGCAAGGCAACACGAACTTTTGGCATCAGCTCCTAATGTGAACAAGTAGAATTTTTGTTCTCTATTTAATGGGTTTTTTCTTCAAATTGTGTTTTTTCTGTTGATTTTTCTGCTATAATAGCACCCAGGCATAGTGCTGAAGGACTGGTTACTGCTTCTAAGCACTAGACAACTGTAATTTGCCTTAAAGAGAAAAAATACATATGATAGAGCTTCATTCAGACATGAATGATAGGGCCTGGGGATTTAGCTCAGTGGCAAAAGCACCTGCCTACCAAGTGCAAGGTCATGAGTTCAATTCCTGGTACCGGAAGAAAAACAAAACAAAACAAAAAACACACGTGAATGATAGTGCTGTTGGCCATGATCCAATATTAATGAATCAACAATATACATATGGTTGTGCTTAAAGCAAGCAAATGATCTCCCGCCACCCTACAGAATGTGACACAAGCAGTGCAGTTCAAACTCAACAAGCCCCAAACTAGGAAATATTTGGGAAGCAGTTCAGTCTAATCATGCCCTAGGCAGAAACTGTTGGGCAGTTTTGTTTTGTTTTGTGCTGTGTTGTATTTTTGTTGTAGTTATCATTGCTGTTTGTGGTACTGGGGATTGAACCCAGGGAGCACTGAGCTATACACCCAATGCTTTCTCTCTCTTCATCCAGAGTCTCACTAAGTCGTTAAGACTGGCCCTGAACTTGTAATCTTCCTGACTCTGCCTTCTGCCTCTTAACAATTGTTTTAAGTGCATCATACAGTATTGTTGTACGGTGTTGTACAGCTGACCCCCTCTCAGACTTACTTATCCTGCATAACTGAAACTCTGTACTCACTGAACAGAATTTGTTTCCCCTGTGTGAGCCCTGGCAACCACTATTCTACTCTGTTTCTATGAGTGAAAAATGTCCAATGTTTCACAGAAGTGGAATCATGCACTGGAATAGTGTCCTTCTGTGGCTGACTTATTTTATCTAGTATAATGTCCTCCATAAGACTGCAGCATATGGCAGGGTTTCTTTCATTCTTAAAGCTGCATAAAATTCCACTATATGTAGAAAATCCTAAATATTCTACAAAAAACCTGTTAGAAATAATATATGATTGCATTAAGTTGCTAGATACAAAATAGGAAATCAGTTGTACTTCTGTACACTAACAATGAAAATTCAAAGAGTAAATTAAGAAATAATCCCATTTACAATAGGGTCAAAAGAAATAAAATACTAAGGGCTGGGGATGTAGCGCAGGG
>NW_004955495.1:8283202-8283919 GCF_000276665.1 Chinchilla lanigera | reverse complement strand
AAAAATAAATAAATAAATAGAACACATTTTTGAGTGGTTTTATTTATAGACAAGATCATCTCAGTGGTTCAAGATTAGAGAAGGAAATACCTATTTAAATAAATAAATAAATAATCTGCATGGTATCGGCATAAAAACAGACACACTGAACAATGAAACAGAATGGAAGGCTCAGAAATAAATCCAAATATACTCAGCCAACTAATCTTTGACAGAGATCCCGGAATACACAGTGAAAAACAGGCAATCTCTTCAATAAATTGTGCTGGAAATAAGAGAGCAATAATAGGAAATAGAGAGGTAGACCTTTTGCAGATGGGGAAGGAATTTAAGGATGGAGGAAAGGGGAAGAAGGGGAGGGGAAGGGGAGAAAAAGGACTAAGATTGATATGTACATATCCCAACTCCCAAGCAGGAGTATATTCATTATGAATAGCAAGCACATATTAATAAAAACTAATTTTCACTGAAAAGGAAACCCACAGACTAGAAGTCAAAGGTTGGAAAACAATCCTTCATGCAACAGGAACCCAGAAAAAAGCAGGGGTAGCTATTCTGTTTGCACACCATGCAAACTTCAAAACAACAACAATTAAAAGAGATAAAAAAGGTCACTACATACTAGTCAGGGGAAAACTGCAAGAGGATGAGATAACAATCATAAACATCTATGCACCAAATATCGGAGCTCCAAATTATATAAGACAAATCTTAACA
>NW_004955495.1:8237869-8281894 GCF_000276665.1 Chinchilla lanigera | reverse complement strand
GATATGTAATGTAACAACCACTGTTGCTTCGTATTATTTTGTCTTGAGACTCTGTATCACTTTGAATGTTCTTGCTTTGATTTGTTTATGTTTGTGATACTGGGATGCTGCTACTGTTCTATTTCTTTCTTTGTTTCTTACCTACTACTCTCTTTAAAATAAAATGAAATAAATAAAAAAATAAAAGGTACAGATCTTGGGTCTGGGCTACCTGAGTTTGAAATCCACTTATTACTTTATTAGTTCTGTAAGCCTACTACACAGTGTCTAATTTCCAAGGCTTAGTTTCCTTATCTGTACAATGGGAATCACAGGAATCACCCTGTGCGGTTGTAGTGGGGGTTAAATAAGGCATACACAAAGGACTCAGTACAAGTTAGTTGCTGTAATTGTCCAGGCTCAGAGAAGGGTGAGGCTAGTGAGGCTGTGGATGAACATTACTGATGAATGCCACACCAGATAAACCTCAGCAACATTAGGCTCTGAAAACAAAGAATTTGGTTTAAAATGGTCAAAGGATCTGAATAAACATTTCTCAAAAGAAAAAGGAAAAAAAAGGATACACAAGTGGCCAGGTTCATCACTAATCATCAGAGAAATCCAAATCAAAACCACAATGAAATATCATCTCATGCCTGTTGGAATAGCTACTACTATTTAAAAGACAAAAAAATAACATCCAGGCATGGTGGCACACACCTATAACCCCAGGTACTCGGGATGCTGAGGCAGGAGGGGGGCAAGTTCCAGACCAACCTGGGTAGCTTATTGAGAACCTATCTCAAAACAAACATTTAGAAAACAATGGCTATGCAGCTCATTGTAGAGCATTTGCTTCATGTCCACAGGCCCTGAGTTTAATCTCAGAACTGCAGGAGATTAAAAAAAAAAAAAAAAAAAAAGACAAAGGATAGCAAGTGTCATTGAGAATATGGAAAAAGGAGAACTATTGTGCATGGCTGGTGGAAACGTAAAACAGCACAATCACTATGGAAAACAGTATGGAGATTTCTTAAACATTTAAAAATAGAACTGCAGTAGTTCTCCTGCTACTGGGTACATATCCAAAGGAGATTTTTAAAATATTATGCTCAGTGAAAGAAGCCAGGCACAAAGCATGTTGAAGAGACAGATGTCTGCCCGCGTTCATCACAGCATTTTGCACAACAGGCAAGATACTGAAGTAACCAAGGATCCACCAAATGGATAAAGAAATCTGGGGACATTACAGAAGTGCAGTAAGCCGGGCAGATACAGACAACTGCTACGTGGTCCCACTCATATGAAGAATGCTTACTGGAGGCTGGAGGGTGGGAGAACCGGGCAAATGCTGATCAAAAGACAGCAAATCTTAATTAGATAGAAGTAAGTACTAGAGACCCATCCACAACATGACGACATAATGACTACAGTTTAAAACAACACTGCATTCTTGAAAACTGCTAACAAAGTAGATTTTAAGTAGTCTCACCACAGAATAATAAGTTTGTGAAGTAATGCATATGTTAATAATACTTAACTATTCTGCAAAAAATATATGTATATTTTGATATATGCATTTCAAAATTATTATACATGGTAAATGCATACAAATTTAGCTGTCAATTTAAGTAAAATAAAAATATTTAAAAATCACACTTAAACCTGGATGTAGTGGCACACACCTGTAATCTCAGCACTTGGGAGGCTGACGCAGGAGGATCATTGCAAGTTTGAGACCAGCCTGGGCCACAAAGTGAGCTCAAGGCCAGCCTGAACTGCATAGCGAGACCCTGTCTCAAAAAGACCAAAAAAAAAGTAAAACTAAGTACACTTAATGGAAAAAGGCAGTCACAAAGTCACATAGTATATGAGTCTATTTATATGAAACATCCAAAGTATGTAAATCCAGAGAAATAGAGTTTGGTGGTTGCCAAACTCAGGGAGGGGAAGAGGTGACTGCTAAAGGGGTCAGGGTTTCCTTTGGAGACATAAAAATAGTATGGAATTAGATGGGGTGAAAGGTACATAACATCTTGAATTATACTAAATGCCACTGAGTTGTATTCTTTGAAATGGTTCATTTTATGTGACATGAATTTCACCTCAGTGAGACAGAAGTCAAGGAGTGCCCAAATCCTCAGACTGAAGATACATAATATTTCAGTGCAATAGTTTTTAATATTCCAAACTTAACAAAAAAACAGCATGTTTACCAAAAACATCACCTCTAACCTATCCAGCATTAAAAGAGGTAACGAGGCAAAACAAATACATAAAAACTCCACAAAGAACAAAAGATCAACATGGTAAATAAAGATAGGATCAGAACTCTTAGTGAGGTGTGATGGCTCACATTTGTAACCTCAGGACTTTGGGAGGCTGAGGCATGAGGATGGCAAGTTCTAGCCCTGGGCAACTTAGCAATTTAGCGAGGCCCTGTCTCAAAATTAAAAATAAAGGGGCTGGGGATTTAGCTCAGTGGCAAAAGCGCCTGCCTGGCAAGCGCAAGGTCGTGAGTTCGGTTCCCGGTACCGGAGAAAAACCAGAAAAACAAAAAAAAAAAAAAAAAAAAAAAAAAATTAAAAATAAAAAAAGGTATAGGGATAAAGCTCAGTATAAAGGCCCTGGGTTCCATCCCAAGTACGCAGCGGGAGGGGAGAATCAGAACTGCTTATTTTTCTTGTTTAGCTATGTGGGATTACCGGTTCCCTTGTTAACATTTTAATACTTTATTCACCATGGATTTTTTTTGGCATTCATTTTTAGAGGGCTTTACATTACTGATATTGGAACATTATTTAGCTAATGGCCAAGTTTGACATTTTACACACCAGGCAAGTACCTGACCCTGTGGATTTCTTGTTCTCAGGTTCTCTTACAGATACAGAAGGGACTCAAAAGGGTTAGGTATCAGGCTGCAGGGTTAATGCTAGGTGGGGCCAGGATTGGAGCCCAAGTCTGTGCGGCTGAGACACCTCCAGCCAGCCCAGGTGAACTCTGACCCATGGCTTGGCTCAGCCGGAGGAGCATCCTTGGCTGCAAGGTGGGGCCTGAACACTGGCTGAGCCACCTTCACTCAGAGGAGCCAGAGACAGCAGAATCCAGGCTAATTCCTCTGTGGGAAATGCTCCCTGTCAATTAATTAGGACAGAGCTAGCCTAAGGCAACCCCGGAGCCCCCAGAGTCATTAAGGGAGAGGGGCCTCTCATTAGCAGCCAGCAGCTTCCCCGCTGTTCCCAAGGCCCCAGAGGGAGGAGGGGAGGGGGAGCAGGACCAGGTCTCCCTCTCCCCATCCCCTCTCCTCCTTTGGGACCACAGTGGCCTCATGCGCAAGGGAGGTGTCTGGAAAGCAGAACCAGAACTTCAGAGGATGTAAAAAGGGGAAAGTAAGCAATGAAAGACTAGAGGTTGCCTCTCAAATTCACTCTGCTTTTACATTTCTATGAAATATTCATAATATGTAAGTCCATAAAGACAGAAAGCAGATTAGCAGTTGTCAGGGATAGTGATGGAGAAAAGTGGTGGCTGTGAACAGGGCCTGAGTTTCACTTTGGGATGAGGATGAAGTTCTTGAACTGCACAGAAGTGATGGGTGCCCAACATCACCTTTTAGACATAATACACACTAAATAGACTGCAGTATAGTGTAAACATGAAGTTTTTTTCAATACTAGGGCTAGAACCGAAGGCCTTGTGCATAGTAGCAAGTATTCTAGCGCTGAGCTATCCAGGGTCTTTTTTATTTAGAGAGGGTTTAGACAGGGTCCTACTATGTAGTTCAGGCAAACTTAAAGTCACTGTGTAGCCCAGGTTGGCCTCAAACTTGGAAAAGTTCTCCTGCCTCAGCCTCCCAAGTGCTAAGATTACAGGCATACACCACTGCGCCTGACTAAACAACTTTTATATGGAAAAGAAACCAAATAGATAGATAGATAAATAAATAAATAGATAAATAAATAAATAAGTATTCACTTACCTGGCTTTATTGCAATTATTTTCCTTATTGCAGAGTATGGAACTAAAATGGCTCATCTGAGGTCTGACTGCATAGTCAAAACAGACTTCACCTTTCGAAAGAAGGAACTTCTATATGTCCACCAACAGATGAATGGATACAGAAAATGTAGTATTTACACACAATTGAGTACTAATCTGCCATAAAGAATGATAAACACAAGTCATTTTAGGAAAATGTATGCACCTTGAGATCATAATGTTAAATGAAATAAATCAGACACATAAGCTTAAATACTCATATATGAGAAACTCAATATGTAAATAAAGAGCAAAATAAAAGACAGATAACAGGGAAAAAAGAGAGAAAAAAACAAGTTACTATAGTCCAGGATGGACAATGCATCTAAAAATGTACCTTACTTTAGTATAATTATGTGTTTTATGGGTTTTTGGCCTATTGGTACAGTTGTTAATCTCTATGTATGATAAATTAACCTTATAAGGGCTGATAAGATAAATGAATGAGTTTGATGCTGGGAAAAAGAAAAAAGGAAGGTGGGGAAGGGGGAAAAGAAAAAAACTGAGATGTGTTACATGCATGCACCAATGTCCCACAGTGAACGTGATCATTATGTACTGCACACATGGACTAACAAGAATTTTACAAAAGAAGGAATGAAATTCTGGAGCGAAGAGTCTAGCTCAGTGGTAGAGCACTTGCCCACCATGTGAAAGACCCTGGGTTCCATCCTGAGCACTACAGAGAAAATACAGAAAGGAGGAGGGAAGGAAGACTACAGGGAAGGAAGGAAGGAATTCTGTCATTTGCAGCAATATGGATGAACCCAGATGACAAAGCAGTAAGTGCAATAAGCCAACCACAGAAAGGCAAAGACCACATGATCCATTCATGTGTAGAGCGCTGGGGGATATAGCTCCGTGGCACAAGCACCTGCCTGGCAAACACAAGGTCCTGTGTTTGAAAAAAGTAAATAAATAAATAAATCATTCATGTGTAGAGGCTAAAGAAGTTGAACTCAAAGAAGCAGTAAATAAGATGGTGGCTACCACCAGCCCTGGGTGGTTTGGGGCAGGAGAGAAAGGATATAAAATTTCACTTGCAACAAATCAAGTCAAGAGTATATTGTGCAAAGTAGTGACCATAGTTAAATAATATAGCATAGTGACTGTATCCTTGAAAAAGCCTGAGAATGAATATAAAAGGTTCTCACCACCAAAATGATAACTAAAAAGATGCATACATTAATTAGCTAGTCACCCACTACAGATACATTTCAAAGCATCATGTTGTACATGCTACATGAATGCAATTCCTTCAGTTTTAAAATAAATAAGTGACTTTTTAAAAATTATAGAGCCCAGTGTTGATGTAAATAATTGCATTATGTTGCAACTATGAACAAAGGTAAAATCTAAAATCTGACATTAAAAAGAGAAAAAATAGCAGAAGGCCTTGAGTATGATCCCCAGCCTTGGCTCAAAAACAAAGAGGCAGAGTACAGTAGTAGAAATGTCCTCAGTGTTAGACCCAGGTGTTGGGGGTCCCAGAAAGGGACACTGGAAAGATATATCATTGATAAATATTACCGAGAGGTAAGAGATCAATTTTTTAAACATTTTTATTAACAAGATCATGCATGTTTGTTGAAGAAAATTTGGAAAATGCAGGAAGTATAAAAGGAAACCCCTCTCCCCCCAAGTCACCCAAACCATATTCATAATCACCATTTAAATGTTGATGGATTACTTTCCAGATACAGATACTGTTTCCCCCATCAAAATGAGAATCCTGCCCACATGCTAGCGTAATACAGGTGCACGTGGAGGACATGATGCTAAGCAAAATAAGAGAGACACAAAAGAACGCATATTGTATGATCCCACTTATCCGAAACACCTAGAATGATTAAAATACTGACAGGAAGCACAACACAGTCCCTAAGAGCTGAGAAGTCCAGAGACAATGGAGAATTGTTGTCTGAGGGGGTTAGGGTCCTAGTTGCAGAAGAAGGATAGTGGCAACTTTGCACAGTGACGTGACTGTGCTCAGTGCCATGGAATTTTACCCTTAGGAGGGGTTGAGACTGTAAATTTTGTGCTATGTACACTTCACCACAGTGGAAAAATGGAATCCTTTGGTCAGTTTGTTATCCTGTCAGTGACAATGAGACAGCGAGTCACTGAACTTCAAGCAGTTATCAGTATCTGACAGATCTTGAAACTCTGTTTTAGTTTTTCATGTTCTCTCTTCCCTGCTGATGGGAAGCTCCAGGAGGGAAGGCACTTTGTCTTGTCCCTCTCCTCTCCTCTCTCCTGGTTCTCAGTCCCACACCTGACAAAGCAGGTGTTCAGTACATTGGATGCAAAGGGGTTGGATCAGGACCCAAGAACCCCAAATTCAGCTGGTGCTCAAGCCCTTCATATAAAATGGGACGTATCTGCATATACCTTATGTACATCCTCCTGTGTGCTTTAAATCATCTCTACATGACTTACAATTCCTAATATAATATAAATGCTATATAAATAGTTCTTGTATTGTTTGGGGCATAATGGCAGGCAAGGGAGAAACTCTGTACATGTTTCAATAAAGAGGCAGTTTAAAAAAAATTCTATCTGGTATTGGTTGAATGTGCAGGTATGGAGGGTTGACTGTATACACACTCTCAAATGGCTACATCTAGCCAATTAACACATGCATTACCTCACAAACTGATGAAGTTTTGTGATGGAGCTTTTAACAACCACTCCCTTCACATTTTTCAAGAATACATCATCACTATGGTCACCTTGTTGTGCAATAGATCACTTGAAATTTATCCCTCTTGTCTAACTGTAAGTATGTATCCTCTGATCAACATCTCCCTTATTCCTCTTCCCATGAGCTATGCCTGCTCCTGGTAAATGCCATTCTAGTCTACTAGTCCAACTTGTAGTTTCCACCGGTGAGTGATACCAAATTGTATTTGTCTTTCTGTGCCTGGCTAATTGCCATGAATGTAACATCCTGCAGGTTCATCCATGTTGTCACAAACGACAAGATTCCACTTTTATGGCTGAATAGTATTCCCCTGTATCTATGGAAGCATGCCTCACAGGGTTTCTTATAATATTTTCACTCTCAGGCTGATTGAACCTGCAGCTGCAGAACCCAAGGTTATGAAGAGTCCATTATACTTTTGAAGTCACTCACTCTATCAATCCATTAAGAAAGAGAAGGCCAGGAGTGTTCCTCAGTGTTGGATTCCTTTCCCGGCATAAGCAAGGTGAGAGAGATAAGACAGAGAGAGAGAAAGAGAGAGAGAGAGAGAGAGAGAGAGAGAGAATTTTCCAGTCAACCTTCAACCCCACTCTACATTTCTCCGACATAATTTGCATTCCAGGTGGCAGAACTTTGTGGACCATATCAAAGGATAGCCTGCCTTGGTGGATCTGGTAGGTTTAGTTTAAAGGAAGTCCCAGTAGATGAGAAAACCAGAGCAAGTGAAGATGAGAAACCTAGCTAGGTATGGTGGTGCATGCCTGTCATCCCAGCACTCTGCAAGGCTAAAGCAGGAAGATCACAAGTTAAACTCAGTTTGGACAGTTTAGCAACTTAGCAAGAGACTGTCTCAAAACATAAGAAATAAAAATGGTTAGTTGGGCATGAGGCTCGGTGCAAAGGCCCTGGGTTCAACCCTCATTACGACAGATGAGTAGATGACTGAATGAATGAACAAGAGAAACCAGGAACTTTGAAGGTAAACTTCAGACAGCCCAGGGAGCAAATGGCAAATTCTCTCTTGTTTGTTCTTTTAGTATCAAAGCTTACAGTATGCATAGACAAGAGGGAACACCACATGGAGATGAGCCAGGAGTAGGCAGGGGACCTCAGACTAAAGGGATAGATGGCATTATTAGTACACTCATTTCCTAGGAATACCATAACACACTCTGTAATCTGTGCCTATAATTACAGGCACACACCTGTAATGCCAGCAACTCAAGAGGCTGAAGCAAGAGGATGGCAAGTTCAAGACCACCCTGAGCAACTTAACAAGACTCTGTCTCAAACTAAAAATTTTTAAAGGGCTGAAGTAGAGCATTTGCCTACCAGGTGTGAAGCCCTTGGTTCAATACTCAGCATAAAAAAATAGAGAACAGAAATTTATTCATGCAGTCCTGGAGGACAAAGTTGGAAATTAAGGTGTTAGCAAGGCCATGCTACCTCCAAAAACTCTAGAGGAGGATCATCCCTGGTGTGGTCTAGATTCTGGTAGATGTTAGGATCCTTAGCATCCCTTAGTTTGCAGATCCCCCATCTTGTATATCAATCCTCACTTTATCTCTTTTATTTGTACATTTGTGGTACATAATAAATGTACTCATTGTGGACAGTTGGTACATATACATGGCACATCTTAATTCTTTTACGCCCCATTCCCTTCCCTCCTTCCCAACATCTCTTAATCCCTACCCACTTATCAAAGATCTATCTCCCTATTTGCTCTGTCTTTTATTTTGCTCTTTGATTTATTTGTACTTTGTTTACTCATATAAGAGAAACCATACACTATGTAAGCTTGCATGTCTGATATCACTTCATGTTGTGGATTCAAGGTCCTCACTTTATTTTAACTGACAAACAAAAATTATATCTAATCAGCCCTTCCTATCTGTGGGTTCCATATCTGCAGGCTCCACATCTGTACATTCAATGACCACTTACTGAAAATGCTATTTTAGGATTAAGAATGTAGCTCAATAACAGAGCTATACTCTACACTAAATGATAACCATTTTACTCTCAGTGAGTTGAACACTTTTAGATGCCACATATAACTGAGGTCGGCAGTATTTACCTTTCTATGACTGACTTATTTCACCTAATGTAATGTCCTGCAAGTTCATTCAAGTCCTCATGAATGACAGGATATCTTTCTTTCTTATGGCCGAATAGTATTCCATTATTTATAGGTGCCATACTTTCTTTGTCCATCCATCCACTGATGAGCACATAGGTAGATTCTGCACCTTGGCCATTATGAATCAGGCTGCAGTGGTCAGGGAAGAACAGATACCTCTCTGACACACTGACTTCAATTCCTTTGTTGATCATCATGCCATTCTCTTATCCTCCCACACGCATTTGTCTTGTTACAAGAACACCAGTGAATTAAGGCCCACCCTACTCCAGTGGCACCTCATCTTAACTAATGATGTCAGCAATGTCTCAAAATAAAATATAGGGGGCTGGCATGTGTCTCAGTGATAGAGCTCTTGCCTAGCAAGCATGAGACCCAAAGATCTGTCCCAAGTACTGCATGAAAAAGAAGGGAGGGAAGGAAGGAGGAAGGAAGAGAGAGACAGAAGAGACAGAGAAGAAAGGAGAAGTATAAAAAAAGGACAGTGGATGGAATTCAAGTTCCAAAAGGTCAACGATTTCAACTCCTAGTGGTCAAGCTGAATGGAATGGAAAAGATGTTATGGAATTTGCCAACTGCAATAGGACATTGATAACCTTTGCCTGAGGCACTTCAAGGGACTGATTGGATTAGACATGTGGGGCCAGCCCTTGTCACTAACCGACCCGCACAGTCACCACCTGTGCAGGTGGTGACCAGGAAGAACAAGGAGTATCCTCTTCTCACAGCCTGGGGCTTCCCACTGTCTCCCAACACCTCCACCAGGAAAGCGACCTCATTTCTCAAAGACAAAACAGATTCTAGGTCATATCCCCCTGGAACGAGAGACCAGTTGATGTGATTATCTCCAAGAGAAAAGGGGGGCATCTACTAAAAGTAGAAGCTGGTGCCCCAGAAGGGAAGACATCGGGGAACCTAAAAAGGGGTCTCTGATAATTACCTGCCAAGATTTCAGAGCAAAGGGCATCACCCTGTAATACCAAAAGAGAAAGAGGAAAGAACAGCTAGAAGTTTTAAAAGGTTCTCCCTCCCCACCCATCCTGCAGTCTCGCTCTGCTTCATCCAAGGGCAGAGCTCTATTCCCTACTCCGCATTGTTCATTATACACATATGCATACAGGTGACCCTGGAAAAGATGATTACCAAAAGCAATTTCTATAAAAACTTCCTTTATTATAAAAATCAGAGAGCTAATTTCACAAAGAAATGTTCATTCCCCATTGGCCTGAATTAGAAATATTTGGACCTCAGAGGTTTGGAAGAAGGAGATGTGTATAACTACAAATGCACGTGCACACACACATACACACACACACACACACACACACACACACACACAGAGATAGAATGAAATGAAGAACATTTTCATAGTAGGTATGTCTGGATAGTACAATTTAAATGCTTTTTACTCTTTTCATTGTATTTTTCTGTATTTTACATTTTTACACAATATGCACCCATTTCTTTCATAGCATAAAAGCAAGCTTATCTGACAGTTCAGGAGAGGTATTTGGGCTTGAAGAGTAATGAGAAATTTTTCCAGAACTTGGGCTAATGTGTAAAGTCCTCCCTCAATATTCATGGGGTACTGCTTCCAAGGCCCTATTTGAATACCAATATCCTTGTGTGCTCAGATCCCTTATGGAAAATATTGTGATATTTCCACAGAACCTATGCCCATCCCCCATACATTTTCAATCATCTCTAGATTATTTATAATACTGGATACAATGTAAATGCTATAGAAACAGTTGTTGCATTGCGTGGGAATAAGAAGAAAAGTCTGTACACGTTCAGTACACACAGCCTTTCTCCTGCATATTTTTTATCTATCATGGGTTGAATCTATAGATGTTGGATCCCAAGCTATAAGGCCAACTGCACATTTATGTGCATTTCTTGAATGTCATTTCAGATTCATCACACATCCTTGAATCACTCCCAGCCCTGCAATCGATGGTTTCTTCCGGATACCTACCACTCCATGCCTCACCAATAGGCTTTAAAAGTAGAGCACAAGACGGTTTACCTATTCTTTAAATGCAGGGCATGCGTATAAGGCTAGAAAAGTATCTCAAATGGACCATCAATGCCAGGAGTGACAAGTGTGCTTCAGGAGTTTATATGGAAAGTCAAAGCTGAGGTTGGGCAATGAAATGAAAAGTTGGCCAGGTCCAATTAAGCAATATAGGTCTGTACCATTGTTAATGCTTAGATAATAATATTAGCTGCTAATAGTGTGACAGTGTGAATGTACTGAACCATAATTCAGGATGACATAGAATGTAACCACACTCACAGTTCTAGTGAATTTCATCAGAGACCCATGTGGGAGCTGAAGTTCTCAGATGTAGGCCTGGCAGAAGAAGTCTTATTCAGCAGGGTGTGGTGGTGCATTCCTGTTATCCCAGCTCTTGGGAGGCCAAGGCAAGAGGACTGCTGTGAGCTCAAGGTCAGTCTGGGCTCCATAGTGAGTTCAAGGCCAGCATGGAAGAGTGAAACCCTGTCTCAAACAAACAAACAAAAGCAATCTTATTGAGATATCTCTTAGGCAGTTTGGTACAAGTGCTGTCCATGTGAGACCTCTCTTTCTCTCCCTCTCTCTCTTTCTCTCCCTCTCCCTCTCCCTCTCCCTCCTCCTCCTCCTCCTTCCACCTCTCTCCTCTCTGCGCCTCCTGGCTTGAGGCAGCTCATTCATGTGTTCACCCAACTAATAAAAATGAAAAGTCCGCACTTGCCCAATGTTTGCTGAGTGTCAGCCATGATGCTAAGTGCTTCACTCACATGAGCTCATTTCATCCATGCAACAATTCTATTATCCCAATTGACAGGTGAAGAAATATAAGCATACAGCAGTTAAGTGATTTGCCCAAGGTCATGCAGACAGTAAGTATCGGAATTATAATGTGAACCCCTAATTGTCTGGCTCCGGAAGAGTGACTATGACACTATCCTGACGCTTGTGGTTTGGCGAGGTGGATGCCACTGGTCCCAGCAGGTAACAAAATACTAAATCTGCATTCCCACAAACCTTTGAAGTAAGCCTCCATCACTAGAGGCTACCTGCCTCCAGCTCTTCCTGATGACTCTAAAGAACACACAGTGAGTCACCAGCAAGGGCTGCCAGGGATCCTTTGGTTTTCCATCTTATCCCTCCCCACTACCAAACAAAACGTTGGTTCTGCAAAGCCCTAACCATTCATTCCTTCTTCGTCTTTGCACTTCTCATTTTTTAACAAGAAATCATGTATTGTAATACATATTGTTGTTCATGTACAAAACTTAAGAGTTTTTCATTGGTCAAAATAAGGTGTTAATCTGGTTTTCATAAGTCATCCAAATTTTAGAGATAGTTATAACCAAAGCTAGAGGGACTTGTGACAAAATGTTAGACTCCCTCAGGAAAGGGGTCTAAGTGCCAGTGGGTTACAATTGCTATCTCTTAAAAACAGTTTCTAAATTACCTGTCAGCTCTAATGCTCATGCTTTGATTATACATGCTCTAATTTCTTGGAAAATTTGTTCTTGCCTAGAGCATGCCAGACCCCAGGTAATCATACAGATAAAACCTATAATAAATATGCTAGATTACTTTTAGATTCCTTTTACTGGGATCCACCAGATGTTATCTAGAGAGAGGGTTATAGGACACATATCAAGGCCTTAACTAACTATACTCAGCAGGCCTTAAGTGACACCACAGCTGCATTCTGTCTCTCTGTCTCTCTCTCTCTCTCTCTCTCTCTCTCTCTCTCCCCTAAATAAAAAAGTAAAATTAATAAAACAGACCATCCTCCAAAATCAAGATGGCATTAGATATCCTAACACCAGCACAGGGGATACTCGTGCAATTATAAAAACTAAATGTTGTGTGTACATTCCTGATTCTTGCACCAATATCTTGATAGCTGTTTAAGATATTAGATGACAGGACTAGGGATACAGCTCAGCAGCACAAGTGCCTGCCTGGCAAGCACAAGGTCCTGAGTTCAACTCATGGTACCAAGAAAAAAAAAGATACTAGATGACAAAGCAATGACATATCCCACTTAGAAATTCCCTGGACCTTATCCTTATCCTCTTTATAGGAAGCCATCACTAGCTTCTCTTGGTAAAAATCTTTATGACTGTATTCATAATTATCCTGCTGATCTTATTATTTGGCCCATGTATACTTAATTGTTTCTTTGGCTTTGTCTCCTCCAGACTTAAAGCTACATGCCTACCCAAGATAAAAATGCCTGGTGTCTATCGAGGGCCTTTAGCTAGACCCTCTGGAGAGTATCTCTGACTGCTGATCAAGAACTATGACCCCCTTCAGCCTGAAGAAGCCGGAGCAGTCATGGCCCTTTGTTCCCTCACAGCAATTCGGCTTACTTCTTCACAGGGGGGATTACTATAGTCAGCTGAGTTAGACAGAAATATTATAGGCAGTCAGACAGGGCCAGGCCCTCAAAGGAGCTACTGCAGAAGATGGGAAACCTTGCTACCTTGCAAATGGAGAGATAAGCACTTCCTCTGCGGGCCAGACCTCAAGACAAAAGATTAAACAAATACACCCACCTACCTCCCTAGGGGCGGACATCAGGGATTGATATTCTAAATAGGTAGCAATCACCTTAAAAAGTCACTGACCCAACCCCCTATAGGAAAATCCCCTGTTCTGTATTCCTGCCTGCCTGCTATATGACTCCTTTCCTTACTTGATCCTGATTTAATCAATTTTACCTAAACAATTATACTTTTAATCTTATTGGCTGATCATAGTTTTGTCCCACCTCATGCCCACCTTGTGATTTCCAAGTTTTTCCCCCACCTTGGACCCGCCTCACCTTGTGGTTTTGTGCTGTAAAATCCCTAGGAAAGGCAGGGTCTTTGGCAACCCACTCAGGTATCCTTCTGTCCCTCTTTCAGACAGAAGCTTTTTTTTTCAATAAATATACTCTGCTCTTAAAATAAAAAAGAAATCATTTATTCATTCTACCACTCTTTTAATAAATACTAAGTATTAATAAATACTATTCAAAAAATACTCACTTGCTATGAGCTACTGTTTGTGGTGGGTGCTAAATGGTGTAGTATAAAGGGAGAGGTAAATTCACTGTCCTCGTGAAGCTCACAGTCTGATGGGGAAGACAACAGAAACAAGTAAAAAACAAATATGTATCAACAATTGGATGAGTAAACAGTGAAGGTGTACAAATGCAGTGGAATGTTATCCAGCCATAAACAGGGAAGAGATACTGAGCTGTGCTAGTGTATGGATAAATCTTGACAACATGATGACATGTGAAAAAAGCCAAACGTAAAAGGTCACAACATTATATAACTCCATTTACATGACACATCCACCACAGCCAAATCCATCCAGATGGGAAGCAGATTAGTGGTTACCAGCAACTGAGGAAATGACTGCTAGTGGGGATGGAGTTCAATCTGGAATTGATGAAGTCTCAGAATTAGAAGTGGTGGCTGGGCAGTGTTAGGAATGTACTAAGTGTCTCAGGACTATACACTTCTAAATCATTCACTTTCTTAATAAGAATCCCATCCAAATAAAATCAAATGGTGACAGCATGCTATTGGTACCATTCACCCTTTCATGGATACTGAAAGACCTAATGAGTGCCATGAGCTCCACTAGGCATGAACATTCACGACTAGGAGGCTCCTGCTCTCAGGACCCCAGGGCAGGTGAGGAGAGATGAAAAATTTTGAAGTAAACAAATAAATGGGTAAGAGAATTTCCGAGAGGGTGAGGGCCATGGAGTCACTAAAGAAAATGTAAAACTAAGACACCTACTTTTGACTAGTCAAGGAAGGTCTTCCTGAAGGAAACCATATTAGTCCATTTTCTATTGCTATAATGAAACACTTAAAACTGGTTATTTTGAAGAAGAGAGATTTTCACTCATAGCTTTAGAGGCTGAAAGTCCAAGAACAGGGCATTCGATCTGTTCAGAATCTGGTAAGGCTACATCACAAGATGGCAGATAAACAGGAAGGGGAAAGACTACGCAGAAAAGAGCACACACAGAGGACAGGAAGCCAAAGAAGGATTCAGAGATCAGTTTTTCTCTTGGATAACAACTGCAGAACTAACCAGGATCCCATGATACCCACATTCATCGCCCTCAAGGACAATGCCCCCAGTGACCTAACTACCTGCCACTGGAATCCATCTCTTCAAAGTTTCCACACCTCCCTTCACTGCCATATTGGTGACCAGACTTCCAGCACATCAGCTCTTCAAGGACAAGTCACATCTAACCCAGAGTAGACACCAAAGAATAGTAGACCACAGCAGAGGCCAGCAAGCCAGAGAAAAATCTCAAGGGAAAAAGATACAATCAAAAGAGTAACAATAAGTGCAGAAGTCCTAGGGCAGGAGGAATTAGCTAACCTCTAAGAGGAACACATAGAGAGCCAAGGGGATTAGAGACAGTAAGTGGACCTGGGGGTGAGAAATAGAAGGCAAATTAGTTGAGGGAAGTTTAAAAAGCCAGATTATGCAGGACTTTGTGAAAAGTTTTTAGGCTTGAAGTCTAATAAGGTCCACTGAAGGGCTTTAAGTAAATTAGTGATGTACTCTAGATTAAAACATCACCACTAGCTGTGTCATGGAGAACGGATTTAAGGAAACCAAGCAAAAGAAAGGAAGGAAGGAGACCAGGTCGGTGACATACAATAATTCTAACGGTCTGACTGGGGATGAATTTTAAACGTAGGACTTGTTTTAAAGGTAGAACTTGTTGATGGATAGAATGTGAAAGCTAAAAAATTAAGGAAGACTTCTAACTGTGTTTGGTTTTTCTGTTTTGTTTTGTTTCTAAATTTTTAACATGAGCAGTTGGGGTGGATGGTGTGTCAACTATCAAGTCAAAGGGGCAGGAAGAAACCGATGAGAGTCATCAGAAGTTTGCTTTGGTGACTGCTAAGTTTGACAGGCCTCTGCTAGAAGGAAACAAAGAAGAAAACAAAGTGATCAGATGAAGAAATATAGAGAACGGACAGGATGAACAGTTATCTCTCCACTTTCCCCAGACTCTTATCTGCCTCCTAGGAAAGAGGAAGTGATGAGACACATAGTTTTCCCTCCATCATCTAAACAGGAAGTTCAGCCATGACTCTCCCTCCCAGTTTGTCTTGCAGCCAGGCATTGCCACGTGACACAGACTTTGCCAATCAAGTGAAGCCACCTCTGATGCTGGGATCTAAATAAGCAAGAAGTAAAACCGCAGAGAACCGCTGCAGGAGCAGGAACATTCTCCAGGGAAAGTAGACACAGATTAGTTGTCATCAGTGATATCTTCATCCTATGGCTCACCACGTGTTTTGCTTTGTTTCTTTCGTTTGTTTTTTGTTTTTGTTTTAGATCTTTATGTTTTTGATACATAATGAATACATTCAGCCTGGGGAGTTGGTACTTATACATATCACACCTTAGGTACTTTTACTTCCTCTTCTCCTCCTGTCTCTCCCTTTCCTCTCCTCTCCCTCCATCCCTACAGTCCCTTTCCATCTACAAAGGTCCACCTCCCTACCTTTTATTTTGATCTTTAAATTATTTATACTTTGGGTTTCTCATATATGAGAAATCATGTAATATTTAACCTTCTGTGGCAGATTTATTTTGCTTAACATTTTGGTTTCAAGGTGCATCCATTTCCCTACAAATCGCTCAAATTTATCTTCCTTTATGGCTAATACTCCATCGTGTATATCTACCACATCTTACGTATCCTTTCACTTGTGGGTGGACGTATAGGCTATTTCCAAGATTTAACTATTGTGAGTTGTACTGTTAGAAACCTGGGCATGCATGTATCACTATGACGACTTGAACTCTTTTGGGAAGATATCCAGAACAGGTATAGTTGGATCAATGTTTTGTTCTTAATTTTTTTGTCTGTAACCTGACCTTGAGGCCATCTCTGTGACTTGCACTAAAAATCCTGATGGGAGAAAGTAGGGCTTAGTCCTCATGTTAGGGGAAAACCCCGTAAAATACGGAAATGGGCTCTGAAATTGAGAAGAAGCCAGTGATGAAAAGGAGTATTCCACACGGAGAGAACAGGAATTGGGAATGAGCTTAAGTTGTGTTTAGAGCTGTAGAAAGGACTATTTTGCTGAAAAGTGTTTATTCTAAAGTGTGTTGTCCTTGATGCTATTATAAATAAAACCATTTCTCTAACTTTATTTTTGGGTACAGCTTAAAAATATAATTGATATCTGCATACCAATTTTGTATTTGTCAAAACTTTCTAAATTTACTAGTACCTACAGTTTTTACTGGATTCCTTAGTATTTTCTATATGCAAGATCATGTCGTCTGCAAATAGGATTTGCTTTCCTTCTTTCCAAAAAAATTTTTAAAAAAATTAAAAAATAAACGCAACAGCCTGAGGGGAGTAGGTAATCAGCTTTCTCAAGGAGCAGGAATCCAAAGAAAGCTCAGCAGGACTCGGAAGCAAAGCCCGCCTCCCTCCCCGCGCCTTGCCTGTCCCCTCCCCCACCCCGAACTCATCCGCTTTGTGGTCTCCGTAGCCATGGTGATGGGCACGCTCGTTCGCTCCCTCCACAGGCCAGGCCCGAGTCGTGTGTGTTTGGAGGGGCACCGGTCCCGCTGCCTGGGACCCGGGCCAGGCCCAGCACTAAGCAGAGACTATGCCTGTGTTGCTGCCCCCGGCTGAACGCAGCCAGGACACCCGCGTGGGGGCCCCGGCATGGCGCGAAGCGGCGCACGCCGTGTCGCGCAAGGCCCACCTGGTGACCGACCGCTGCGGGCAGGAGGCGGTGACCATGTGGCAGCCGGCGGACAGCGTGCGCGACCCGCACGTGGCGCGCCACCTCTGCCGCGCCGCCTACATCGAGCCTTGGCGCTTCCGCGTGGAGATGCTCAAAGGGGGCACCACCATGGAGAAGCCGCCGCCCGGAGAGGGCGTCACGCTGTGGAAGAGCAAGATGAAGCCCCCAGCCTGGAACGCGCGCCTGCCGCTGCCTCTGCTCCGCGACGCGCGCGCCTTGCAGACGGCCGAGGTGGTGCAGGCGCATGCGCGGGGAGCGCGCCTCACCGCCGCGCGCCTCGGCAGAGCGCAACAGCAGATCAACGCGCAGCTGCAGCTGCTGCAGCGCCAGCGCGAGGCGACGGACCGCAGGCTCAGCGAGGTGCGCAAGGGCCTGCTCGTCAACGCGCAGAGCGTCAAGCTGCGGGGCTACCGGCCGGAGCCCGAGCAGGTGGGGGCTTTCCCATCCCCACACCTAGTGGCAAAAACTGAAGGCCTCCAGGGGGCTGGGAGTGTAGCGCCCTCAGTGGTAGCACACTCGCTTAGCATGCACAGGGCCGTGGATTTGATCCCCAGCACTGCTAAAAAAAAAAATCAATATACTAATATATAATCGACCGGGTGTGGTGGTGCACGCCTGCAGGTGGATGGCCACAAGTGTGAGGCCGTCCGGGGCTACCTCGTGAGTTCCAGGCTAGCCAGAACAGCATAGCGAGATTCTGTCTGAAAAAACTGAAAGCTTTGGCTAAGATGTTTAGCCTGAGAAAAACTTTCCCCATAGAACGAACACCTCCCACACCCCAAATCCAGTCAGCAGAGGTACAAGATGAGGACACCTCCCCAGATGAGATATCCATGCCCCCAAGTCCCAGAGTGAGACCACACCCCCAAAGAAATAAAATTTACGATTCCTTTCCCCCAAGAGAAGGAAACTATTCCAATTCCCCAGCCAAAGAGAGAGAGTGGGACCCCTGAGTCAAAGAATCTTCCCATAGAAAATGTATTTGTACACAATGGAATACTACTTAGCCATAAACAAGGATATATTTGAGTCATTTGTAGAAAAAATGGATGCATCTTGAGACCATAATGTTAAGTGAAATCAGAAGTTTAATTATCATGTTTCTGTTATATGAAAAACCCAAAGTATAAATAATTTAAAGAGCAAAATAAATAGAGGTAATAGGAAACAGGGAGATATATCTGCAGCAAATGGGAAGGAGACCAAGACATGTGGGGGGGGGGGAGGACAGGAAAAGCCACTGAGAAGTGTTACATACATGTTCCAGCTCCTCACAATAAATGTGATCATTATATACTGCAAACTAATACAATTTTTTTTAAAGTTAAAAGAAAAAATAAAAAGAAAATCTTTTCAAAGAGTAAAATCCATAGCCCCTGCCAAGCCCCAGTATAAAATCACCCACTCAGCTCCCAGGAGCGGAGGATGAGAGCTTTCCCTAGTCTGAGACTCTCAGTGTCCATGTAGGTTGGGAGGGGGATAAGGCCCATTTCAAGAAATGAGAACAAACCTCCCCCAAGTTCAGCCACCTCTCTTCCAGCCCACTGGGCTCCTATCTATAAACAAGAGAAGTCCCCAGCCCCAGACTCCAGAAAGTAAGATTCCCCTGAGAGCCCCTACAAGTAGCAAATCAGTCAATGAGATCCCCAAAGTATAAGATTTCCCCCAACTTCATCCTCCAAGTCCAGTTTATGAAGTTGGCAAGCCCTTTTCCACCAGAGAAAGAGAATTCTCCCTTCAGGCCTCTCCTTGAGAGCAATTCTCTCCTTGTTTTCTAGGTCCCTGACAAAGCTGATAGTGTGCTTACATGGGAGAAAGAGGAATTGAGATCCATGAAGAGGAAGATGGAGAAAGATATGGAGAAATCTGAGACCCTGCTCAAGGTAAGGACTACCTTGGGCCAAGTCAGGGGGCCTGGAGAGGGATTGCTAGACGCCTAGTGCACAAACTGCTCTGACCTTGAGGTGTGTAACAGCGAGTCTGTCAACCCAAACTGACCTGATATTCAGCACATTTCCATTTTGCAAAGTAGAGAAACTGAGGTACTGAGAGATGTCATCCTTGGGCCTCAGGATAAAAATTCGCACCACTTTGTGTAATCATTGAACTCCTTAAACACCCCTGTGAAATAGAAGCTTTAATCCTTCCTTTAGAGTTGGGAACACAGGCTCAAAGATCGATGACCTCACCTGGGGCCTGGGGCCTGGAGCCTGGAGCCAGCCAGTGGCAGGGCTGTGGTATCAGTGTAAGTGTCTGTAGAGTTTAGCTTTTTACACTCTACATGAGCTCCGTCTTCTCTCACTGCATCCTTGGAAACCAGTTAGGATTAGCTGGTAACCTAATTGCGTGTGCTTTCAACTCATCCATGAGACAAATATTAATCCAGTGCCCTGCTGTCTCAGGCGCTGTGCCTGGCGTTGGTGACAAAGTAGAGGACAGATCAGAATTGACCTTGCCCTGGCCGAGGTCACATTCAGGACGTATTCAAAGAGGGGACAGGCAGACATCTGGGGAGATGGGGTGTAAAGATGAATGCCATCCGTGGTGCTAAACTGCAGTTGGGCACATTCCCTAACCACCATCACATTCCTTGAAGTCTGGAGATTCCTGAAAAATCCTTCCAGCCAGTGTGAAATGGACAAGGAGGAAGATCATGAGGGTGGGCAAAGGGTGAAAGGGTCCAAAGAGAGATGGGAAAATAGGAAGATGGGGAAAGACCAATGCAGAGAGAAACAGAAACCCACTGCTAGCCAAGACCTGGAACAAGTAAGTGGAAAAGCACAGACTTCAAATGTTCTCTGCTCAAAAAAAGGTGTGTAAGGTAATAGAAATATTCATTGGCTTATGTAATCATTCTACAATGTATACATATATCAAAAACAGTACACTGTGCCCAAGTATATATACTATCATTTCCCAATTACAATGAAAACTTAAATGAAAAATAAATAAAAAGGACCTTGAAAGGTGTTGTGATGTGGGTCAAGAAGGAAAAGATTCTTATGAAGTATAAATTTGTCATTTTTAAAAGAGATTTCATAGCTGGGCATGGAGGTGCACACCTGTCATCCCAACATTTAGGAGGCCGAGGCAGGAAGATCACCCACAGTTCATGGCTAACTTCAGCTACTAGTGAGTTCAAGGCAGCCTGGACTACCTAACAAGACTCTGTCTCAAAAAAATTAATAATAATAATGAAGAGGAGGAGAAGGAGGACAAAAAAGAGTGATATCATGAGAGAAAACTATTTCCCTGGGAATTTGGGCAAATGAATTAAATAATAATATGTTTTCATAAATATCAGTCCCTTTACACGTACCAGCAATGAGAATGGGAGGAAAGGCTGGAGGTGTAGCTCAGTGGCCGAGCACCTGCTTAGCATGTGTAAGACGCTGGTTCAACCCTCCAGCAAAAGGAAAGAATCTGAGCAGATCCCTCTATAGGCAGAAATGTTTTGCAACCTTTAAGCCTCATACCCACACCCTGCAGAGAAATCATTTGACCCCACCTGCCTCAACCTCGGAGCACAGTCTCACCTTCTGCCCCCAGAGTCTGGCCTCCTGCAGAGACATGCTGGGCTTCTACTGTAAAGAAAGGCTGCAGGCAGTGGAACTCATGAACCAGCCACTGGACAAGGTTCTGGAGCAGGCTGGCCGCCACTCCTGGGTGGACATCTCTCGCATGCCCACCCCGCGAACTCAGGGACAAAAGACGCCTCCTCCTGACCCGGTGGGCACCTACACTCCAGGTAGGCCCCACGGGAAGGAGTCCGTGATAGTACGTGTCACCAACTGACACCCCTTTGCCTACTTAGCTGCCTCTTCACTTGGGGAATAGCAAGCTAATCTCTAGCTCTCTTACTGAATGCCCCCTGGACAACCCCAATCTCACACACAGGTTTTGGGGGTTTGATTTATTTGGGGGAGGTGTTTTGTTTTGATACTAGGGATTGAACCTCAAGCTTTTGCACTAAACTACATCTTCAGTGTGCATGTGCACATGCAGATACACACACATATACACACACACACGCTTCTTTAAAGTTTTGAGACAACGAAATTTCTCTGGTTGAGATCAAACTTGCCATCCTCCTGCCTCAGCCTCCCAGAGTTCTGGAATGACAGGCACGCACCACCACACCTGGCTTTATTCACAACTTCTGCTTCTTTTAAGAAAACCAGTCCAAGACGCAACTCCCCCTTAGTTAGCTTTGACTTGTGCCAGTCCCTCTGTGAAGTCCCCTCACCCGTGACCCGCAACTGCCAGAGAATGCTGGGGGAGGGAGACCCGGAGCCAGGGCCTGGGAAACCAGGGTTTGGTGAGCCCCGCGCGCAGTCCCACGTGTTTCCAGAGTGCTCCTTCGCGCTGCACGAAGCCAAGCGGTTGTTGATGGAGTGCAAGGAAACCTTGGCAGAAATGGCCAAAACTGAGTCGGATGTCAGAGAGCAACAGCAGCAGATAGGCGACCGCGTGTGCGCCACGCTGGCACAGAAGATACAGGAGACCTTCGAGCTGAAGGTGTGCGCGGTGGCAGTGGTGGCAGCGGAGGTGGCAGAGGCTCGCGAGGGGATGGGAGGAACCTGGGCCAGAGGTGGGGGACCCAGAGCCAGCACGAGCCTCCTGCGCCCCCACACACCTAGGAAAAATTAAACATGACGTTAGGACTGATGAGGGGAACTATTCACCGGTGCACGAAATTCAAACAAGAGATGTACATCACCCGCGGCCTCATCAAGGTAAGGGCAGGGCGAGCACACTGTGCGTGGGGGGCAGGGGTGCTAGGGTACCCTGGGGCTCACCGGCGGCACACCGCACTCCGCCAGGGTCCTCTATTGGAATGTCACCTGGAGACTCGAGAAAAACTCAACAGACCCCTGGTTCGCGTGTACCAGAGACACGTAGGCACCCAACTCCCTGAGGCTGCGCGTCTGGCACAGGTGCGTCCCCTCCTCGTTCCCCCCTTTGGCCCTTCCCCACCCCATCTAGGTGCGGCCCCATCCTGACAAAGCTGCTTCCTTCAGCACGTCTGATCGGGTAAGACCACCTCACCCAGCTGAGCCTGCAAGGAGACCCATCAGTACCTACCATCTCTTCAACCACACACACACACACACACACACACACACACACACACACACACGCAACACACCCCCTCATGCCAGGGCCCCTCCCTCAGTGTGGCCCTGAGGGGGCTCCTCCAAGCATACCTGACCCAGATGGTCCCCCATCCGAGGTCCATCCCACCCCTCACACTCCAGGCGCATCCTCTCTCTCAACCCACCCCGTTGCCTGGGTTCTTTGTCTGGCACATCTGGCCCCGGCGTCTTTCCCTTCCCCCTCCAAGCCCCTTATGAGGTGCACTGCTCCTGGGCTTGCCCAGGGAGCACACCGGCCTCCAGTGTGACTCCTCATCCGAGGCCCACCCACTTCTGTCGTGCTCCTTCCACCCGCACCCCTGGCCCAGGTGTAGCACCCCGCCTTCCGCTCGGGACTGATTGGTCCCCCAGCATGATCCCACCCCCACTCAGGGCACTGACCAGCTGCAGCGCCACATCCTGCACGTGGAAAAGAACCTGAAGGAGCTGCTCGTTGTGCACGATAAACTCTCCTGGAGCCACAACTGCAAGAAGATCGGGCATGAGGTGGACCACAGCATCGTGCGCCTGCGCCGTCGCCAGCAGCACCCGCACATGTGCTACCAGGAGGCGCAGCGCCTGGTAGAAGACTGCGACCTGCGCACCCAGCCACCAGCGCGCAGCAAGGCCAAGTGACGCTTGTGCATCCCCAATCCCTGGCCTACTTGTTCTCATGGGCTGGGCCCGGGGGACAGGAGGCTGCCTGCTCCGTGGCCCTCCCTCCTCTCAGGACTCGCTTTTCCCTCCACTTAAACTGTAAATTAAAATCCTAATTATCACTTATTAGGCACCTACTGTATGTCAATCACTTACCTTACAACACAGTGTGTCCTCGAAGTAAGCAGAATGAATTTGGGCATTGGATTGTGGGCATTCAAATCTAGGCCCTCCAGTTTGTACCTGCATGGCCTTGAGCAAGTAAGTCCCTGTCCTTCTCTGACCTCAGAGAACTTGTAAAATGAGCAGCGCCATCCACTTCACGCCTGTGGTGGGATAGATGAGTTCATAAGGCCAGTAGTATGGTTGCTGCATATTCTATATCCCCAGTGAATTTAAGCTGTTGTTATTAGCACCTCCCTTGAAAGGTTGAAGAAACAGAGGTGCAGAGAGCTTAAGTGGCTTGCCTAACGTCACACAGTAAGTAGCAAAGCTGACACATTTATCTTTGGTATTGAGGCTGTGCCCTAAGGAGGACTTCCCTGAGCGCCGCTCTGACCTAACCCCATGGAGTACAAGGTGCTGACCTTGCATCAGTGAGCAAGGCTGACGTGGTCCCTACCTCCAGGACATCACGAGTTGACTCAGTAGTGTCAACATCTTCAGGGTGAGGCTCTGGAGTGGCTACCCAAGGGAAGCCTGCCCTGATTGCATTCACCTACGCACGGGTAGCTCAGTTCTTCCTATGTGGTTCCAAGACCTCAGGGACACCACTTCAAGTTGAGCTGTGGTTACTGTCTGATCTCCCCAAGACGATCCCAAAGGATAGTATAGAGAAGAGGATATTCTCTACAGCCACAAAACATTTGGCCCACACAAACCCACAGGCTCTGTATCCATGAATTCAAACTGAAATTTTTGGATGTATCCATGAGGTTCAAACCTCAAACTGAAATTTTTGGGAAAAAATGCATCCAGCCTAAACATGTACAGATTTTTTTCTTGTCCGTATTCCCTAAACAACACAGTATAATTTTTTTTCAGTACTGAGGGTCAAAGCCAGGGGCACTCCACTGCTGAGCTACATCCCAAACCCCCTTCCTTTCTGAGATAACGTCTCTCTAGGTTGCATTGGTAGGACTCCAACATATGATCTTCGTGCCTCAGCCTCCCTTAGTTCTGGGGTTATAGAGGTGAGCCACTGCTCTCAACTCAAGATAACAATGATTAACATTATATTAGCTATGTGTGTTATCTAGAGATGATTTTAAATCCCTCCAAGTTATACACAAGGTTTTATACACATACCACACCATTTTGCATATGGTCTTTAAGCATCTTGGGGTTTTGGTGTCCACAGGGTTCCTGAATTAATGCCTACAGACACCCCAGGATGACTGCATCTCCTAAGCAACTCCTCTATGCCAGAGGCTGTGTTAGGTGCTGGGTACACATCAGGAACTAACAAGACACATCCCCCTCTTGTGGAACTGAGAGTGTGTGGGTGAAGAATGACCTTAGCAATCTTGATGTTTGGGGCAAAGCCAGCCAGTCACACAGACACAAGCACCAACATTTCACAGAGAAGGAAATGAAACTCAGAAAAGTAAAGTCAACTTGCCCTGGGTTAAAATCCCAGCAAGGGGTAAAATAGAAATGCAGCCTGAATCAGATTCCATGCCCCCTCTTGCTCCACACTATAAGTAGGGACCAAGATTATCATAGGTCTCCATGACAACCACGTGGAGATGAGGTCAGTTATGCCCGTTCAGTATGGCATGCACGTCAGAAAACCTCCTGCCCAGCATGACCAAGCTGGGGCTCAAAGCAGCTGTACGTGTCTCAGAACTGCCGGGTATCACAGTCAACTCCCTTATCTCAAGAGGGATCCCCAAAGCCTGTAGGGTACAAGGGCTCCCTGGGACTCACACTTTCACACAAGCATCCTTCCTCCCAGCACTGATCAGATCAGCAACAGGAAGTAGACAGCGTACTCCCTTTGAATGAATAAAGACATGAGAGTCTATCCTCATTAATCACATATTCCATATTCATGAATTCGTCTATTCACTAAAGACGTTTCCCACCCCGAAAATCAATGACGGTTTTGGGGCCATTTGCAGACAAGCACAGAGCAGTGAGAAACTCTAGCCACCTGATGTTCAGTTCTCCCCAGCCGGGATTGAATGAGGTGTTGTCTTGCTTCTTTCAGCCCTATTATGACAAACAAGCTGTAGTGTTGTCCATTGTCGACAAAAAGGTTAAAACCCTTACCAGCCGAGCTCCAGTTAAGAACAGAGTTTGTTGCTGGACAGCAACAAAAATATTGATGTAGTTCCACTCATTCCTTCCAAGGAGTCCCAATCTATCTTCTCTAAAAGGCACATACAGACCTCCTTAGCACCCCCTTAATCTAAAAGTAAGCCACAGGAAAACGGTCTTGTCAAAATGGCAGCTGTAAACCTACAATGTTAAACATAGGTTTAATGGATGCTCCTGGAAGTCTACAGGCTGCTAGACGATCCAGGAAAAGACATTTCTTTAGATAATCACACTTGCTGCTCTTTCGCCATCCCCCAATTCATAAAAACACTGACTCTGCAGTGTCTTCCTGGAACCTCACCCACGGTCTCTGTCGGCAGTATCCCCTGACCTAATTAAACTCACCTCTTCCGTGTTCCTGTCTGTTGGTAAATTCTTTTTGCCACCTACATGACCAACCTTCCATATGCTGTCTCACCCAACACAAGCGTCCTTGTCTCAGTCTACTTAGCACCATGTGTTTTTTGTATTTTTATGGTTTTTGTTGCTGATTCTCAGGTTTAAAATGTCCCCAGACGTAGTGCTGAAATGTAATCAATTGTCCCTAAGGGGAGAAATTATTCATGTTAGATAAGCTTCATTCAGGCATGATTTCCAGGGCTGCTGCCCAGGAGCTCAATGTGAATGAATCAACCATGTGTACGTTAAGGTGTCTTTAAACAGAAACATAAAACAAGACTGTGTTGATCCGCTGACAAAAATGTGGGAACCACAGACTCACAGGAACCTAAACCTGTATTTCTCCGGGGAACCATGATTCTGTACTCGTTGATTCAGTATTTCAGCCAACTTTATAGAACATAGCTACAGTGCGTAAGAGGAACTGACTCTGTGGGTAAAGATGTCCGTAGCGTGGTAGGGAAACCTCAAGGGACAGAACAGTATCAAGGTGCTGATAATGGTGCAGGGGTTTTACCACAGGTAGATCTGAAGGGGAAAAGGAGAGAAACTGTTAGGAAACGGAAGCAGCCGACTGCAAAGGTGCAGTGTAGACACTGGGGAATAAATATCCCTATTCCCTCTTCCTTCTTTGGCCTGGGCTTTTTTATTGATAGAACCAATCTGTAACTTCTGAGTCTTGTTTTTATTTAGGTACTCAGGATTAAATTGAGAGCCTTCACTTCATCCTCCAAACCCATTTTTTTTTTTTTTAATTTTGAGACAGGCTCTCACTAAGTTGCTAAATTTCCCAGAATGGTCTCAAACTTGCAGTCTTCCCACCTCAGCCTCCCGGAGTGCTGGGATTATAGGTGTGCACCACCGCACCCACTTTGAGTCCCTCTCCGAACACTTCCGCCTGTGTGAATTCCCAGAACCTCGCACAGAAATGTTAACACTCCTTTCCTGGTCATGCTTTGCTCTGTGGGTTGCAGCCTACCACCGTCCTCCCAGCTGACTCAGCCCATGCAATGTTCCCGAATAACATTTGCATAATTCCCCCTCGTTGCCTCAGAGCCAAGGTTTCAGCTGCTTCTCCTCTGTGAGATGCAGCCACTCACCAGCCTCCGGTGACACCACAGGGTGGGTGTCATCCTCCACACACCAGAGATAATGAAATAGGCTGAGGACAGTGGGAAGATTTGTGTATGCCACCCAGCACGTACAGGGCTTAGTCTGAACTTCAAAGACCATAGTGGCAAAGGCACAGGAGTCAAAAACAAAAATTGACAAACAGGATGAAATTAAATTAAAAGGTTTCTGCACAGCAAAGGAAACCGTCAACTGAGTGAAGAGACAGCCTACAGAACAAGAGAAAATATATGCCAGCTATTCATCTGACAGAAGGTTAGTGTCCAGAGAACAAGAGGAGCTCAAAAAGCTTAAAGAAACAAGTGATACAATTTAAAACTGCCCAAGTGATCCGAACAAATACTTCTCAAAGGAAGAAATACAAATGGCCAACAAATATATGAAAAATGCTCAATATCATTAGCCATCAGGGAAATGCAGATCAAAACTTCAGAAAGATACAACCCCATACAACCAGCTTGGCAGCTATCAAAACAATTTTAAAATGTTGGCAAGACTGTAGAGAAAAAAGAAACATTACACACTGTTGGTGGAGTGTAGATTAGTACAACTTCTATGGAGAGGAGTATGGCAGTTCCTCAGAAACCTGAAAGTAAAACTACCCCAGGAACCAGCTATCCCATCCCCGGGTGTTTATTCAAAGTAAATGAAATCAGTACATCAAACAGATACCTGCACACTCATGTTTGTTGCTGCATTATTGACAATAGCCAAAATATGGAACCAACCTAGATGCCCATGGACAAATAAGTGGATAAAAGAAAACATGACATACATACATAATAGAGTATTAGGTAGCCATGAAGAAGAATGAAATCATGTCATTTGCAGCAAAGTGGACAGAAATATAAGGCATTGTGTTAAGTGAAATAAAGCATGCACAGAAAGACAAATACTACATATTCCCACTCGTATGTAGAAGCTGAGAAAGATCCACCCTGAAACTACAGTAGTACCTCTAGCTTAGCATTGGGAAGGCTGGGGAGAGGATCACTGAAAGAGAGGTCAGATTCAATCAGTGCATTACAGGAATATCACACTGAACCCCAATAATATGTAAAATTAAAACAAGTTAATAAAAAAAATGTTAGAAAGACTGGCAATGTCTCCTGTCCCCCAAAGAATGGCTCAGGAACTGTGTGCATGACAGCACTGGCACTGTTTATCATGATATAGATTATTGGGTGAAATCTCAGACCTACAGAACCTGATTCTTAGGAACCAGGCCTAAGAATCTGCTTTCCTGGTGCATTTCCCAGGGGAGATCCCCTACGCACACCTCTCTGCTTCCAGATTCCCAGGGCCAACTGATCCACTGGGAACAAAGGACCCACAAAAGTGCTTTCACTGTAATTTCTTTGTAAAAAAGAAAAAATATGAACATGGTAATAATAAGACAGGGAAACAATAGAAAACACAGAAACAACTTCCAGCACATTCAGCCATTTGATCTTTTACAAAGGGGTCAAAAATATAGGCTGGAGGAAAGATTGCCTCTTTAGCAGTGGTTCTGGGAAAACTAGTTACACACATGCAGAAGACTGAATCTAGGCCCATATCTCTCATGATGCACTAAACTAAAATCAAAATGGATCAAAGATCTAAATATTAAAATGGAAACGCTGAACCTTCTGGAAGATAAAGTAGAGAAAACTCTTGAACACAGAAGCACAAGCAAGAATTTTCTGAACAGAACCTCAACTGCACAAGAAATAACATCAAGTATCAACACATGGGATTATATCAAATTAAAAAGTTCTGCACAATAAAGAACAGTAAAGCCAATAGAGTGAGGAGAGAACCTACAAAATGAGAACAAATTTTGCCAGCTACTCTTCAGACAGACTAATATCTAGAATAAATAAAGAACTAAAAAATTTACCCCCCATAAAAGACCCAATCAAGAAATGGGCAGCTGAAATGAATATACATTTCTCAGAGGTACCAATGGTCAATAGACACATGAAAAAATGTTCAACATCATTGACCACCGGAGAAAATCCAAGCAATACTGAGATTTCACCTTAATCTAGAAAGAATGTCTACCATCAAGAAATCAGATAATAAAAAGTACTGAAAAGGCTGTGGGGGGAGGTAATCCTTCTACATTGTTGGTAAGAATGTAAGCTAGTAACAACGACCATGGAAATCAAAATGGAGGTTCCTCAAAAACCAAAAATAGAAATTCCATTTGACCCAGCTATTTCCCTTCTAGGTATCATCCCAAAAGAATTAAAGATATCACATTACAGGAATAATTGCACACCCAAGCTGTAAAGTTCATAATAGTTAAATCTTAAAATCAGCCTGTCTGTCCATCAACAGATGAATGGGTAAAGAAAATGTGGTATGTATACACAGTGTAGTACTACTCTGCCAGAAAAAAGGATATATTTGAGTTATTTGTTGATGCACCTTGAAACCATAATGTTAAGTGAAACAAATCAGACACACAAGCTTAAATATCACATAGTTTCTCTTATATGAGAAATCCAAGGTATAAATAATTTAAAGAGCAAAGTAAAAGACAAAAGGTAGGAAACAAGGAGACAGATCTTTTGCAAATGGGAAGGGGACAAGAGATGGAAGGAGAGGGTACGAAGGAAAAGCAAAAAAAATAAGATGTATTATGTTCACATACCAACTCCCCACAATGTATGTGATTATTATGCACTGTAAACATATACTAAAAAATCAATAGTAAAATTTTTAAATAATATGGGATAACATGTATTATGTATACTATATGCTATGTTATCTATTCCATTACATTAACAGTATACATATTATAATTACCATATTAAAAATCATAGCCAGACATGGTGACACATACCCAGAATTCCAGCACTCAGGAGGCTGATGCAGGAGGGTTGCTACAAGTCTGAGGTCAGCCTGGGCTACATGGTGAGTTCAAGGCCACCCTGGAATATATAGTGAGATCCGACAACACAAAAGAAAAGAAAAGAGAGATAAAATCCAGCTTAGGTTATATTCATTTATATACCAATGCAATTTTCACAATTTTCTTATTGTAACAAAATACACATAACATAAAATTCACCATCTCAGCTCTTTTCAATCGTATGCCCCGGTAGCTTTGTTACACTCACATAGTTGGCAAGCTTCACCACCATCCATCCCCAGAACTCATCCTGCAAAATGGAAACACTGCGCTCATTAAACAATAACCTCTCATTTTCTTCCCCGCCCCCAGATCCTGGCAATTATCATTCTATCTTCTGCCTCCGTGCTTTTGGCTACCCTAGAGACCTCATATAGGCTACCTCACTGCGATTTTTAAAAAATTTTATAGGGGAAGACAAAAGTATCTCAGGTACCACGAAAGTCAAAAGTTGGCCGCACAACTCTCCCTCACTGAACAGTTTATTAACATCATTCAGTAGTGTGAGCTAAGCCACACACTGTGTGAAGTATGAGAAGGCTTTTTTTTGCACAGTAAATATTCTGTTGACTTTACTCCTGCACTAGTCCGTTTCTCATGATTATCACTCAATATCTGATACTGACTAGGTTTATAAAGAAAAGAGGTCTATTTAGCTCACAGGTCCTGTGGTTCAAAGGCATGGTGCCTGCATCCGTTTGACTCTGGTGGAGACCTCGTGACAGATGACGCATTCAAGAATGAGAAACCACACCGCCAGACAGGAAGCAGGAATGGATCTGGGTTGGGGCTTGCTCTTGTAACCACACTCAGCAAAATAGCTCGGGGCTCCACAAGAACTGCTTTATCCGATCCAAGGACAGCGCCCCCAGTGTCCCAATTACCCGCCCACCCCCTGCTAGGCTCCACCCCTTAAAAGTCTCCCGGCCTCCTGACAACACCATTCCGGGACCAACCTCCTGGCTCACGACCCTTTAGGGGACACAGGACGTGCAAACCACAGCCACACTTTGATTTTATTAGTGCATGTTTGCAGTACACAATGATCACATTCATCATGCAGAGTTGGTCCATATGTAGAACCCATCCTAATTCTTTTTACTTGCCCTCCCTTCTTCTCTTTCCCTTCTCCCTCCACCCCCTCATCACCTTCCCATTTCCAAAAGACCTATCTCCCTATTTTCTATTATCTCTCTTTTATTTTGCTCTTCAAGTTATTTCTACTTTAGGCTTCCTGTATAAGAGACTGTGCTATATTAAAGCCTGTGCACCTGATTAATTTCAATTAAACTTAGAGTCTCCAAGTGCATCCATATTCCTACAAATAACTACATTTGCCCCTCTTTATAGCAGAACAGTACTCCATTGTGTATAAATATCACATTTTCTTTATTTTTTCATCTGCCAATGGACACATAGGCTGCTTCCAAGCTTCAGCTATTATGAGTTGTAAACTGTAGCAGCCCTTATTAATTTTAAATATCTGTGTTTTCTTCCATCCTCTGCCTCAACTCTCCCTTGCAGTTTTGTCCAAAGCGTCATCAGCTCTTGCCTGGATGGTTCTAACAAATCTCCAACCTGGTCACCCAACTGCCATCTCTACCCGTAATGCAAGACACAACTCAATCAGGGCCGACATCCTGGTCTACACAGCAAGTCAGGCACAACACAGTTCTACCGTGGGCCTCAAGGTTGCGATGGATTAGACCCCTCCGGGCCCATCCCATCTGAGACATTTCTCACCCACCATTTAGCCCTTTCAATTCTGTAAGACTTCCCTGTTATTGCTGTAACTACCATGAACATAGTGGTTTAAAACCATGCAAACTTAAACCTTAAGACAGTTCTGAAGGCTGAAATCAAGGTGTCTACAGGACCATGGCCCCTCTGGTGGCTCCAGTTGGAAATATACATTTCCTGGCTATTTGCAGTTTCCAAAGGCCACCCACATTCCTTGGTTTGTAGCCTCTTTCTCCATCTTCAACATCAGCAGCATCTTTAAATCTCTTTTTGGCTCTTTGCTTATATAATCAATATCCTTCTCACTCTGACACTCCTGCCTGCCCCTCATATGGAGCTGTGGTGTTGGGCATGGTGGTGCACACCTGTAATCCCAGAATTCTGGGAGGGTGAGGCAGGAAGTTTGCAAATTCCACCCCAGACTGAGAAACTTAGTGACTTAGCAAGAACCTGTCTCAATTTAAAAAAAAAAAAAAAAAGAAAGGGAGGCTGAACATTAGCACTTCTAGAGAATATAGGGTCCCTGGTTTGATGCACTCTAAAAACAGATCCCAAAATAAGAATTCAAGTGTAAGAAGCACACCTAGGAGGCAATTTCAGGGGGCTCCAGTATAGGAGCAGAGCAATCATGCATCAAAAAGGGTCTTCCAGGAAAGAGTGTTGAATAAATTCCTATTGTGAGCAACTGAGGCCCCATCTTTCCAGTGAGCTCTCACAGGTAGTATAAATCACCCATCTCAGTTATTCCAGCCCAGGGGTGAGGAAGCTTGGTTGTTTATCCACAGCTCCATCAACCATGGCATACATGTGCAAGGTGCAAGGAGTAACTCCTACTGCTTGGAGTTGGTCTTTGCACTGATCCAACCAGCTTAGGTAGCCAGAGGTTGCCCTTGGGGAGTTTCTGGGAATAGCCATTGGGATACCCAGCATGTTTGTATTTAAATTCTGAATCTCGAAGGTGGAGAGCACTCTTCCAATGATTACAGAGCCCCAGGGTGTGAGGGTACCTGCCATCCCTGAAGGTGTACTACTCAGCCATAATGAAGGATTACTTTGAGTCATTTGCAGGAAAATGAATGATCTTGAGGCCATAATACTAAGCAAAATAAATCAGACACAGGAGACAAATATGGCATGGTTTCTGTAATATGAGAAGTCCAAAATATAAATAATTCAAAGAGTAAAATAAAAGATAGGGCTAGGGATGTAGCTCAGTGGTACAGTGCTTGCCTAGCATGCACAAGGCCCTGAGTTCAATCCCCAGTACCACAAAAAGTAAAAATAAAAATAGATGATAGTAAACAGAGATGTAGTCTCTGTGAAGATGAGATGAGGAGGGTGGGAGAGAGATGGGGTGGGAGGGAGTAAAAATGATCAAAATGTAATACATATATAAAACCCTAAGCTTAAAATAATCAGTATTTATCATAAACATATACTAATAAACACACTAATAAAAAATTATAATTCACTGCCGGCAGGTGTGGTAGCACATGCCTGTAAATTGCAGCACTTGAGAAGCTGAGGGTTCAAAGCCAGCCTGGGCTACATACTGAGCTCAAGGCCACCCTGGACTGCATGGTGAAGCTTTGTCTCAAAAAGAAGGCAAGGAAGGAAGGAAGGGAGGGAGGAAAGGAGGAAGAAGAGAGGGAAGGAGGGAAGGAGGGAAGGAGAGAAGAAAGGAGGAAGAAGAAGAGAGGGAGGGAGGGAGGGAGAAAAGAATAAAAAAGAATTCATGCAGCATGGAAATAATGCTGGGGAGTATGCGTGAGGTACCAGAAATTTCTGCTGCAGGGAAGATCTGTGGTTATCTAAGCCGCCTCTGTATCCCCTCACCTGATACATAGCAGACACTAGGTAAATATTTATTATACACATAAATGAAGAAATAAATACATAAAGTTTACAAGGTGTTTCTGTGATCATTAATAAGTTTCTCCTCCCTTTTTTTCATTACCAGAAGTTGAACCCAGGGCCTTCATACTGAGTTATATCCTCTGCTCTTTTTATTTATTTTTTATTTTAAGACATTGTGTCACTGGGTTGCCCAGGCTCGATTCAAACTCACAATTCTGCCTCTGCTTCTCAGAGTACTGGGATAACAGGCATGTGGCCCATACCCAGCTTAATTTTCCATTTTAGATCCATAAAGTTTTCTTTGTGAGAAACTATCCAGCTGGCTATAACTTTGCTGGCTTCTTTATTATCTTTCCAACTTTCCTGGAAAATAAGACACTGGCATAGGAAGCAGTACCATATCAGCCAGGGAGAGATGCAGACCAGGTTTTTACTCTTTGTAGCTGTGTTACCTTGGGCAGCTCACTGAGCTTCCATTTCCTCACCTGTAACACTCAGAATGATAAAATTACCTCTCTTAGAAGATTTCTATGAGGACTCATTAAGACAATATTGTATGTCATTTACCCCAGTACTTGAGATGTACAGCAGCCCCTAAGAGTGAAGAAAAAATACTCCTGCTCTTTTGGTGTGTATTGAGGAGATGTTTACATAATATTAAACTAGCCATTTTTAAATTATTGGCATTCACCAGGTGTGGTGGTGCAAACCTGTAATCCCAGCACTCAAGAGGCTGAGGCAGGAGGATTGCTGTGAGTTCAAGGATAGCCTGGGCTACATAGTGAGCTTATGACCATTATAAGAACCTGTCTCAAAAAGTAGAAAACAAAAGGAAGTTAATGGCATTGAGTATACGCACAATGTTATGCAATCATCACCTCTATCTAGTTCCAAACATTTCTATCACCCTTAAAGGAGACCTTGTACCCATTACTGTGATCTCTCACCTATCGCAGCAGTTATGTTCCAGAGACCCCCGAGATAGATGAAAATCCGTGATGTAGCAGCGCTATATTTCTTTTATTATATATATATATAATATATATATATATTATATATATATATATTATATATATATAAAGGCTTTATACAAGCTTTCCACACTCCTATAAACCCTTCCCACACTCCTGCGTGCCTTCTGAGGAGACCCTTCTTCCCAAAGCCTCTGCTGCCAGTGGGGTAGCACAGGGGGACACTGGGGTGAATCGGCGTTTGGGCTCCGAGGGCAGGAGGCGAGGACCGGGCAGGTGTGGATGGAGGGTAGTAGCAGGCTGGGGAGCCGGGCTTGCGGGACCCAACCGAGCCCAGCGCCGGGCCGGCACTGCTCACCCTACCAGCGCATGGTCCTAGCGCGGCGGGCCGGGGGTGGTGCCTCGCACCCTCCTAGCCTATAAGCAGTGTCCACTGCTTATAGGTGCCAGTCTGCTAGCGCAGCTGGGTGGCTACGCCGGGCTCCGGCTGGCGGTAGGGGCATACTGCATTTCTATTGTGTACAGTACGGTATTCATCAGCTGATGAAATACATACTGTACAGCATTTTATTTCAATTTAATATTCTTTTCATATATTTGAATTAACATTTTTATATTACTCTAAAGTTTTTAGACAAAAATAATTCAAATCATAAATACTATATAAACAACTATATACCGCAAAATCCCGCAATATAGCGAAAACTCCGCCAGAATTAGATTAAAAAAAAACAAAAACCTGTGATACAGTGAAGCCCCAATAAGTGAACAGCTATGTAGAGAGAGGGAGGCTGAAGTCCTTCCCCATTTCACTATAAAGAAGAAAATATCTAGCCATGGAGCCACCCTTTGTGAGGTATTGCCTCCCCTGACATAGAAGCAATCAAGCAGAGGGTAGAATGTTTCAGAGATGTTGTACTACAGAGTCTTTCTTAGGATTAAAACAGTGGTTGTCAACCAGGCATGATCCTGCCCTCCTACAGCACGTTGGCGATGAATGAAGATACTTTTGCTTATCACAATGGGGGACTGAAGATGTTGCTGGCATCTAGAGGGGAAAAGCCAGAAATGTTGCTAAATGCCCTACCATGCACAGAATGCCCTTCCACCACACTGTGACAAAGAAATACTCTGTAGAAAATGTCAGCTGTCAAACTTGACTGATCCTGGACTAAATTAAGTGCCTCTCAAAGTCAAATTCAAAGTCAAAAATTCTTTTGTTACTTTTTTATTATTTGTACAAGTAATTATTTAAACACATTAATTGTACAAGTTAATGGGAGCCAGTGTGATATTTCTATACATGCATAGAATGTATATTGATCATATCTGTCATCCTTCTACCTTGCCACTCCAACCTCTGGCACCCTTCCCAGTCCCTAGGAGTCATTAATGCATAACTCATAATGGTTGAATCTTGGAAGTGGCCTATATGTCCATCAGCTGATGAATGGATAAGGAAAATGTGGTATGTACATTCAATGGAGTACTACTCTGCCACAAAGAAGGGTAAATTTGAGTCACCTGTATGAAAATGGGTGTAACTTGAGGCCATATTTTGTTTTGTTTGTTTGTTTGTTTTTCTTCCAGTACCAGGAATCCAACTCACAACCTTGCGCTTGCCAGGCAGGCACTGTGCCACTGAGCTAAATCCCCAGCCCCTGAGGCCATGTTTTAAGTGAAATAAATCAGAAACACAAGCTTAACCATCATATTGTTTCTTTTATTTTAGAAACTCCCCCCAAAAAAGAACAAAATAAAAGGTAAATAAAGAAGAGCAAAATAAAAGATTATAGAAAACAAGGAGGCAGATCTTTTGCAAAAGGAAAAGGGACCAAGAGACAAAGAGAAGGGGAAGGGAGAGGGGGTAGAAGTAAAAAGAATTGCAGTGTGTTATTAAATGTACCAACTCCCCACAGTGAATATAATCATTATGTGCTGCAAACATGCACCAAAAAATTTTAACTAAAACAATTAAATTAAATTAAAATCCAAAGTCTTGCACAAGTCTGGAAAGAGGCAGAAACACATTGCAATTGGCTATTTTTGTGCATCTTTTTTTCTATTTAGAGTGACATTTCAAGGTGCCATCAGTAAGTAATTCATCCATCTCAAACTCTAAGATCTCCACTGACCATGGTGGTACATGCATGCAATCCTATCACTAGGAAGGCTGAGGCAGGAGAACTGAAGTGAATTCAAGGCCAACGTGGGCTACATAGTAAATTCAAGGTCAGCCTGATCTACATAATATGCCAGGCATGGTGGTGCATGCCTGTAATCCCAGCACTTGACAGGCTGAGGCAGGAGGATTGCTGTGAGCTTGAGTCCAGCCTGGGCTACAAAGTGAGTTCAAGACTAGCCTGAACTGCATAGCGAGACCCTGTCTCAAAGAGACTAAATAAATAAAATAAATAAACTACATAATGAGACACGTTCCAAAAAAACCAGCCAAACAAACAAACAAAAAACTCCTAAGATCTCCATGCTCACTGTCTTATAGTCAATAAACTAAAAAGTCTATTATCTGCCACTGGCACAGTGTTGGAGAGGGTGATTATATACAAAATGCTCCCTGTAGCCAAGTGAGGTGGTGCATACCAATAGTTTCAGCTGCTTGGAAGGCTGAGGCAGGAAGATTGCTTGAGCCCAGGAATTGGAGGCCAGCCTGTGCCATTTTGCAAGACCACATTTCCAAAAACTGTTAAGATAAAATAAAATAATAAAATGAAATAAAATAAAATAGGAAATGTTTATTTTGATTCACGATTTTGTAGGCTTCTGTCTATGATCAGTTAGCACCAATTCTTTTTGGGCCTATGGCGAGTAAGCACACCATGGTGGGAACAGGTAGCAGAACAAAGCTGCTTACCTCACGGCTAGAATATGAAAGGCAGAGAAAAAGGAAGAGACAAAGGTCCCATGACCCACTTCAAGGTCATGACCCCAGTGACCTCACTTTCTCCAATGACCTCACTTACTCTCACAAGGCCCCACCTCTTAAATATTCCACCACTTTCCCATAATGTCAGGGGTTGAGGACCCAGCTTTCCACATGCAGGCCTTTGTGGGACATCCCAGATCTAAACTGTAGCAAATCCAGAACAGACAAATCCATAAAGAAGGAAAGGAGATTCATAGTTCCCATGACAATGAGGGTATGGAGAATGGGGAGTGACTGCTTGCACAGTCTGCATTTTATTATGGGGTGATGAAAATGTTTTGGAATTAGAAATAGGGAGTGGAGTTTGTATAATATTGCAAGTGTACTAAATGTCTCTGAATTGTTTTAAAATGGTTAATTTTGGCATGGAGTGTAGCTCAATGGAGTAGCACTGGCCTCGCATACACAAGGCCCTGCGTTCCATCCCTAGCACAACAAAAATAAATAAATAAGTATTTATTTATTTGTATGTTATGTGTCTCTTACCTTGATTTTAAAAGGAAGGAATAAAAGGAGATAATGCTGCACTGGGGAGAGCTTGATGAAAAGAGAAAGACAGAGAGAGAGGGAATGAGAAGGGACAACTGAAGTCTTCAGGCACCTTAAATACAGTATTTAGATAAACATCTTGACTATTATCATACCAGCAATCAGTAGACTGGCAGCGTACTAATTTTTTGAGAAAATTTATTGTTTTTAAGCCACACTTTTGAGGTATGACTGGCATATGACAAGCTATAGATATTTTTTGCTTACAATTTGATATATACATAGGTAGGTGCCCCAAATATCATCACCACCATCAATTACATGAACTCACCTATCACTTCCAAGTTTCCTCCCACCTCACTTTTTGTTTCATTTTAGTTTTGTGGTAAAAGCACTTAACATAAGATCTACCAAACCCATCATATCAGGAAGGTGAGAAAAGGGAGGCTGGATTTTGTCAGTGTAAGCTATACGCACGTATGCAAATTTCACACCAAAATCACTAATATGTACAATTATTATGTGTTAATTTCAAAAAGTTATAGTGAGTTCTACCATCTTGGGGATCCAAGATGGTTGAACAGAGCAGGAGTCACATCTGAGAAACTCAGAGAGGATTAACTAAAAACACAGATAACTGGGAGAAAGGGAGGAACATACCTCCTGATGCAAAACATCAATTTGAAAGAAGAGACTTGCAGATCAAATAAAATATATGCACACTAGTTTAAAAGAGGGGAAGTGGCCTGGCAGGACTGGCCTTCTCAGCCTCCACCGTCAACCACCATGGGATCAGCCATTTTGAGAAGTTCCAACCCCAAATATCTGGAAGGTCGCAGAAGTCTAGCCTCACAACATACACTTGGGGTATATGGGTCCTTCGTCTCATCATCCCCTCTCCATACACAGAGGAGACTGCACCCTGGCAGCATTTTTGCTGGCACATACCATGGGTGAGTGATCAGGGATGGGAGTGGTTCTCTCCCCGCCCACCTGATCTCAGACTCTGAGAGGATAAACAAGCTATCACTGTCTGTGTCAGGAGTCTTCCATATTGAGTCCCAGGCACACCCAACTCACTGCTGGGAGCCTGTAGCACCTGTAATGTATCTCATGCCAAATGGGACATTCATCAGGCACACAGAGGTAGCACTGGTCTTGTTTGAGTCTGTGCAGCGGTACAGCTTGCTGGAGCCTACACCCAGCTCTCAGGTCCACCTAGACCTGCCAGAGACTCTGTCTGACAGCTAGCACCAGGCTAGTTGGATTTAAATGGAGTGTTCCAAGCCCATGTGAATCTCCACTTGGTACATCTGAACTGTGGCAGTACCCATTCAGCACTACATCCACTGCTTTCACTCTGGAAATCACCCTGCATTCTGCCAGAGTCTCGGGGCACAGTCTCTGCCTAACACAATAAGCCAGGCTTCTGCCTGGTTAAGCATCAAGGGTTAAAGCTCTACCTGTTTTTCCCAGTACTCCAGATGCCCATGGGGTACTACTCAGAGCCCTGTGACCTCACCAACCTGTAAGAATCTTCCCGCATTAGTCTTGGGTGGATTTGGTTCCTCTGGGCATCCTCCAAACTGACACAAGCCTCTATCTCATGCCAGGAGCCTGTCCCACAGACACCAGAATATTCATCAGGTAACCAGCATTGGTCCCCAACCAGCAGGAATCCATGACAGAAGCTTTAGAACCAAGGCCCCCACACCTTCCCTGGTCTGATACCCCAGTTTGAACAGCTACCACAAACAGGCATTATAGAGAGGGGTCCTCTAGGACTGAGCAGCCTCCACACAAGCTAACAGACTGTAAAGAGGGGCAAAGAGGAATGTGACTTGTAAGATTAAAGATTACTGGCCCTGGAAGAAAACACTCTTCTGGAAATACATAGGAACATTTTTCTCTTTGTCTTTATTTCTTCTTCCATATTCATTTAATCTTTTTTTCTCCTTTATTGGTACATTTTTTTATTTCTTACTCATTTTTTTCTTTTAGTGAAGGTTGGAGTTTCACTACACATTTTCTTGCCCACTACACATTTTCTTGCCCCACTTTTTAAATATTATTTTGTCTTACCTGTTTGACAGAGTTTCCTTTTATTCTCTCTCTCCCCCTGCTTTTCTCACTTTGTCTCTTTCATAGAGATTTGTTCCCTTAGTATTTTTTATTTTCTTTTCCTCTAGTTTAATCTCCACTCCCTATTATTTATTCATTTCCTAATTGATCTTCTCTATTACTGTTATCTAGGGCCACGAATTTGCTTTACTACATAACAGGACCTTTTACATCAATCTTATCACATTCTTCACATCTTCCATTGCTTTTCTTATTCTAAGGAGAAAAAAAGAGGAACTTAGCAATGCAACTGAGTTTCAAACAGGTTAGTAGGATAGTTACAAAAGTTGATATATTTCATTGTTTTACTTTTTATAATTATTTCTTTTCTCTGTTTTCTTCAATCTTCCATATCCATACCATTTACCTTTATGAATCTGTAGGTAGTTAACTATATCTTATTATGGCTAGTGAAAGGGTGTAAATTTGCTCTATTGAGTGCATATTTACTGTTTATAATTTTCTAATTTGGTTCAGATATTGTTATATAACTACAAATCTTATACCTATGGTTAAAAGCAGAAAAGTATTGGTATTACAGTTTGTCATTTTCCAGTCTATGTTTGATATTATCACTAATCATACTACTTTAACCAAGGTGACATAGTTGTTGTGATCAATCGATCTTCTTTGTATGCTGATACCTGGATTGTCTGGGAGTCATAAACTATAATACAGTACAGTACCAAAGAAGTGGGTGCTAGTATGAACAGGTTGCAACCTCTCATCCATAATAAGTAGAAGAGGTAGGATCTTGGAACTGACTTAAAAGCCAAAATCCAAGTACACCTAGAAAGCATGTCTTAAAAAATAGTCATTGCCTAAAGAGGTCTCAATACTAGTAATAAAGCTACCTATCATGGGCAATTTATAAGCCTCAATACAGAAAACAAATAACAAAAAAAAAAAAAAGAAAAGAAAATGAGAAAATACAGAAGCAGGATGCAGTCCAAAACCCTCAACTCCCAAATCAAATCTAGAGGGCATTGAGGTGGAAGAAACCAAAAGGAACCCAACTGAACTTTTGGAAATGGTAGCAGCAGAAGTAATAAAGCTGATGAATGAGTCTCTTGACAAAGCCAAAACACAAATAATAGAGATAATGAAAGAGATTATGACCATAATGAAGTAAATGGCTAGTGAAACAAGAGTAAATACAGATGAAAAAGAATAGAGGAGCTTAGAAAAGACATGGAAACAATGAATGCCCAAAATAGAATGAACTGGATTGCATAAAACAGAATCAAACAGAACTCTAGGAGATTAAAACTACATTGAAAGTTCACACAGCAGAGTCAACCAATGTGAAGATAGAATATCAAATCTAGAAGACATGGTTGTGGTTGGTGATCATCTAATGAAAAGTTTCTCTAAAATGTCAAGGGACCACAAAAAATCAGTCCAACAGATGCTAGATGATACAAATAAGACTAATATAAGATTAATTGAAATCAATGAAAAATCAGAAGATAACACAAAGACATTTTTTAAAACCTGTTCACAAAAATAATAGCAGAAAACTTTCCAAGCATGGAAAAAGAATTGGTCATACAGTAAGTGAGGCATATAGAACTCTAAATAGCCTTGATCAGAAAAAAGTTAACCAAGCATATAATAGCCAAAGATTCCTAAAATTCAACACAAGAACAGAATATTAAAAGCCATTAGAGAAAAGAAACAAATCACCTATAAAGGTAAATCCGTCAGAATCACAGCAGACTTCTAAACACAAACTCTAATGCCAAGGAGAATGTAGGGTAAAATATTTCAAGCTCTAAAAGAAAACAGGCTTCCACCCAGATTGGTGCCCCCTGTAAAATTAACTTTCAAAATTTATGGATAAATAAGATACTTTCATAATAAAGAACACCCAAAAAAAATCCGTGACCACCAAACCAACACTACAAAAATTTCTGAAGGATATTCTAGGAAAATACAACCATTCCATGAATCCCAATAGAATAAATCCACCAGGCAAGGCAAGGCAATTAAGTAGAAGTGAAGGAAATGGAACCAATGACAGGAAAATAATGTAATGACAAGAATGAGTCAATACCTATCAGTTATAACCATCAGTGGGGATAGTCTCAATTCACCAATCAAAAGACACAAATTGGCAGAATGGATCAACAGACAGGATCCAGAATATGCAGCATACAAGAAACACATTTCATTCAAAAAGAAATTTGTAGATGAAAAGCTAAGAGGATAGAAAACAGTATTCCATGCAACAAGAACCCAGAAAAAAAGCAGAAGTAGCTATTCTAATTGCAAAGTGGATTTCAAGCCAAGAATGATCAGAAGAGACAAAAAAGGTCACTACACACTTATTAAGGGAACAAGCCAAGAGGAAGAGATAACAATCATAAATATAAATGCACCAAATATTGGCACACCCAATTATATAAAACAAACATTACTGGATATGAAAAATCAGATAAGCACTGATACAATTGTAATGGAGAACCTCAATACCTCACTGTCACAAATAGGTCAACTAGACAAAAAATTGATAAAGAAATTTTAAAGCTGAATCAAACTTTTGAACAAATAGACTTTGTAGATATCTACAAAGTGTCCCACTCACTGACACAGAATATACATATTCTTCTCAGAAGCATATTGGCCTTTCTCTGAAATAGACCAAATACTAGCTCATATAACGTGTTTAAGTAAATGCAAAGGAATTGAAATTATCCCATGCATATTATCAGATCATGGTGCATCTGAAATTGGAAAAAAATAACAATAGAAATCTCAAAAAGCACATAAACACATGGAAATTGAGTAATACTCTCTTAAACAACCAGTGAGCCACGGATGAAATTAAAGAAGAAATTAGAGTTTCTACCATTGAAATATAATGCCCAAACGACATACTAGAATGTGCAGGATGCAATAATAGCAGTCCTACAAGGAAGGTTTATAATGGTGAATTCCCACATCAGAAAACCATAGTGAGCTCAAGTAAATAACCTAATACTGAACCTCAAGGTTATACAAAAGAAGATCAAGTTAAACCCAAAGCTCATTTAGGGGTGCTCACTTCAGCAGCACATATACAAAGCTCATACAGGGAAGAAAATTATAAAGATCAGAGCAGAAGTTAATGCAATTAAGATTAAGAAAACAATACAATCAATGCATTAAAGAGTTGGTTCTTTAAAAGATTAAATAAAATAGAGAGACCTTTAGCCAACTTTATCAAAACAGAGACTCAATTCCACACAAATAAGAATGAAAGGGGTGAAATTACAGTAGATCCTGCAGAAATCTAGAAGGTCATCAGCAGAGAACATGTACTCTAATAAGGCTGAAAATTCAGAAGAAATGGATACATTGCTAGATACACATGAATTACCAAAGTTGAATCAAGAAAATATAAAAATTCTAAATAATAAAATATCAGTCAATGAAATTGAAGAAGTAATTTTCTAAAAACCACTAACAAGAACATCCCAGGGCCTGATGGATTCACAGCTGAATTCTACAGGAAATTTAGAGATCTAATGCCCCTACTCCTCAAACTCTTTAATGAAATTGAAAGGGAAGCAACACTCCCAAAATCATTCCTGGAAGCAAGAATTACCCTGGCACCAAAACCAGAGAAGGATCCAAATAAAAAAGAGGACTACAGACCAATCTCCTTAATGAACATAGGTGCAAAAATCCTCAATAAGATACT
>NW_004955495.1:8234674-8236699 GCF_000276665.1 Chinchilla lanigera | reverse complement strand
AATTGTCTGGGAAAAATAGGAAAAGCTCTTGAAGACACAGGTGTAGGGAAAGACTTTATGAACTAAGCCCCAATCACACTTGCAATTAATCAACAACTCAGATCACATCAAATTAAAAAGCTTTTGTACACCAAAAAAAACCACCAACACAGTGAAGAGACAACCCACAGACTGGGGAAAAAATTTTACCAGCTGTTCCTCAGATGAAGGACAAATATGTAGAATACATAAAGAACTCAAAAAAATCAGACCCCCCTCCCTCAAATGTAAAGACCCAATCCAAAAAATGGTCATCTAAAATGGATACACACTTCTCAGATGAAGTACAAACTGCAAACAAATATATGAAAAAACATTCAGTGTTACTGGTCATTCAAGAAATGCAAATTAAAGCAACACTGAGATTCCATCCCACTCCAGAAAAAATGGTATCAACCAATAACAAATGCTGGTGAGGGTATGAAATGAGGTACCCTTTTCCATTGTTATGGGAGTATAAATTGGTAGAACCACTATGCAAATCAATATGGAAATTCCTCAAAAGTCAAAAACTAAAGGTTCTGTTAGACTCAGCTATTTCCCTTCTTGGTATCTTCCCAAAAGAGTTAAAAGTGTCATACCGTAGAGATATATACATACCCTTGTTTATCACAGCACAATTTATAATAGCTAAACCTTGGAAACAATCCACATGCCTACCAACAGATGAATGGATAAAGCAAATGTGGTATTTACATACAATGAAGCTCTGCTCTGCTCTGCTCTGCTCTGCCATAAAAAATTGTAAACTGAGACATTTGTAGGTAAATGGATGCATCTTGAGACCATAATTTTAAGCAAAATAAATCAGACAGACAAGTTTAAATATCACATTGTTTCCCTTGTGTGAGAAACCCAATGGGTAAATAATGAGAAAAATGGGGGATAGACAGTGGGAAGTAGGAAGAACTTTTTCAAATGAAAAGGGGAAAAGGCGGGAGAGGAAGGAGGGGGAAAGCAATTAAAAACAGAGTGGAAGGAAAATGGAAACAAAACTTTTGTAAATGGGGAGGGGAAAAAGAGTTGAAGGGAGGAGAGAGGAGTGGGGAAAAAAGAAGAATCAAGATATGTTATGTACCGGTACAAATTCCCTATGAGGAACAAATCATCATGTATGGCAAACATGTATTAATAAAACAATAAATAAAATTTTAAAACAAAACAAGAAAAGGTCTACCATATTTAAGATCTTTAAATATATATTACAGAATTGTTACTCATAGGCCCTAAGCTACACATTTGATCCACGGAACTTATTACTTCTATAATTGAAACTTTATGCCTCCTAACTACTGTCAACCCCCACCCGACTATCCCTAGTCTATTCTGTTTCTTTGAGTTTGGCTCTTTTAGGTTGTACATGTAAGTAAGGTCATGTCATATTTCTTTCTGTGGCTGGCTGACTTCACCTTGCATCATGTCCTTTGCATTCATCCATGTTGTGGTGAATGATGGGATTTTCTTGTGCATCAGGTAGCCTCTGACATCATTTTCTACGGTCTTCACCTCCTGGTAATCACACCCCACCCTCAAGTGTGATCCTGACCTAGTGTCTTGCTTCTCATGAGTAATAATATGGCAAAAGTGATGTGATGTCACTTCCAAGATGATGTTACAGAAGGACTGTGGTCTTTTTGCTGGCTATATTATCCACCATGCCTGGGATACAGTAGGGAAATAATAACTGTAAGCAGAAAAAAGGAAAGGAAGGAATAGAGAAGGAATAGAAGGGAAGGGAGGGAAGGGAAGACATGTGAGGGAGGGAAGGAAGGAGGAAGAGAGGAAAGAAGGCAGGGAGGCAGGAAGGAAAGAGGAAGTGAGACAAAGAAAAGGAAGAAAAGGGAAAATAATGTCCCACATTAAAATATACTGCAAATATAGGAAAAGAACACTTTTGTTTGGGCTTTTAAAATTTTTATCTTTTATTAGTACAGTTTTCAGAATGATCATGCTCATGACAGGCAGTCAATACATGTGCAGGACATG
>NW_004955495.1:8232674-8234264 GCF_000276665.1 Chinchilla lanigera | reverse complement strand
TCCATACTAATTTCCATTGGGATTGTACTAGTTTACATCCCTATCCAACAATACAAGAGGGTTCTTTTCCACAGCAGCATTTGTTATTATTCATTTTCTGTCATTCATTCCAGAGTAAGATGGAAGCTCAGTGTGATTTTGCATTTATTGAATGGCCAGAAACGTTGAACATTTCTTCATATATTTATTGGCCATTTGTACTTCTTCTGTGAACTGTCTATTCATTTTAGTTGCCCATTTTTTGATTGGGTCTTTTTGGGGAGAAGTTTACTATTTTTTAGTTCTTTTCATATTGCAGCTATGAGTCCTCTGTGTGCGGAATGGCTGGCAAAAATATTTCCCCGTGCTGGAAGCTGTCTCTTCACTCCATTGGCTGTTTCCTTTGCTATGCAGAAGGTTTTTAATTTTATATAATCCCATTTGTTGATTCTTGATGTTATTTATTGTGCAATTGGAGTTCTGTTCAGAAAGTCATTGCCTACACCTATGTCTTCAAGAGTTTTACCTTCCTATCTTCAGCAGGTGTCTCTGTTTTAACACTTAGTTCTTTGATTCATTAAAGATGTAGATCTACATTTAATCTCCTGCATGTGGGTAGCAATTTTCCTAGCATTGTTTATTAAAGATGCTATCTTTCCCCTGTGTGTGTGATTTAGCACCATTGTCAAAGATCAGATAACTGAATGTGTCTGGGATTGTTAGAAAAAGAGCTCTTTTTGTGTAATACCATTAACCATTTTCCCAGCAGAAGCAGCAAATCCTGCTCTGGAGATGAAGTCAGCATTTGGAAGATCTGATTTTGCATAATCTTTCTCCACTTCTGGCTTCTCACATCCTGGGCCTCATTACACATCCTCCTGAGGTTGCAGGTGTCCTATCAGGAGACCTCTGCTCCACCCTTCTGTGGAGAAATGGGCTGTACAAGCAACTCCCCTGAAATCTCTTTTCCAGCAATAATTTCCCACCCAACCACCCATTCAGAATTTCTTCTCCATCATTCTTTCCCATCTCTTCCTCACTCATTTCTGAACACAAAAACATGTTTGTGACTCTTCATTGCAAGAATAACCACAATTGCCATTTCTGCTTGTTCATGGTACTAACACATAATTATTCTTTTATCTTAATCTCATGCCTCAGTAATAGAACAACTATAGCAACCATTATTAATTGCTATGAAGTCATCCCATCCCATCCCACGGTGATATGGTTCATCCCAGACCATATGGTCTTCCCAGAAGACTTGGCTCAGCTCATGAATAGTGTCAGGGTTTTTTTTTACTTTAAAGAGATAGTGTCAGTTTATGGCCAGATCTTTCCCTTCTTCTTTCCTTTGTCATCATAGAAAAGACTCAGTGAGCACACACATAGGCGCACACACATGCACACACACACACACACACACACACACACACACACACACACACCTTCCAAAGCAGCAACTGGAGGACCAGGGCCAACTTCCTATGTACAATGAAGACAGTTGTTCTGGCCCACATCATGGATGTTTCCATATCAGCTAGGATAGAGGAAGTGACACTGGCAGAAAAAAAGATGGATTCCACCTGGGTACAGTGGTGCACACCTGTA
>NW_004955495.1:8230903-8232069 GCF_000276665.1 Chinchilla lanigera | reverse complement strand
ACGCATGCACGCACATTTATAGCAAATTAATAGGGATTGGAACAACATGGAGATGCATCCCAGGAGATGAACCAGAACAGAGAAAATGGCCAGGGTGTGTATACTTCGTCCAAGTTGGAAAAGAACTGATTTTGTTCTCAGACTTGTGTTAGTTCCTCCAGAGCAGTTTTACCTAATGTTTTTATTCCATTGAGCTCACATAACCTTCTCATGATGGACTTGCAGAGTAGCCAAGACTTCCTTTCACTTCTTCACCAATGACCTGACCCCTGGGCTATGGAGCAAGGGCAGTAAGAGCACTCAGGAGAGTGAGAGAGCTGTGTTCAGAGCCCAGGTGCACCAACGTAAGCCAATTTGTGTGGCATTTACACACCATGGAGTCCTACTCTGCTGTAAAGAAGCATAATTTGAGACACTTGTAGGAAAATGAATGAACTTCAAGACTGTAATGTTAAGTGAAATAAATCAGCTGCAGAAGTTTAAATAGCACGTGGTTTCTCAATTATATGAGAAACCCAAAGTAAATTAAAGAGCAAAATAAAAGATAGTAGAAACAGATCTTTTGCAAATGGGAAGGGACCAAGAGCTAGAGGGAAAAGGATGAGAGGTGACAGGAAGAGGATGTAACAAGAATTAAATTGTGTGATGTACATGTGCCAACTCCCCATGCAGTCAAATGTACATTAATAAAAATTTAAAAATTTGAAAACCAACTTATTTTGCTGCAGCACTAAGAGAAACAGACCCTAAGTCTGATTCTCGGGGCCTCAAGAAGAACTCAACAACTGCATTCATCTGCTACCAATATTAAAAGCCAGGGCACCTCAAGAGGAACTGCCCTAAGAGGCCCCCTGGGCCATGCCCTGAATGCAAAGGTAACCACTGGAGATTGGTCTGTCCTCTAAAGTGGAGGCCCCAGAGCTCAGACCCATCATATCAGTTAGTCCAACAGGAATGAGGGGGCCTGGGGCATGCTCTGCCTGCTCCCTCTGGCCAGACCGTCATCTCCATGAGGGAGCCTCGGGTAATCATGACTATGGAGGAACAAGAAAACAGCCTGTTGCTAGACACAGGTGCAAGTCTCTCGGTCCTTCTTTTCAATCCTGGCCTTCCTTCCAGCCGTCACACCTCAGTGAAAGGAGTCACTGGTGAGGAGGTAATATGCT
>NW_004955495.1:8228103-8230207 GCF_000276665.1 Chinchilla lanigera | reverse complement strand
CTCAAACTTGCAACCCTCCTGCCTCATCTTCAATTTTTCTTCAACCTCTGTTTTCTCTGTATGGTTACACAGTTGTTGGCAGGTCTTTGAGTTTTCATGCTTAAAATGTTCCTAGGGAATGGAGAGCATCCCTTCACCTAGCAACTCTGGTAAGTGAAATCCAGGCAAAGGAATATTTTGTCTTACCTGAAATGTAGGTATTCTGTGTAACTGATTGGCAAGCTACATGTATGCTTTGTATACATTTTTTCACGTACAATAAATATGTGAAGTGATAAGCATGCCAATTACCCTGGTTTGATTATCACAAATACATGTATTGTAACATCACACTGTACCCCATACATCAGTACAGTTATTATGTGTCAGCTGTGATGTTTATGTATTTCTAAAAAGGTAATGTGTTATATGTATTCCTCACCTTGATGAGAAATCAGCCCTCCTCTGCATGAAGCTGAGTTAAAAGAATATATGCATATTATTTTAAATTCAAGCATGCTGGTGCCTTAGATGGCTGAGGCAGGAAAATTGCCTGGAATTTGAGGCTAGCATAGCTATGTAGTCAGTTCAAGGCCATTCTGAACTACAAAGCAAGAACCTGTCTTAAAACAAAAGTACATGCAAGTGAAAATCAAGATTTTCAGAGCTGGGGATGCAGCTTAGTGGTAGAGCACTTGCCTAGCATGCACAAGGTGATGAGTTTGATCCTCAACATTGCAAAAAAATCTTTTAAGCAAGATTTTCACTCCACAACATGCAACTATGGTACAACTAATATTACTACTAATAATATTAGTGCTACTAATAAACATATTTGGATATTTTACTGTGAATATGTGTCAATAAATACCAAAAGGAATGAAAAAATAAAATACAGTAAAATATAATGCTCTGTGAATGTTTGAAAAAGTCACAGCTACACAACTGCCTGCCTAGTTTATAGCAACTGGATAGCTTGCAAAACTTTGATACTTACATTCAAGGGAATGCAGGAATGCCTGGGGCATTTGGGTGTCTTCCCAGATTGTGACTGACAAAATCCTGCTTGACGAGATGCCGTCTCATCTTGCTGGTGCTGAGAGTTGTTTACCCTCCAAGGGAACCTGGAATGGTGGAAAACTGCCAGCAGACTTTGAGCAACACAACAGCTCATGACTTAAGCAGAGGGGGCTTCAGAGGTCACAACCTGAGATACAGAGGGAGTCATGGGCTGGGGACCAAAAAAGATGAGAATACAGGCACCAGGCAGAGAAATAGCTGCAAAGATGGATTTGTGGATATGCCTGGGGGTGAACATGAGCAATCTGGGACTGCGACCATTCTCCAGCCCTGTGTGAAGGCAGGGCAGACCCACCACAGCAATGAACACTCAGGAAAATGGTACCCATGGGTATGTGGGTGTTTCAGGAGAGAGCTCAGTGAGAACCAGGATCTCTCATCTACATCTGCTTGGAAGTTAGTTTCAGGCCCAAATGACACTGGGTTTTCTTTAACTAAGCAATAGCTTTTTATTTCATTTTAATTCACAGATAATAATCGCATATATTTATGAAAGACAATGTGATGTTTTGACACATGAGTATAATGAGGAATCATTAAATCAAATCAATTATATATCCATCCCCTCACTTATTTTTTTCTTGGTGAGTCATTTAAAGTTTACTCTTAGAATTTTGAAATATACAATACATTATCTCTATGGTCACCTTGAGAGGCAAAAGATCTCACAAACCTATTCCTTCTGTCTAAATGAGACTTTGAATGTAAATTAGTAAAGCCATTATGGAAAACAGTACAGAATTCAGTACGGAAGTCTTCAAAAAACTAAAAATAGAACTAACATACTATCCAGCAATCTCACTACTGAGTATATATTCAAAGAAAATGAAATAAGTAGGTCGAAGAGACAGCCACATTCCCACACTATTCACAACAGCCAAGAAATGGAAGCAACTTCTCCATCCATCCATGCATGAATACAGAAAATGTGGCTCATACACATGATACAATTATTCAGCCTTATTCAGACCCTCCAAATTTAAAGACCTAATACAAAAATGGGCATTTGAGATGAATGCACAAGTCTCAGATGAAGAAATACAAA
>NW_004955495.1:8212054-8227298 GCF_000276665.1 Chinchilla lanigera | reverse complement strand
TATACCTAAAATGTACCAATAAACTTCATTTTTAAAAAAGGAAAAAAATCCTGTCATTTGAAGGTGAACCTGGAGGACATTATGGGAAGGGAAGTGAGCCAGGCACACAAAGGCAAATGCCACATGATCTCACCTACACGTGCAGTCTGAAGAAGTCAAACTCTTAGAAGCTGGGGGTAGAATGGTGCTGACCAGGAAGCAGGGGAAAGATCCTCTGGCTCAGCATTCCTCAATGGCTCCCCATTGCTGGTGGGTTAGGTCATCAAATCATTTTGTTTTGCCTAATATTGCCCTGGCGTTTTAGTGCTGAAAGCCCCACATACCAGATAACACTAGTCCTGGGCAAACCAGGAGGTTTGTCACCCTGCAACCCAGCCAAATGAAGAATCCCTTTAGTGCCTCCAGGACCCTTCATGATCCCGTCCCTTCCTGGACTCACTTCTCCCCATCTGGACTCACCTCCTACTACCTGGACCTCCCCACACGCCATCTGCACCCACCTAGAACCACCTCTCACCACCTGGACCCACTTCTTACCCGTTAGGCCCACCCCTCATCACTGTCATTCCTTACACTACTCTCTGGCCTAGCAGCAGCAACATAGAGCCTTGCAACTACAAGCTCTCTCCCTCACTCTGCAATTGCCCATACTGGGGTTTCTCTGCATGACCACCTTCCTGAGTACCCACCCGGGAAGGACCTTCTCATACCTCAGGTGCCATGTGAAATGCACTTTTCCTGGAAATCCAGCTCATAGCCCCACAATGCACATTCCTCCATGGAGCCCTTATATCAGGGTGATTTTTCTCTAACAATACAATTGTCCATTAACTCTGATTGATATAGTTAATCTGTTAAATTAATTAATCAGGATTTTTTTTTCCAGTACTGGGAAATGAACCCAGGGACTTTACACTGAGCTATGTCTCCAGCCCTTTTATTAATTTTTTTAGACAAATTCTCACTAAATCACTAAGTTGCCTAGGATAGGTTCAAACTTGTCATCCTCCTTCCTCAGCCTCACAAAGTGCTGGGATCGCAGGCACACACCTGACTCAAATAGTTGATTAGTTAACTGTTACTCTAGCCAATTATGACACCTTTTTTTTTTCATGCACCGAGAGTATAAACATGTGTCTCATCAGAGGACTCAGGACCTCCTGGGGTTTCATCATCCATGGGCTTAGGAGCAATTGATGAGGCACAGCCCTGTCATCTTCCATTGCGGGAGATAACTGGACATCCCAGTACATTCATCCATCTAGCCTTTCCAGCCTGGTCACTTGCTAGGTGCCTGGCTCCAAGTGAAATGATCCAGTATGGCCCTCATCCCAAGGACCAACCTGTCTGGACCAAATCCCTCCTTACAGAATGGCTGCCTGAGGAAATACTCTTCAATCCCAGGCTGACATCAGGCCAGTTCTTTGCAACTCAACAACTCCACATTCAATATGGCGCCATATTGGTAGTTTGCACAGAGCTCCATGGAGGTTGGCACACTCTACAAATGAATGTATATTTTTGCTCCTTATTGTTTGGAGGTTTTTTCTTGGTTTCTTGTTGCTTTTTGCTTTGTTGGTAGAGATCCAGGTGTTAGATATTTTCTAGCACATCCCTAGAGACACCCCTACATAATACTACAGGAAGCATAGGTCCTCAACGAGAGTGATGTCACCCTCTTTACAATTCCTTCTTGCTGAACAGACTCTGTAAAAAAATTTTTTCAAAAACTGAAGTTACAAAGAGGGACAAAATGGCAGAAGCCCAGTTTAATTAAAATGTTTAACATAGGGTCTAATTTAATTCAGTGTTTCTCGGATTTTGGTTTCTCCTCCAGTAAAAAATACATGTTTAGCTGGGTGCTTCGGTAAATGCCTGTAATCCCGGCACTCAGGAGGCTGAGGCAGGAGGATCGTTGTGAGTTCAAGACCCACCTGGGCTATAAAGTGAGCTCAGGGTCAGCCTGAACTGCACAGCAAGACCCAGTCTCAAAAAAAGACCAAAAAGAAAAAAAGAAAAGAAAAAGAAAAATACATGTTTTTTATACTATTGTAGAATTAAGTGATGTTATATCTCCCAACCCCTGCAGATGATTCCATGACTCCCTGGGTGTGTCATTCTATCTTCTTCTAGAATAGTCAGATCCTTATCCTAGGTCATTGTGAGGAGACACACAAGATATGTTGTGGTAAAAAACTAAGTGCTTCCCACACATGGTTCAATAGCCCCCAAGTCTATTCCAGCACACAAAAAAGTATGGCAGGTCTGTAATTAATACAATGCTCATGACAGTGAGTCACTTTGGTGATCTATGGTGATAGAGAAGAAGATGGAGAAGAAAGAAAGGAGGAAATGACATGAACCTGTCATCTCCACAAAGATGGAGAACATGTCAGTTTCATTTACCAAGGTTGACTCAACATCTGACACAATCCTTGATAAATATTTGTTGAACAAATATTCTAATGAATGAGGAGAACTATGAAGAGGAAAAGATGGAAAAGAATAAAATATAGTATGTCTCCTACACACCAGGAACTTGCATTGCTGTGTGCTGTATGTACATGATACCTCTCTGAATCTCCCGCAGAAGCACCCTAAAAGGCATGTAGTGTCATCTTCATTTTTTACCTGGGGAGACTGAAGCTTAATAAGGATATCCTGTGTCTTTGGTGAGGCAGGGAAATGGACTTTCACTCATGTACTATTTAAAATGGAAAATGAGCTAGTAAAGCATTTGGGGGAAGAAAGCTAGTAGTCAGAATATATAAAAGATTTTACTGTCTAAGCCCTTGACACCAATCATTCTTCTTCTAGGAACTGCTCCTACAGAAAAAGACCAGTCTGCTGCCTAGAGATGTATGCACAAAGTTACTCATGGAGAAAAACTGGAAACATCTGAAGTGTCCAGTAGAGGAATGATGGAAGAAATTACTGTACACCTATACTATGTAACACTGCGCAGCATACACAGCCATGAGGTTGTTTGAGGGTTGAAATGACCAAAATGAAAAAGATGAGGAAAGAAATGAATACACAGGTGAAAGGAGGGAGGAGCCAGGAGAGACAGAGATGGAAAAGAAGAGAGAAAATGATGGGTAGATTGAAGGATATATAAAAGAGAGAGAGGAGCTGGGGATATTGTTCAGTGGAACAAGTACCTGCCTGGCAAGTGCAAAGTCGAGAGTTTGATTCCTGGTACCAAAAAAAAAATTAATTTGATTTAAAAAGAGAAAGGATAGAATAATGATGGATATATAGACAGATCAAACAATGGGTAGATGGATGCATGGGTGGATAGATGGATGAAGAGGTAAATGTGGTATACTTATAGTATAAAATTTCATGCATGACAACTACAGGACAATGTCTATGATGGCTTCTAGGTAGTAATAATGAAAAACTTGAGAGATGTTGCTATATAATAATTAGATTTTTTAAAAACTAAAAATACATGTTAACAATGATTGAATTTCACAAGCATGATGTTGACTGGACCAAACCAGATACAAAAGACAACATGTTGTATGATTCTATTTCTATGAAGTCCCAGAAACAGAAAAAACAAATCTATAGTGCTCTATGTTAGGATTGTGTTTTTTTTTAACTTAATAAGTTTATTGGTACAATTTAGGCATATGCAATGATCATACTCATCACAGGGACTTTGCACCTGTACATAATATACTATGACTTGTCTTTTTTTTTCTCCAATTCCCTTCCCCTCCCTCCAGCCTCTTTTCCCCGCCTTACTTACCAAGCTTTGTCTCCATTTTATCCTTCTTTTCTCATTCTTTCTTTCCCCCTCCATCCTTTCCCCACTTCCTTAGTTCCCCTTTCTTTTTGAGCAATTTCTCCCCAGTTCACTATATCTCTTGTACAATTTGGTTCATATTTACACTTTCAGTTTCTCATACCACTGAGACTGTGTGACATTCATACATGTGTGTGCAATTTATTTCACTTAAGAGTACGGTCTCAAGGCCCATCCACAGGATAGTGCTTAGAGAAGGTAGTGGCCAGAAAGAAACAGAAAAGGAGGAAATTCAGGGACAAAAAGTTAGGTATAGTCTTCTCCTTGGGCAGATATTGGTTGGATATATTCAGTTTGTGAAAATTCATTGAACCACACACTTAAGACTTGTGACTTTTATGCATGTAGATTTCCTATTAAATATAAAACAAAGTTTCATAACAAAATAGAGAATAACAACAGTTGACACACTCTGTACCATAATGTTAAAAGAATGGCCAAAATATTACTCAGAGTACAAGTCACAGACAAGACGAGAAACAGAAAGTAGGGGAAAGTTCAAATACTTCCCCAAATTCTCTATTCAATTGTTTCAAAAATATTTCAGTATAGATGCTAATTCATTTCATGTGTACTACTTATTTCTCTTAGTTCACTGAAAAGAAAGTCTTGTGCTGTTATCTGTAGGTATTTTTTTCAATGAAATTTTTGGGGTTGTTGTTTGGGGGTTTTTTGTGATACTGGGCTTTGAACCCAGCAATACTCTACCACTGAACTGCATCCCTTGCACTTTTTATTTTTTATCTTGAGACACAGTCTCAAAAAGTTGCCCATGCAGGACTTGAACTTGACCTCCTCCTGCCTCAGCCCCCTGAGTGGCTAGGATTACAGGTGTGCAACACCATGTCCAACTATGCGATTTCCTTAAAGAACAAAAAACATGATTTTGTTTCATATGTTCTGATGTGCGATGATGACACAGGCATAAAATTAGATGAACAAAACAAGTGATAGAACAATTTGGTAAAATGAGCCCACATATAAAACAAACAGCTAATAATATGCAAGTCAACACAAGAGCTGAAAGGAAAATGCTTAGTCTTGTGTCTGGGTTAGCTCTAAGCAAAGGGAAGGGTTGGAGGGATAGGAATGATCCAGGTGTGCTAAAACGTCTGTATTGTTTGAATATTCCACTCCTAGACATGGAACGAAAATATGTGTTCACACAAAAACGTGTTTATGAATGTGTGCAACATCAAACAGCCAAAATGATGTTAATTCACAAAATGGAAAAATATTTAGTTATGAAAAAGGAATGATGTAATAATATTGCAACTTTGATGAACTTTGAAGATATGGTGCCAGATTTAAAAAAAGAAAAAAAGAAAAGAAAACAGACATAGCTAGACATAGTGATGCATGACTGTAATCGCAGCCCTCAGGCGGCTGAAACAGGAACATCACTGTGGGTTCGAAGCCAGGTTGGGCTACATAGTGAGTTCAAGACCAGCCTGGACTACAGAGCAAGTCTCTGTCTCAGAACAACAATAACAAAAAGAAGCCAGACATAAAACACAACATACATTTTGTCCCTGTGAAACATGTAGAACAGAGAAATCTAGAGGTAGAAGTTAGATTGGTGGCTGTCTGAGGTTGAGAGGGATTGGGGGTCATAGCTAAGAGGTACAGGGTTTCTTTCTGAGGTGATAAGAATGCTCTAGAATGGACTGTGATGAGGAGTCCATGGCCCCACGCTATTAATATCATAAAGCTACTGAATAGGACCCTGTAGGTGGAGGAGCCATATGGTGTGTGAATAATGTCTTATGAAGGCTGTTGATATAAAATAAAAAAGCAAAAAGCAAAATTCTGACAAAAAAGATAGAGGAGGAAGGCCAGGAGGAAGAGAAGAGAGGGGCCGGGGAGGCCATGAATTGATGGTCGGACCCTCCTGGTTCAGATGCCCAATGTGCTAATTACTGGTGGGGTGACCATGAGAAGTCATCTGATTTCACCATATGGACTTCAGATTCCTCATTTGCAAAGTAGGAGGAACAATGGTGATCTCTCCGGGCTCTTGAGGATGTGATGCGATGATAAGCAAGTGAAGTTGGTGTTATTTTCCCAGGGAAGGTGGAGGGGTAAGCAGGCTCGGCGATAGGAATGCTGGGTGCTGACGAGCTGAACGTAGCGCGGCGGAGGAGGGTCTTGTGATTGGTCTGGCGCAATGCTCTGGCTGACTTGGACACTCAGCTCCAGCTTCTTCAGCCAGGGGGTGTCGCCAGAGCCTTGACATCACTCACTCTATGGGCGTTTGACTTTATTTCTACACCAAGGCTGTGCTGAGGGTGTGTCTCTCTCATCATGAGGTTTTGTGAGTGACAGAAGACTCACTGGCAATAAAAGGGAGTGACAATTGTGCTGTTTCATAGCCAGGCCCTCTCGGGAGAACCTGAGAAGAACCAGCACTGTCAGCCCCTTCTCCACGGTCAGCACGTGGGTTCCACTCCTCCTGGAAGCCCAGCCCCGGACCAGCAGAAGAGAGAGCTACAAGACTCAGCCTGGCTTTGAGGAACAACTGTGTCTACAGCCGGTGAGTGATATGGCGGTTCTTCCACCTTTCCCTGTCTTACTCACATGCACATACACACACACACACACACACACACACACACACACAAACACACACACACAAACACATACATACACACACCTGTCACTTCATGAATGGATATTCTCACCAGTTCTGGCAGAACTGAAGAAATTTCCATCCATTCATCCACCCATCTCTCTGGGTTTTCTGTCACTTGTTCATTTATTATTTGTTTACTCAATAAATTCTCCCCAGCACCACCTCTGCACCCACTGTTGGAGACAGAGACAAAGGTGCCAGGCTTTCACTCTTGAAATCTGAGCTGCCAGTAAAGCCATGAGAATAAGAATCAAAAACACTGCTGTTTTATAAAGCACATGCCACTTTCTTGTAAAATTATTTGTCTGCCTATTAATAAACCTGTCTGTGATCTTTCTGTGTGTATATAAGCACAAAGAGATGATGAATGTGATATTTAGTGAGTAAAAAATGATTACTGCTATAAAGCAAGTATAAACAGGCTGCACTCCTGACATCAAGAGAAGGGAGAGGCCAGGAAGTGAATCAGAATCACAGAATCTACCTTGATTTGCCATTGCTGTGAAGCACTTAGCACTCTTCCTTGGTTTTTCCTTTTCAGACAGGAAAATTGAGTCTCAGAGAGGGCGTGAGATGCTTCAGGACTCACAGCAAGGAGAGGAGAGCACTTGATTCTGGTGTACCCGGTTTCAGAGCTGAGCTCCATCCACTTCTTCCTTCACAACATCTGCTTCCTTTCTTCTTTCCTCCTAGAGATGAGAGAGAGATTTGATGTTTGTTTCTGCCACACACTAAAGCTATGTATGAGCAAGAAGAATAGCTTATATAGTATGTTCCCAGGATTTATCAAATAATAGATACTCAGGAAATGTGTGTTAGAGAGTTTGGTGGATGGATGGATGGATAAGTGAGTGGATGGATGGTGGATGGATGATGGGTGGGTGATAGATGGATGAATGGGTAGTTGCACAGACAGGCAGGTAGGTTGAGGAGTAGGTGGAAAGACAGATGAATAAATGGGTGCATAGTTGGTGAGTGATAGATGGATGAGTGACTGGATGGATTAATGGACAGAAGCATGCATGGACGGATGGGTATACAGGTAAAGAGACGAGCCTGGATAGATGGATAACTGGTTAGGTGAGTGGGGACAAGAACAGATGGAGAAGGTATGGCAAACATTACTCCACCCACATCACCAAGTAGGAGTCTTCTCTGATAATTCCAGGCTGACAAAGGAGTGATAAAGAAGTGACAGATAAAAAGAGAAGGGAAAATGCCAAGAGTGTGCCAGACAGTGTGCTGTTTAGCCAGAGAGCAGAACAGAACTCAGACAGGAGAATAGAGAATTTTAACAGATATTCAATCTCAAAGCAAAGAGACCTCTTCAGCCTGAGTCCCACCAGGATAGTTTCAGTGCAGTCTTCATAAACTTTTACGGAGTTCTCACAGTCTAACCTGAAGGCGTTTCCTTACTGATGCCTCCCCAGCCAGTCATCTCCTGAGTAGAAGAGGGGAGCAAATGGGCCACCAATCCAGTATCTTCAGCTGGAAGTTGAATCCATCACAGGCAGTTGAGTGTCCTGAAGCAGGGAGGGGGAGATTTCAGAGGCTGGTAGGGATGGCATTTTGAGGGCTTCTACAGATGGAAGACTCTACCAGGTTCTCAGTCTAGGGAGGATATGCACCACAGACTGTCATCTCTTACCCGGTCTGACCATATACCAGGTAACCACCAGCGATATCTCAAAAACCCAGATAGACAAATCAATCTGTTCTCTGATCCTCTGCCTTCATTAGAGACCTTCAACCTATCTTCTCTTGACCCTCAGGATCAGAAAATAGTGCTGAGAGCTGAACCCAGAATCAAAAGAGAAATGAGTGTTCCTCGGCCTTTAGTGGAGGTAGGTTGGGGGGGCAGTTTGGAAGGAGAGAGAATATCTGGGGACGAAGGAGGGGAGGACTTAATCTTTCAAAAAGAGTAGGGAAAATGAAAAAATAATGACTTGTATTCAGAACTTTGTGATCTTCCAAATGATAAAAATAGACACAGAGCTGGAACCCAAACTGGAACAGGAGGAAGGGAAGCCAGCTATACCTGTGTCCAAAAATCAGGTTCTTATCACTATGGACTCAGTACGCTGCTTCTCTTCAAAAAAGAATTATTGACCCAAGTCCTTCTTCCTCAGAGGGAGTAAAGATAGGATGTGGGTGTTAGCTTCAGAAGTTTGGAGGCCTTTGCAAATGAAGAATCAATAGAGGAATGCATAGAACACGCTTAGGAAGAATGGGAGAGCGGCAAAAGCCATCAAATGTGACAACAGGAAAGGACCTTCAAAATTACACACACACATTCATCCGAATTTGGAAGCTGGAGCCTGGATAAAGGCAGGAACCTACCCCACAGATCTTGATAGAAAAGAATCATATCTCAAGTTCAACAACCAGATTGGCAAATAAAAATAGAAGATCCTAGCTGAATTTGTTTTTGCTTTTGCTTTTGTTTTTGTTTTTTGGCTTTTTGAGACATGGTCTCGCTATGCAGTTCAGGCTGGCACTGAGCTCACTTTGTAGCCTAGGCTGGCCTCAAATTTTCAACAGTCTTCCTGCCTCAGCCTCCCGAGTGCTGGAATTACAGGTGTGCGCCACCACACCCGGCTCCTAGCTGAATTTGAATTTCACAACAAATGCACTTATATTATAAGTATATCCTACACAATATTCAGGGTATACAAGTATTTATTCTACCAACTTGTTTATTTGAAATGTGTTACTAGGAACCTTGTATTTTACCTGGCAAAGCAACCCCAGGCCTTTTTTGAGTACATCCTCTGCATCTCCTTGACCTTCTTTCCCTTACTGACTCTGTCACCTCTTGACCAGGAAGAGTATGATATGTCAGGCGCCCGCCTAGCCCTGACGCTGTGTGTCACCAAAGCCCGGGAAGGTTCAGAGGTAGACCTGGAAGCCCTGAAAAGCATGTTCCAGCACCTGGGATTCCAGAGCACCATGAAAAGAGATCCCACTGCCCAGGTACTTGGCTGCCAGCTCTAGGCCAGGAGGGAAAGGGGCTGAATCACAGGCGTGGCGCCTCTATCTGAGCCTGACCATTTCTTTCCCTCCAGCAATTCCATGAAGAGATGGAAAAATTCCAGCAGGTCATAGATAGCTGGGAAGAGCCTGTCAGCTGTGCCTTCGTGGTGCTCATGGCCCATGGGGACGAAGGCCTCCTCAAGGGAGAAGATGGGGAGATGGTCAGGCTGGATGACCTCTTCCAGGTCCTGAACAACAAGAATTGCCAGGCCCTGAGAGCCAAGCCTAAAGTGTTCATTGTGCAGGCCTGTCGAGGAGGTGGGGACAGAAGCAGGAACACAGAATCCCTGCTCTTCACCCAGCCCAATCCCAAACCTGGCATGCTGCCATACTGTCTCAGAGCCTTTTCCCCTCCACATCTTCCTTTCTGACTCTGCCTTTTCCTCTTCTTGGTCTTTCAGAAAACAGGGACCTCGGAGAAACAGTAGGTGGAGATAAGGTCATGATGATCACCGATGACAGCCCCCAAACCATCCCAACTTACACGGATTTCCTCCACGTCTACTCCACAGTGGAAGGTAGGAGCGCCTAACTGGCCTGCAGTAGCCTCTTCTCCTCGCCCTCACCCGCCACTCCTGACCCCTGAACCCCAACTCACCTCTCTGGAACCCCCAGGGTACATTGCCTACAGACATGATGAGGAAGGCTCTTGTTTCATCCAGACACTGGTGAAGGTGTTCAGAGATATAAAAGGATCCATCCTGGAACTTCTGACGGAGGTGAGTTGGGACAAGGAAACTGGAACCTCACCTGGGTGGAGCAGGCTGAGCCTCCCCCAGTCTTCCTCCATTTCCCCATCCCCAAATCCCAACATAGAAAGTAGGACATCTTTATGCCAGCAATAAATTTTCCCAGGGCATACTTCCAAAGCCCACAGTATGTGAGACAGTTTAAATGCAATACAGAAAAACTTCTTTGAACAATTCTTTCATATTTAATTAATGTTTAGCCAAATATTTTTTTCTTCTAATGGTGGTATGTTTTATTGCAGATTAGGAAAAATATATATTAAATGTATATACATTTATTATATTTATTATACAATATTAAATATATATTAAATATAAATTTTCATATGTATATATTCCAACCAGACACAATAGCCTGTAATCCCAGCTACTCAGGAAGCTGGGGCAGGAGGATTGCAAGTTTGAAGTCAGCCTGGACATTAAAAAATAAAAAATGGCTGTGTGAAGACCCTGAGTTCAATCTCCAGTACATCCAAAAGAAGTCCAGCCAGTGATTCCATACTAACTATGGAACAGGAGGAGACAACAAAGGTCTTTTGTCTTAGGCCATGGACACTGACCTGTTCTGTTCCCTAACCTTCACTGCATAAACCCGTGACACCAGTCCCACCAGGGGCTTAATCCCTAAGCTGACCACATATATTGCTGCAGGTGACCCGGCGCATGGCAGATGCAGAGCTGCTTCAGGAAGGGAGAATGAGGAAAGTGAACCCTGAAGTCCAGAGCACCCTCCGGAAAAAGCTCTATCTGCAATAAAAGTAGAAAAGCCAGGGAGAAGCTCTCCTGCAAGTGTTCTCTTGGTCCCATGGATCATTACAGGGAAGCTCACCCCATTCCTCAAAATCTCCTCTTTCCAATCGGTCTTTCTTTTCACCACCTCATCTGTGTCCTTAGAGCAAGCCAGCCAAAGTTGAGCACAAGATATGATGGTAACATGAACATCACCTCCCTCAGGATGGACTCCCTACCTCCACTGATGCAACCTCAGAATGCATTCACTTATCCTACTATGCTTCTGTACACAATTGAGATCTTTCTCTTCCTCCTGTGAGTCATATCCATACAAAATAACTAGTTAAACTCATGATTTTTCACTGACAAGCCAATACTTGCTGCCCACCTCTCACCCCACTCAAGCCTTTACCGAGACCCTGCAACTCACTCAGAGTTATAACTTCCTTACGAGCCCATATTCTTTGCCATCTCCCAGGGATTCACTCCCAAGCCCTAGAATTTCCATAAGGCATGAATTATTCTCCTAAACCCTGCTTCCTTGGCTAGTAAGTTAGTGCCTTGACTTAGGGTGACCTTATGGACTTTTTCTCTGGATAATGCCACTACCTCTTCCTTTTCTGGTTCTCTTCCTTCTTCCCCAAAGTTCCTGGACTCTGCCCTCTCTCCAAGAAAATCTATCCATTCATTCCTCTGTTCTTTCCATTTCAACTTTCAGCCACTCTGAATCAGAGCAAGAGAGAGCCCACCCTGTTATTTTACAGATCAAGTACTAGAGACCTGGAGAGGTTAGATAATTTGTCAATTGCCACACAGGAAGCCAGAGGCAGAGTTGAGTCCTAAGTTCCAGCCCAGCCTCCTTTTCACTATCTGCTAAGTCTAGATCTATCGGAAAGATTTTCTAATTAGGACTACCTAATAAATGTTGTCCCTCTGTGAGAGGGAGGAGCCCTTTGGAAGACTTTTAGAAATTTTCAATAGCTGCCAGCTGGGGTCACCCCTGTGGAATTTCAGCACTGGGATGGGGGTTGGATTAGATGCATGTTTTTCCAAGTCCATGCTTTGTAGAGGTACCCACCATCATCAAAAATTGATCACTAATGAGTCTGTTCCTCCTGGTCCCTCCTCCAAGAATTCCCTGGCATCCTCACCCTTAGACCACAGCCTGTTATTTCTAAAGTTATGTATGACCCCTCTCTTTTGCCGTGCTTCATGGACCCTAGACCACCATGCCAGCCCAACCTGATTTCATACCTGCCTTCCCGTCCCTCCACATCACCCTTAAGGCTTAATCTCCATCTTCTCCTATCTTTATCTTTGCAGCCAGCGTCCATCCCTGCCTCTCCGTCTCCCTCTCTCACTGTGCTTCATCTTTCCTTCACACCGCCTAAAAGAGAAAGTTCCCTAAAAGGATCCAGAGGACAAAATGAGCCCTGTTATTTAGAGACCAAGGCCAAACTCCATATCTGATTTCTCACAGCCTTATAATCCCGCTCCATACCAGCACCCAGCTAAATTCAACCCAAGCTCCTCCATCCTGAATGCACTCTTCCAGCAAGTCTACATCCTCTCTCTCATCTGTACTAAGCATCTGCTGTCACCATTTCCCCAAATGAGGGGCCTCTCTCTCTCCATCCTATTCCCACTACCTCCCACCCCTACTTATCCCAGAAAGCCTTTCCTAGTAGTCTTTTTAGTTGTTACAACTGTCTTACCCAGGATGAAATGCTAGAAATTACCATTTCTGGAGGCCAAGAGAATATTATTGAAATAATGAGAGTTCAATAAACAGTTGTAAAACTTTGCAGGAATGGGTTGGAATCTTCACTCTATGTATAAGCCAAGAGGCTGATGTGAAAGGATATTTGGATTTGATTTCTTTCTCTCCATGGCCAGCTGCCACCTGGGTGTGTCTATCATGAACTGAGAATCAGGAGACTCAATCTGTCTCTTTCATAACAGCAGACATGTTAGGAACTGTTAAAAATACAGACCTTGCTTCTATACAAAATTACTATATTTTACATTATTGATACAGCTCTGGAATGTTCCCAAGGAAGTATCCAGACACCAGTACCATCCTTGTCAGAATTGTAAGGCAATATGATGTTTACACATGTGGGTCCAATTTATTTTACCTATGAGTATGGTCTCTAGTTGCATCCATTTACCTACAAAATCCTCCAGTTTATCTTTTTTTATAGCTGAGTAATACTGCACTGATAAAAATACCACATCTTTTTTTATCTATTCTTCAGTTGATGGGCATTTGGGTTGTTTCCAAGTAGCTATGACAAATTGTGCTTCTATAAACATGGGTGCACATATATCAGTATGATATAATGTCTTTAATTCTTCTGAGAAAATATCCAGAAGGGGAATAGCTGGGTTAAGTGGGACTTCTAATCCTAGTTTTGTGAGGAATCTGCACCCTGATTTCCACAGTGGTTTCACCCATCCACATGTTGGTATTTTGCTATTGCTCTTTTTTTTTTTTTTTACTACTCTCTTTAAAATAAAATTTAATAAAAACTATAAGGCAAATCTGGATATAGTGACATTCACCTGTAATTCCAGTCACTCAGGAAGCTAAGGCAGAAGAGAGAAAATCTATAAGGGACCTTGGAGATCAGCTAGTTATAGGAACACAAATATTTAGCAGGCATATCCTTATTTCTACAATAGTGCACATGGCAGCCATAACTAATCAATCACACCTTTCCTCCTGAACTCACATGTAGCCTCAACATTTTTCCCCTCTCAGTACCCAGGAAGCAGACATCAGTCTACTGGCATAGGCATGGCCTTCCTGCTGATAAGATATTTTTAAAGGATTTTGCTTTTTCGTAGTGCTAATGGTGGAACCAAGGGCCTCATGAACACCAGGCAAGTGCTCTGTCACTGAGCTATACTGCCAACTGTACTATTACCCCCTGATCCAGTGGAAGTCTCTTCCTAAAGAGTAACTAATACAGGGTCATTCTATATAGTAGACCCAGGGTTCCTCACCTTTGGTGTAGCCATAGCCATGGCTTATCCATGAGGATGACAGAGTAAGTGACCAGGACAGGATGGGCATGCAGGGCCAAATGATCTGGGATGGTGCATAACAGAGTCCTGTGCACTCACCCATGTACAAACCTGTGGTCCCAATACCAAATGATTCTGGAGTCTCCAAATACAGAGGTCAGGAAATTAAGGATTATTTCACAAGTCCAGCCTGTAGCCTATTTTTATAAATAAAGCTTTATTGATACATAGCCATGATCACTCATTTATATATTGTCTATAGCTTCTTCCATCCTACAAAAAGAGAGATGAGTAGTTACAACTGATTTAATATGACCTGCAAAGCTGAAAATAGTTTCTATCTGATCCTTTACAAGAGAAAAAAAGAGGCCCTCCATGCACCCGGTGCAGACAGATCCTCACTCAGAAGGCCCATAAACTGCTGTCACCAGAGTTCGCATGTGGGCCCTCCCTGCATGTGTCCAGTGCCGAGTGGTGTACTAGAGCAGGCAACTCCATGAGCTGCTGGTTCAGGTCTGGGCTTTACTTGTGCCCTGACCTCCTGGAGGTCACAGACACAGGTGGTCCATGATCACCACCAGTACAGCCCACGTCTAGCTCCTGTGCATGTCCTGAGCTGCCTGGAGACATGGAATCAGGTGGCCCACAAACTGTTGACCCTTCAGCTCATGTCTGGGTTTTGCTTGTACCCTGAACTGCCTGGGGACACAGGACCACTGGTACAGGATTGCGCCACCAGTGCAATCCGAATCTGGGTCATACACATGCCCTGAGGTATGAGGGGACACTGGATCTGACAGTCTGCCCTCAGCTGACATCATGGTTCTTGTCTGAGACTGGAGAGAACTAGATACACTTCACCATCTGCCAGAAAACCCCAGACTAAGCAGTGCATCTCAGTGGACACTGAGCGGTAAGCCTGACCACCAGGAAAACTAGGGACACTAGCGACCTTAGCTGACCTGCCATGGAAGAGGGAGACTGAGCTTTCTGCATCTGGTATCAAACATGACAAGATGAAGGACTAAAACACAATCTCAGAACTTCACCCCACTCAGAACAAGTCCATGAGACATAGACATAGGAGAATTTGGTAAACACACACCTGAAATTGCTGAAATGATTGCAATAGAAATAAAGAAACAACTCCATCAGGCCATAGAAGAGATCAGATCAGAAATAAACTCTCAGGCAAAAAATGAAATGACAATAATAATGAAAGAACTGCTCAGCACATCTAAAGAAGAAACATAT